>NW_024581135.1:7896106-8220570 GCF_017639235.1 Corvus kubaryi
AAAGGAAGGGAAAGGAAGGGAAAGGAAGGGAAAGGAAGGGAAAGGAACGTCGGTCTAAGACAGGGCACTAAGCCACTGAAAAGAAAGCAAGCAGATTGCTTTGGAAAAAACCAGCATTTTGTGGTGATTCAAATGATTATTTTTGTGGCTGTTTCTCTGCTTTAATACTACCCTAGAAAACTTTACTTTTCAGTTCAATGTACACTGCACATGTTTTGCCAGTGAATTACTAAGCTGAAAAATTTATTCCTTTTTCATTCCTCTCTCTTCCCCTTGTTGGTTTCTGCTAAACCTCATCCCTTTTTCCTGTCAGTGGCTACTGTGATCATGTCCAAATGGGATGTACAGAGGTGATGTATGAGCTTAAATTGCTTCTGAAGTTCACTCATAGCTCATTTTGCCCAGGAAAAATTCAGGAACAATACCAGACCAGATTCTTAGCAACCATTCTCCACAGACTTGGCCATATAAAAGTGTGTGGGCACTAGTAGTTCATCCTTCACAGTAAAATGTTATCTGTGCTATATATCCCACTGCATATTTATGAAGTGTGTGGGTAATGGTAGATGGGAGCCTATTGTGGCAGCACTCTTGTTTATCTCATTTTCTATGATCTGCTTTTGTTATCTTCTTGTTTTACTTCTTTTAATGAATACTGCTCTTTTTATTGCTTCACCAGACACGTTTTAATGTCTTTTTTTTCCTGCAGAAAACACATACCAGGCAGCAGCTGACTTTAAGAACATGACTTATACATCTATATACACTGATAATTGAAGATGCTTTATAAATTGTGAGCCTCATGGTACCAAACTTATCATTGTAGCAGATAACCAGGAGGTATACCTCTGTATTACATTGTATTACATCATTAAAAAGCCTCAGCAAATATATATCAACCCAGTAGGAGAGAAGGTATTAAAAATGATGTATTTACCTGCCAAGGCACTCAATACACTTAGAGAGTATTCTTTTCTTGTTCTGAAGGCTGTAATATGATAGTTCTTTAAATTTGCCCTATAAGCCACATCTTCCAAGACCTTCCCTGTGTGGCAATGGCTTCACAGTCCTGCCTGTATCATTTGGAGAGCAAAAGCTAACTCAAGATGCAGGCTGAATGTGTCAGCACAGTGCTGCTCTGGACCTGCCTCGGGCTGGAATAAATCAGGTGCACAGCTGGAGTGTGTCTGTCAGTTCGGTGTGGTCACACAGCGCCCAGGATCTGTGCTGAGGCTCCAGCATGAATCCAAGTGGGGCTCTCAGAAAGACCCATTCATAACAAAGCTCTCTGGAAATTCAAGGATCAGGAGGTTCAAGAGTGCAGTTCAGACCTGAATTAGGCTGCTAATGCAGGTGGACCCTGTCCTGACCTACAGAAGGCAACACCTGCTCCTCAGCAGGGAATAGTTACCCCGACTTAACATTCAAAGTGTTTAAAGGTGTAGCTAACTGACCTTGTCAGCTAAGTGACAAAAATGGATGTCAAATCTCAAATTGTCCTTTGCATTTTTCTACCCTGCAGTAAATAAAATTATGAAGCATTAGGAATTGTTTTCAAACTGGAACATATTTGAATTGAAACATGTTAAGAATACACTGCTGACATTATGCAAAGTGGAATATCACTGGCACCTTCTCTTTGAAAATGTGAGGGAGCTTATATTCCATTTAATTAAAAAAAAAACCAAACTAAACCAAAAGAACCCTATAGATTTTGTGCAACAGAACTGTAAAGCACACATGAATGATGTCTCCAGCAGAGTAATGGAATTAGTGCACACAGGAGGCTTGATTTGAGGAGCTCATTTATTTGCATGATAATAAAGGGGATGTATGTGCATAGAGGCACACAGTACTTTCTGGAACCCTGTTTAGCTTATAAAATGCTCATATTCTCTATTTTATGTAAAAAAATTAATTAAGAATTCTTTGATTTACTTACTGTTTCTAATTCTTGATGCATTTCCAATATGTTTTTCTTCTTGCTTTGTATTCAGAATTAATGTGTGCTTGGTTAGAGAAAACGATTTATTACATTTTTAATATTGATTTTAATATGCTAAACATAGAATTTGAAAGGTGCCATGACAGCCCCGTAATGTTATATACATGGAACTTGATTTACTAAATGCTATGTGCATCTCAAAATCTATCTTCAGTACATGCATTATAGTTTATCCTCATCTGTATTCTGAGATTAAAAAAAAAAAAAAAAGATATATATATATATAGTGAGGTATAAGAATGAGAAGTAAATGACAAATCTGGCAATTTTTTATTTTATCCTGTGAAATACTGACTTCTTTATCATTCATTGCAAAACCACTCTGATTATACTGTGCAAGAATTTCCCCATGTGAAATGTGATTGATGATGTGATTTTCATTATATGCATATGATTACACTTCTGTGTACTTTAACAAAAACCTCCAATTCAGATCTTACATTTGTTTGTGAGCATCCTAATATCCTCCTTTCCCAAACTGAGCAAATAATATTTTTCCAAATTGTTCCTAATGTGTAGCATTGAAAAAATAAAAGGTATATTATCACTGGAAACACGTAGAACAGAACAGAAGTGGTAAGTTCTGTCATTGAATGCCACAAAGACTTTTCATAGACTTTTCAGATTGAGGGGGAAATTTCAAAGCAAGTATTTCAATATAACTTGAAACATTTGTTGAAGTCCAAATCTTGCTTTTTGCTTAATCTGAATAAACCTTGAGCTGGGGAGTTTAGCTTGCGTGGTAATATGCAGAAAAACACGTTGGTGTACATGTGGAAATGTATCAAAAATGCATATTTATCAGCTCTGTATTTACTGACTTAGAGAATGGACAATGTGTCTTGCAGTATAAACCACACATCATAACTAAACAATGTGGATTAGAATTGATTCTTCTTGGAAGTGTGTGTTATAAATCAACAAATATGCTGAATGTCAAGTATATCAGAGAAAAGTCATTCACAAATACTCTAGGATCACAAAAAAAAAAGAGTGATATTTATGAGTTCAGGTTGCTGCTGTCTGCCAGGTGATCACCTCTAGCTGTTAACAATACACATATTGTCAAGCCCTTTGCCAAGAGATATCAGGCAAAGAGGTTGCTGTTTCACCAGCAGAAGTAATGCACCACCCAAAAAATCCATTTCTTTGCCAAATAATGCTTTCTGTTCAAGAAAATTCCAATGTCACAGATAAAAATTACTCTGTAGAGAAATCCTTCACCAGGCAGGACTGTACAGGGATAGGTAAATAGTGGGAAGTCACCTGTCAGCCAGACAGCTCCTCCATCACAGCTGGAAACAACATATGCTTACCAAAAGTCCCCTAAGACATCATTTCAAGAGGAAAAATTAAAATATTCCTGTCATTAAAGGTAATCATCTGGGCTGCAACTGCTGCAAGGAAGTTCACCTGTGAGAGCCTCAGGAAGTTCAGAAAGAACAAGTGTAGGGTGCTCAGACTTCATTCTTTACTACTTAAACTGGGATATGAAGTTTTCACCTTTAGGAAAAAATAAAAAAGATCTATCCATGATAAACTCAGTCTTAACTATCTGCTCTGGAGGATGAAGTTTGATCATAAGGAGATTAAAGGGGCTTGACCTGACATGCTGAAACAACCCCATGGGATTTCAAATCTTAATATAAGTAGGAACACAAAAGGGTTACATCTAACTAGAATTTCATTTTCAGTCCCTGGGATCTGGCAAATGCTATCATACAAGATAGGTCTGAAGGTTACAACACACTGATCACAAACTTTCCTGGTTTCAAACTGTCCTTTCCAGAACAAGGATGAAGTGTCATGGAATGTTATTCCCATAAAATTTACCTGTCTTGATGAAGTATCAGAAAAATTCACTAATAGCACATTATGGTTTCCAAGCTACATCCCCAGTTATTCAAATTTCTATTCCATTCACTTCTTTAAAATGCTGCAATGACATTCACAATAAAATGGTACAAAAGGGAACAATGAGTTCAAAACTAAAATGTTTGACCAGTGCTCATTCATGGGAAGCAAATACCTTGACAAGGGTTTTATGCTAATGTTAATGTTTATACTATACACATCTCCAGAGCAGTATTTCAATGACACTGTACCACTTAATGAACATACAAGCATTTTCAATAAGTTTTTTATTTGTTTGAGAAACTGAGTTAAAAATCACATTGGCATATGCCATCAGTAGTCAGGAGATAACCCAGTTATTTAAAAGGCAAAACACTGATATGGTGCTTGTTCCCTGTTAATTGATATTTACAACTGTGTTTTTGTTAATGTGTGGGCTGGGGCTGTCACGCTTTATTCATAGTTTAATGTTGAAGGAGACAAAAATCTACTCATGCTGATGAATTTTAACATGGATTATACTCTGAGAAACACACAGAAAATAAGTTTTTGACTTTTTGCTACCAATTGCATAAGGGAAGCTTCTTGTACTCTCTGTGTTTGTTTACTTCTGTGTAAAACACAGGATTCATGGGAAACCATGAACATTTCAGGATGTGCTCAAACAGTTCCTACCAGGAGCATCTAAACAACTTTCTGACACAGTGAAGAAATAAAGAAAACAATGAGAGAAGAGAGAGATCACGGATAAAACGATCTACATGTCAATATTTGCTTAAAAACTAGCACACAGGTATTCTAGCATTTATGGAAAATATTTTTTTAAACTCCCTTCAAATATCCATCTCTAAATCTCTGCATAAGTTTCAGCTGAGTCATTTTGCTGACAAGTTCCACCATGATTCCATGAATGGAGAGATTTAGGGAGATGTTTAATGGAAAATTATCCCCACCAATTATAATCTGAAATAAATACACAAGGAAATCATCAAACTGCTGTTACTCAACAAACTATTCTCTGTAGTTAGCACCCCAGGCAGTGAAATTTCTCAGCTTTTTCCAAATTTACTAGTTTATGCACACCTGTTTTAACCTAGAATGCATTTACCAGCTCTTTTTTTAGGTATTTGCTATTAATTAAATATAATCCAATGTGGACTGCTCATTTAAAGCAGAACATCTTTCTGACAGCTGCCACTAAAGAAACAAAAAGCTATTAGAACCAGGAACTCTCTTAAGGATGAAGTTTTGCACAAGTCATATTTACATGTTTACATAAATGAGTCTCCAAAAGAGTTTTAGCATGGGAAGAAAACCTGAGTTTTCTACTGAAATTTCCTTAAGCCTCTCCATTGGTCTTTAAGTCAAATTTTCTACAGGTCTAAAATCCATTTCCACATTGAAAAAAAACCCTGTCACATTCTGTAGAATTTTGTAGCTCTATTAAAAACCAGTAAAATTTATATACTTCTAGAAAAAACCCTTCCCTAACATTTTTCTAAACAGGTCAAAGTAATAATTCAGCTGGAAAATAAATTTCTTAAAATGAGAGTAATAAAACCAAACATATTAAGTTCCTTTCATCTTTATTTTCTTAAGTCTACTGAAAAATATGCACCTTCTAAGTCTTTTACAGTCAACACTTTTTCAGTGAAGCTATCATGTAAAGCAGAAAAATAGTAGAAAAGAAAAGGCATAAAGCATGGCACGACTGTCACAGGAAAACTTCCCAATTCTTGCAGTTTTAGGAACCATTTAATAAATTCTTCTGCTGGGCAAATGCATAAAAAATGTAGAGACTATTCCTGGATTAATCTTCCATTGAGAATAACCTAGACTAATCTCTCACTGAAGTATTTTGCTTCCACTTTCCCCCTGAGCCTCCAGTAAGATTAATGTGTGAGTATAGCACAGCAGCTTACTTAGCTTCATGACGATTCTACTTGGTGGCAAATTATTAATATTTATAAGGAAACTGTGGTAGCAGAAGGCTCTGTGCTGGATTAGCTATCTAGGAACACTTTTATAATTTTGGGACTAGAGGAAACCCTTCAATGAATACCCAATTTTTGAGTGCCCCAACAACCAAGGCTAGAAACCAGCGGTGGCACCTTCATGATTTCTGGCTGGTGTACATCCACACCTTTGAAAACTCCACCAGCTTTGGGATTCCTCATAAAATGGGCTGAGGCTTAACTTGTGCCTCTTCCCTGAACATCTCCATCAGCATGACCTGGCAGCACCCTGAATCTCTCACAGCCTTTCTGGGCACAGGGCATCACTGGCAGGGCATCACCCCCTTGCCTGAAACACACAGTGTGTGCCCTGACTCCTGTATTTGCTCTGCAAAACTGCTAGAGGTGCTCTTTGCAAAGCAGCTCTTTGCTTCTTGGCTTCTGACTAAGGCCTCTGGGTCACAATGAGCACCTTGACCAATTTGCCATTAGAGAGATGAAAAACAAGTCACAGCCCTGTGTTTCACTCCACTTGGCTTAAGTGGGACTCAGTGGATGAGCTGATTCTTGAGTATTTAAGAGAGATCCTTAACAGGGAACAGGAAACATGTTATGAGCAAGGACCTAATTCTGCAGTCACTCAGTCCGACTAATTGCATGAAGGGTCACAGCTAGATTAGTCTTCCAAGCTAAATTCTTTTATTGCTTGAAAGCAATAAATCTAAAACAGAAACCAACGTCCATTCTCTAGATATAGATTTATTTTCTGCTTTACAATTCTCAGGAATCGCTGCTGAAATGGTGAACTTTTCTAAATGTCACTTAAAAGGTTCACTGATTTCTTTCCTCATTTCCTGAATCCAATGTGTGTGTTTGTGCTCTCTCAGCCTGTTGCTACATCTAACCCTGCCTTGACACTCTGTAGGAACTCCTCTGTCCACACTTCTCTCCAGTACTGTCCCATACTTACTCTCCAGTCATTCCCCTGCTGTCTTCCAAAGATTAATCCATTTTTCATCAGAAAAAAGTAACTAATAGATTTTACTGAGCAGCTAAATGTTGACACAAAATTTGCAAATGTGAAAAGAATAATATATATTTTCTTTCTCTTTTGTTTACTGAGTATATATGGATTTGAAAACTCCTTACTTTTGAGATTTCCATTTCAGTCATTTTCTTGTTTTCATCTCCACCTGCTTCTTAAAAACCTCCTGGTTGCCTTCAGTGCTCGTGTCTCCTGTTTTTCCAGTGGCATTTGCATACATCAGTCCCTTCAAGGATAAAAGCTTAAGATGTAACAGAACAAAGACTCTATAAGCAGGGTCTCAACAATATAAAGAGACACTGTAAATAAACAACATATTTTTCTTACTTTCCCTTTTCCCATCATTGATAAGTTGGGCATGTAAAAACAAGATTGATCTCTAAGGATATTAGGAATTTTGTTCCAGTGGTGGTGAGGGAACACAGCTTAGAAATTCTTTCTTTCTAACAGATCCTGAAAAAAAAATTGAAGCCTCTAAAGAGTCTCCAGTGTAAAAAATGAAAGAAAACCTCAATTTTTATCCATTTTATCCTTACACTTCAAGACGACCTCTTGCCCATTTATATGGAGGAAACATTCATGCACATTTCTCTGGCATTGTGAGTGAATTTGATTCCTGTTTCTCTCTCTCTCAGACAGAAGGGGGAAAACCAAAGTTGAGAAATTAGGTCACAGATGAGTGTTTTAACACTCATTGTTTCCCTCAACTGAGACTTTTAAAACAAAGCTAGAAAAAATTACAGGCCAAAGCTATATTGTAAGGAATGAATTCCAGAACAGACTTTAGACAAACTGGTGTTCCCCAAGCATGACTTGGAGCACCAAAAGATCTTACAAGTTCCATGTTTCTGTTTTGTACAGGTTTAGTCATGTTTGCCCCCATCCTGAGGGTTCTGCAGTCACTTGTCTCCTGGAGCTGCCATTCCCACCTGGGCTGCCGAGGACTTGCTTGTGGGAATCATCTTCCATAGGCTCTGCAAGAGCCAGAGTGAAGCTCTGTTTGTGTTGCTGGCACCCACTGCGCCAGTCTCTGCAGGAGAAGATCCTCCTAAACCGCCACACAGATTTAATTTGTATGTCTATGGCTGAGCAATTCCACAGAGGAACTCACCCTGGGATCAATAGGATTACATGAACAAAGCACATATTCTGCAATCTGGCTCCGATCTTTCTATTTGTTTGGGTCTGGTATTTGGAAATTTAATTGTGGCCTTGCTGTTGATATCCTAAAATTTTAGTCCTTTTCCACTTCTTCTCTGTATTGCTGAATTTCAGCCAATTTTCTCTTTATTCATTTCACATTCCTTCAAAGTCTGCTCCTCTCCAAGCCTGATCTATTGGCATTGCTGCGTTCTCTGCAGGCCTTCATCAGCATGTTAAACCCGATGATGGAAGAGAAGAACAAAGAGTCAATGTGCTAAAAGAAGGCTTTCAGTGATATATGTTCAAAAGGGATCTTTGAAATCTCAATGAGCTAAAATTGCATGTGTGAAACAGCCTGCCTTCCTGAGGTCATCAGCAAGGTGAACTGTTCTCATCACAACACAATAAAAATGCCATTGTTTTATGTATAGCAATTCTGGATACACTCTCCCTTGCAGTGAGCAATTTGTCCAAGAATAAAAGGTAAGTGCTCACACTATACTTTTTATATGATCATTCCTGTTTGAGGAATCTTACCAGGAAAACTGAGTTAAAGCAGGTGAATGTGAAGAAGAAAAAACAATAACATAAATAGAAGAGAAAACAGCACAATATGTAGGATCAGGGGGAAAAAAAAGATAATAGAAAACACAGGACTGTGTTTTGCTTAACATCATTAGGGGGAACTAAAATAGTTAAAACCTGTCATTAGCAAATTCTGCACGGCATGAATAGATTGTCAGGTGCCTTAATGGCAACAGGCTCTACCAGCAGTATTCAGCCTCAGAGAAAGATGCTTTTAGCTCAGTCTCGTGTCCCAAACAGCAGCTAGGGGTGGAGGCTCAGGGAGGAGGATCTCAGCTATGCCACCACACAACTGTGTCTCCCGCAGACACTCTCTCAGCTCCAGAGGTTTGTTACTTAAGGCTAAGCCCAAGGTAACTTGTGTTTAACAGTCGGCCAAGAAATATATTCCCCCCCACCATGTCTTAACATTTCTTTAACATATATGGACTTTTATTGCACACACAACATTGTGTGGCAATGATTCCCCTGGCTTAGCTCCATGGTTCCTTAAGAGAAATCACAATGAAATGCAGGAGCTCCATTTCCACAGGGTGCTTGGTTCAGGATTTTGAAATCATCTCTGGTATCAAGCCTTGTTTCAAGTAACAACAAATTCTGGAGTATTCAGTTCTGAATCTATTTAAAGAATACAAAAACTTCTGATTGTTTTTCCTACATTTCTTGTAAAACTAAGCCTGGACAAGGTCTAAAACAGGCATGTTTTTCAAACGTTCACAGGACATTTAAACGAACATCAGAAAGAATAAATTTAAGACCCTATGACAGACACAGTATGAGTCTGGGCAAGCTTTGGGCTTCTAGAGTCAAATTACTATAACTTCTGTCTTTTAATAAAACATGCTACTTCTCTCATTTTTCAGAGCCAGAGGAACACTGTGAATAAGACAATTAGAGACGCTCACACTGAGAAACTCAATTACTCTGGATGCAATTTTATGAGCAGATTAAAATCTTTGACCATTTAATGATGATGAAGTATTTCATGCCACTTCCTATTAGAGAAGAGGGACCCTCTGAGCAATGGGAACTTCCATCATCGGGCTCTTGCCCTCCCAGGGTGGCCCATTTCACACTGCTCCAATGCAGCTCTCACACCACTGCAGTGGCACACACTCAGCAGCCACTCTGAAGGTTTATGAATGGCAAAAAGGCAACTTACAGCAACTTGTATAAGGTGCTTCTTGAGGAGTCTCTCTCTTCTGTGCTAAAAAGTTTACTCTTACTTTATTTTTTAATTGAAGGAGTTGGGGCCTGAGTGCAGCCTGAGAACTGCACTAAAATAAAAAAATAAAAGTAAAAAAGAGAGAATAAGGGCTGTTTACATTGTCTTCTGATTTCAATGTCTTCATGTCTCTACTGCAGGGTTTGGCCCTTTGGGACCTTCCTAAAACCTTCCTTGGTACCTTCCTGCAATTTGAGAAGGAAGACTTTTGTCTTCTTCCTCAGTATACAGCAGGGTCATCCAGAGAAACCAAACATCTATTGCCACCTCTTCAGAGGCCATCTGTAAGTATCACTTAAGGCTTCAAACCATGGACTGTATCTCACACAGAGCTGTTTGTACAAGGAAAATCAGTTTTCAGGAATAGGCAGATGAAAGAAACGTGGGGTATGATTTCACAGAAATTCTTTGTCACCTTTCTTGGTCTCCTTTCAGAAAAACATTTATAGATGACGCTGTCTTATTTGGATTTTTTATTGCCACTTTAATTTACATGTCGCTTTCCCTTTTGCTGAATGAGGCTGTAATCCAGCTTTGCTCTCAAAGGCCAAGGACTGCAGGACAGAGAAACATCAGGCCAAGGTTCACGTGTCTCTGGCGGAAATTTGCAGATCAGCTCCTGCAGAACAGATCCCTTTGGCAGATTCTGACTGATCGCCAAGAGCAGGTGGAGTACACAAAACAAACAGTGTTTAAAGCTGTGTTTAAAAACATTAATTCCTGAAAGACATCATTTGCAGCTCAGTTATGCATTTTATGAACTTTAACTTATGCACAATGGGGGCAGAATACAGCAGAGCAATTTAGAGGGACGAAAAAGGCCTTTAGACAAATCCAACTGTAGGGCAAAACTACTGAAAATAATTCCTTTCAGACACAAAGGCAGCTTTTCAGTGCTCCCTTTGAGCTGCCTCAAAGCAGCTGTTTGCCCTGATGCATCCTTTTTACCTCAAGGCTGGCACGTAAGAAAGCAAAAACAGACATTTCTCCTTGTTTAGCATAGATTTCTCTCTCTCTTTGCAACCTAACAACTTTCCTCCTTACAGCTGAATAATTTTCCTCACACTTTTTATGGTATTCTGTGCTCCAAGGTATAAATTATTTATATTTTTGCACATTAAGAAGCAGAGCTCACTGCTTGATCACTGACAGACCAACTGCCAACAAGGAAGGAACAACACAGGTTCAGTTGAAGGCTCTGCTACCAGTTGTCTGGGAAGAGAGTCAGTCCAACAGGCCTTAACTGGACAAACTTGCAATGAATCCATGAATTCCAGAAGAATAAAATATATTACTCATAAAAAAGAGCAAATATTTTGCAAAATAATGATCTGTTTACCTACATGACCTCCTCATCCTCTCCAAGCCATACGTTACAGCCAAGCTTTTCATACAGGTCATATTTTCCAGTTCTGCAGTTCAAAGGTGATGAAGAAAAGGATTAATGGATGAGGGGGGGCATTATTATTTTTTATTTATATTCTCACACAAAAGTAATTTAAGAGTGATATATGCACCTCTATGTGTGATATCACCCACATAAACTATTTCATGCCATTAATACCTGAAGCCAATCTCGACATCAAAGCAAACAGTTTATTCCACACCAGTGACACACAGAAACAAAAAACAATCATTACACTTTCCCCACACAGATTTTCTTTTGGGAAGAGAAATAAAAAAAATCTTATTATAAGCCGATGATTACCTGATAACCAGTTCTGTTAATTCCTAGTGAACATCCAGATGCAATAAACACACATGAGCACACACTCACAGTGCCACCAGGCTGAAGTGGTGTGGGGCTTTGTTAAAATAGAAGATAAACAATGATTTAAACCATTACAATGAATTTTGTCTCCCTTTACAGAACAGCTGCTACATACATATACCAAGAAAAATTTCAGTTCTATCCAGGTAAAGGTCATAGAAATTTTAACCTTTTTATTTCCAGCTTAGAAATGTGCTGAATAGCATGGTCTTTGTGTTTTTATAAGTATTTAATATTTCTCTTGACCTGTCAGACACATAGAGTTTGAAACCCTATATAAGATCCTAATATTCAACGATATTTGCTCAGTGATTTTCAGTAACTCATTATCCTGGTTCATACTATTAAATAGTCCACTAGAGCTAACCTGCATTATCTAGGTACTTCAAAACTCAGCAGGGCTATGAGATGAATCAGATTTATTGGTTTATTTACCTTATATCCTTAAAAAAAAAAAAAAAAAAAAACCACATTTTTTAAGCCTACCATTTTAGCCAAATTTACTAAGGAAGGCAAAGCCATGGTCAAGCTTCATTCAGAAAGTGACAGAAAGAAAAAAAGGTCTCCAATAGGTTCCTATGAGCATTGCAAAGGCAGGTGAATAGCTAGAAGAAAAACATCCTACAATTGCCCTGGCAGATAAAAGCACACAGCAAAACATAACATAATATTCATTGCTGGAGAATCAACATAGCAGGGAAAAAGCCAGAATGCCTGGGCAGCATGGAAAACTTCAGCTGAAGACTGCAACCAGCAAGGAAGATTGTAGACCCTCATGAACACCTGAGAAAAAATGACTTTGTCTTCTGGTTCCAGAACAATTCTGTGTTTAACACCTAAAGACTTTTTGCCTATAGATTTCATGTTAAGACCATACAGCAAGACCGCTCAGAAAATCCACTAATTCTATTTTTTCTTTGATTCCATCTAGTTACCAAGCATTTGGTGTTTTCCACAAACCTCATGGAACATCCCATATTTCTTACCTTTCTTTGTTCACTGCAAACCACTGCATTTCTCAGCTGTGAACACAGCACTGGCTGGAAGCCCTGAAGTACAAAACTCCAAAAATTAATCCAGCAGACCTAAAATTATATATCAATGTAAACAATTAGAACTCTGTCAGAAAGTGTTGCCTTGCACTTTGACATCTTATAACTCAAAGTTCCACTAAAACCAAAAAAACCATTTCTAATTTCTTTAACAGCTGTCTTTCCTGCTAAACCATTAAAGTCTCACTTTCTTCTTGCTTTTATCCCACAGGTTATGAAGACAAACAGAGATGAGGAAACTGCAATGTGTGACAAAATGGGGACTCTTTGGCTGTGCATTATTGCAGTATAAAATATTATGCTCTTCTTTCTTTGCTTGTCTCTTTTTCTCTGCTTTTTCCCACCATGAAGTCAATTCCCATAGTAATGCTTAGGGCAGAGTGTATCAGTGCAGGGCCCAGATGGTTAACTATGGAAAACTATTCTCCATCTGGTTCCTTAGCAATATCCTGAAGCAGATAAGCTTGCAGCTCTGAAACTGTGTTAAGTTTTCCATGCAGCTGCTGTCTTTAGAGATACTTGCCCTGTGTCTGGCTTCAGCTTTAATTTAGGAGGAGGAGCAAGGTTATGATAAAACAAAGTCCCACAATATTATGAAAATCACTTGGGAACAGGAAAAGAAGTAACCCTAAAAAAATTCTCCTAACAAGTCTCTTGGGTTTTATAATAAATTTAATTCCTTTGAATTTTTATACCATTCAGTATTTCTTATTTTCCAAATCAAGGCAGATACTTGTTTCCTTTAACTTCATGCCCCTGTAGTGAGAATATGGACGGTTTTTAACATCAAGATGCTATTGCCTATTAAAAAAGGTGATGCAAAAAATCAGTGGTGATGTCAAGAATAAAGTAAAATCAGGGGCAAAACTTACTTCCAAACTAGGAACGAGAAAGTCTCTCAGTGCAGCTGGAGAGAAAAAAGAGATGACCTGGATGCTGACACATGTACAGATGGGATGTTTGGACTGCAAAGCAGGCAAACTCCAATAGAAAATAGAAGAATATTTTTATGAGGTCTTAAAATAAAACCAGAAAGAGCTTTTCTGCACTCAAGCTGCCAAACTCTTCAAGATCCAGTGAGACTGGATCTTTCCTCAGGCTGCAACAAGGTTTGGATCAGGCCACCACTTGTACTTAGAGAAAACAAACAATAAATTTGCTGCAAAATATTTTAGAATGATGCTGTTGGATGGTTTGATTCTGTGAGGAAGGCATCTCCCTTTATCTACAAGAGTTATTAATGTTAATAGTCAGGAATTAGAACTGCTTTGTGCTGTACTGGAGACACTCCTTCATCCCACTGGGGTGATCATGAGCAGCCTGACTGCAGTGCCAAGATCAGCTGGGTGTTATTATTAATTATCCTGGGTGATATTATTATTGTCTGCAAACCATTTAGCCCTCATCACTTCTGGAGCAGAGCAGGAGGATTTGCAATCCAGAGCTGGTTTTGGCTGGAGCAGGGTAACTGTGAAGAAGTGTTGCTTCTTGGCCAGCCTGCTGCCTGCTGCTACCAGCTGCCTTTGGATGGAATAGTGCTGAGCTGGTTGTTTTATTCCAGGCTGGAACCTGAGCTTCAAGCCAGAGTCAAATATTGAGTAGGCAAAACCACGAGCAGCCAACAGCTGGTCTCCGGTCGCAGCTTTGGCCCAACACTTTGAGGGTAGTGTGTGGCATTCACAATTAAGTGGACTTTTTGTGAGTTTCTAAGAAAGTCAGCAAAGAGATAATAAAGGAAATTCACATTTTTAACAGGTTTATGACTCAAACTAAGCAGAATTTTACAGGATTGAAAAAAAACCTTTTGAGCAGGGTCCTTCTCAGCCAATAGCAGAGGGCAATACACAAGAAAGAGCTACTGCGTCTCAAAGGAGGAACAAAACACATTGAACATAAATTGAGAAAATGATTCTGTAATAACTGTCAGGATTAAAAAAAACCCCCAGCCATGTAAAATTAATGTCAGAAGGCAAATATATATATAATGGTTTTATGGGAGGTGGCATGGTGAATGTAAGTGGCCAGCATGCTGAGGATGCAGTTTGAACAGACAGCTCAAGGCTGAAATACTGAACAAAACAAAGGAACAAGAAATTCAGTGGAATTAAAGAAGAAAGAGAATAGAAAAAGCCCTGTGCTGCTGTTTCACATTGTCCTGGTTTCAGCTGGGAGCAAACACTCTTCCTACTAACTTATTCAATGCTGTGTTTTGGATTTAGGATGATAATAATGTTGATAACACACTGATATTTTAGTTGTTTCTAGGAAGTTTTTTCCCACAGTTAAAGACTTTTCAGTTTCTCATGCTCTGTCAGTGAGCAGGTGCACAGGATGCTGAAATGGAGCATGGTCAGGACAGGTGACCCAAAGTGGCCAAATATTCCATACCATTATCATTAGTAGTAGTAGTAGTAGTTGTTGGAGTATATTTTACTTTAATTATTAATCTGTTTTTGTCTCAACCCATGAGTTGCGAACCCATGAACTCATTTTTCCACTTCTCCTTCCCATCCCACCAGGTGTGGGGGAGTGAGAGGCTGTGTGCCATTGCCAGCTGGGGTTAAACCACGACACACAGTCTTGATCAAAGGAGCAAAACAGATCAGAGAAAGGATTCACAGGGAATAAACAGATCCCTCCAAGTTCTTCACAAGAAGCATCTTCACAAAGAGTGAAATAACAAGGAAATATTTATGAACTCTCCTCAAGGGAAAAGGCCATGGTGGATGGGGAATTAGTCTTAATGAAAAAAATTGCAATATCTCACTTTACAGAAAAGTGAAGTGAAACACATCATTCTTAGAGCTAAAGATTTATTATTTATAGCCACTTTTCCCAGAGCACATTTCTAACCAGGAGGGAAGTATTCAGAGGCTGATTTTTGTTTCCTTTTTTGGTTTTGGATATATTTGATGGACATCCCCATGTCCTTCCCACTTGTGGTGATGTCAATCAGCCCAATTCCTTTGACAGGAATGGTGAGAGGCTCTTTACTCCACCTCAGGAGTCTGCCCTCATCACCTCGTACTGAGAGAGATTTATAATTATGTTATTACTTGTTTCTCCAAACATCCATTTACCAAGGCCACAAAAACCACATTTCTCTGGTTTTCATATGTTCCTTGAACATTAATTTGCATTGCACAAGTAAAGAGTTTTTTGCCACATTTCTTTTTTAATGGACCTGTCATCTCAAAGAAAAATAGGAGAGATTAAGATTTGTAAATATTTCTTTAAAATGCTAAGGGAATCTGAGTGATAGCAGATATGCAGAGTGTTACTAAGAAGAACTTCTAAATGGAGCCACATCCGAGTATTTTAATGAATGTAAAATGTCCCTACTGCCTTGAGAAGAAAATTCCCATGTGAGAGCACGTTTGTTCTTTACCTTATTCTCCCTGATAGCCATGATGACATAAATGTGAGCTCTGGAGTCTACAAGGAGACTTACAGGCAGGAAGGTGTATTAAAGGCTTGCAGTTGTGCTGGTCTCACTCCTTGTCTTCAAATGCCAGCTCTGGACTGAAGTGGATGCTGTGGGATGCCTGGCTATCCAGCTGACCTGTTTCATTAGAAGAAATTCACCCATAAAATATAAACTGGGATATTCAACTAGACAAACATTTCACTTCAATATGGGCAGCCCCTGAAAAGACTGTAAAAGAGTATAAAAATGTGCCAAAAGAGGAAAGTCCTTAAGAACTTTTTGTCCCCTGCTCTGGGTGTTACATCAACACCAGTCACTTGTATTCTGAATTTTATCCATTTGTAATTTTTCCCACTCCCCTGAAATTAAATACAACAGGCTGGTTTGGGTTTTTTTTAAAGGGTAAAATATCACCAGTAGTATTTTGGATTTTTGATTTTTACTGCTTTTTTTTTCTTTTTTTTAAGCAGCTGACAAACCATATCTGTTCATTGTTGCTCTTTCAAGGCCTCTAATTTGTTTGAATTTCAAGGAAAGTGAAAAAGTAATGTGAAAGCCTTGAAGGACAGTAGCTTCTAGCACAGGCTTCTCTTTCCCATTCTGTAAATCTAATGATGCATGCCACCCTGAGCTATGAGAGATGTGCTGGACTGCCATCTCAGCTGTCAAAAACATGCGGCAGTTTCATTTAGTCTGGAGCAACTTCGACCACTTTTGCCAAATTTCATTAGGACAGATTTGCAGATGATGCAGCTGACACAATTGCATTTCACCTCCCAGCAGTTTGTGCTGGAGGGACAGATGCTTGTGAAATCATACAAGCAGAACAAAAGCAGGGTGACCACACAATGTGAAAACTACTTAATACCATTAGCAATTGACCATGAGCAAGTCCTGGGGGGAACAAGTATCAAATATGCACTGAAAAAAATAAGAAAAATATTTTTTAAAGTATGTTAAGACAGTAAACTCATGTAGCAAAGGGTGGAAGAGAAACTGTAGGTATGAATCTGTCGTTTTCCCTGTATCTTGCTGATGTCACTGAATAAAGTTGCTTACCTGCATCTACTTCCTGAGACATCAAAGCCATTTCAGATTTAAATGAAACAACACTCTTAAATAATACAAGGAATTTCAGTAGCAACCTAAGAGGTGCTTCCCGTGCTTAGAGACTCCTAGTGATACATGTTTGTTCCTAAGAGCTCTAAACCCAGACTATTTTCAGTCATTTTCTGTATGTGCTTCTATGTATTCTTAGAACTCATGTAGGACTCCCTGTCATGGTTCATAATGGGGCACGTACAGAAATTTCAGCCTGAAAACACTGTGGAGTTCAATAGATGTATTTTTTAAAATATATATTTTCTTACACACATAATACACTGCAAAGACACAGCCAGACATGACAGTCTACTTAGAGGTTATTTTGTGCAATACACTTCATCTCCTTCCATCTTAAAGTCCACACTTCAACTCCTTGCAGCTGCAAGTTGTGTCTTAAGTGGAAGGATAAATAAATCCCAAAGAACAGAGCTCATAACACTACATTAGCATAGATTCCTTTGTGTTTCTTGCTCCAGATGCACTAAAGAACAGCAAATCCTTTCAAGTGCTTCGCAGCGGCTCCATCAGTGAATCTTTTTATTATCATCACAACAGTTAAGGCTGTATCTACATTGAGAGGGAATTGCACGCCAAGCTGGGATGGGAATTTGTGTCATATCAGCTCTTTACTGCCCTGTGTGGGTATTCAAGACTGTGCTAAGGGCAGATTTGACATCCATTTGTTCTGGCAGCCTGTGCCCTCTCCTCTCCCTCTCCTGACCACCCAGCATCTTTCAACACCTCCCTTTAGGCATCCTGGTACAATTGTTTGTGGCACTGTGGGAAGAGCTGATCCAGAATAATAAAAGCCATTTTTACTAGGTTATTTTAAACCTGTACTAATCCCTCGAGGTAGTTAAAGGCACAGATGCAAAAATACCTGTGCTAGCACAGCTGAGGAGGAGGTGAAGGAACAGAAACAGGCAGGCAGCATTAGCAATCAACCCCTCACCCTGCTAAATAAGTATAGCAATTAACACCCAGCTTACAAAAAACCTCAAAATCCTACACCCCCCAAAACACCAAAAAGACCCCAACAAACAAATCACAATTTTATTTCTGTTAATTTAGAGGATGAAATTGGCTCACCAGCAGAAACAAACCCCAGTCTCAGTGCAAGGGAAAAAGGTGGGAGCATGCAAACAGGTATGGGGAGCAGAGGGGGCATGGAGGGAGTGACACCATCTCTTTGGTGTCTGCTTGCAATTGATTTTCTTCAGCCATGGCTGAAAAGTGCTCCATTTGGTATCCATGTCATCAATTTGTTAAACAAGTTCAGGAAACAAGGTGTTTCTGTGATTCCACTCTTAAGCTCCCAATTTAGGACTGCTGACATATTCTGGTTTTCAAAAATCTGATAAGTGAGTTCCAGCTGGGCAGTCAGTCCCTCTCTTGGGGTGCTGGAGACTGACAGAAGTTGAGGGATTTCTGCAAGCAGAAGGCTATTCTATGCTATATATTTTCTGTTAAAAATCCATAGAGTCTAGTACAATATTACTTACTATTTTTGACCAAACTACACTCACTATGTGAACAATTCACAGCATGCATCACTGCATTGAAGAAGAAAAGTAAATACCAACACCAGTCAGAAATGAGTGAATATTTTGCATAAGAAGGCACTAAAGAAATCTTTTCCCCACATCATTTATAAAAAGAATAAGCATTATGCTTATATCAACATGAAACTTTCATTTTCAATTAAAACTACTTTACAAAATCATACAATTTCCTTGAACAAGGAAAAATATTGCAAAAATCTTAGATGTAGAAAATGAAAAAGACATACTTGGGTTGCCTTCACTTTTATGAACCAAAAGAACAAGATCAGAAATTGCAAAATTGTTAGTGAAACAGGATATCTGAGTCCTTCCCAGCTTTAATGACACGGCAGGGAATGACTCTGGCACCGCAGAATGTGATTGGAAAGGGAGAATTCCGCTGGCAGGAGCACAGGAGATTTCACTGTTGTCACTCACCAGGAAGCAGATGGCACGTCTTGGCTGAGTGACTTCTCACGCATCTTGTTTCAGCAGCCACTTGGTGTAGCTGACAGCATCGTCAGATGTGGCACACGCTACCTAAACACGGGCTCTGACAGCCCCAGTGCCACGAGTCCCCAGCCACTGCCAGATTAGCAAGAAACAGGAGCACAGGAGTTCTGCCTGCCCTGTGCAGGGAGTAACTTTCTCCTGTGTCTAGGTAGTTACTTGCAAACTCTTTCGTGTAATAGGTGAATTGTTTCTACTGGGATTATTTAGCAAAAAAATGAAGGATATTGTTTCTATTATTGTTGTTAGCAGTCTGAGAGTGTCAAAATTAGAGCAGGAAAATAATGAAAATGGTCTTCACCTGTCATATCAGCTTTGAGCAACAAAAATATTTTTAATGACTCCTGCCTCATGAGGAAAACTCAGAGATTGTACAGGAAAACTGTGTTGGATATCCTTTGTTATGGACATTGTGACCCCATTACCTGGGTGCCTTTAGGAACGCAGACCTCCATGGGGGAGGACAACTGTGCAAGTCAGCTCCATGGGAATGCTGAAAAGCCCCGTGGAAGACAATCCCCTGCTGCTTTTGAAAATGCCAGTGGATATTCACTTGGTTCTTCAGGCATTGGAAAAAAGTGACCCCAGAAGACTCACCTACCATCATAAGCTGTGTGACACAGCCAGGAACTGAGCTCCAAATTTTTGAACACCAGGCCAGTGCCTGCAGCACAAAGCATCCATCCTCACTCCATTAGTCTGACACAAACAGTTATTGTGGATGTTGTCTGACTCAGTAGGGGTCTGGTTAATACGGGCATCATTAAGTGATGCAAACAGTCATTAGAGACTCAAGTTCCCTGTCTGGGCATTATGTACCACGTTAAAACCTGAGAGTAACTGTCCAAAATACTGTAGTCAGGGGTAAAAAACCCCACAGAACTCACTCTTTCCCTCAAAACAAAGTAACAGGCTACATAATTTTAAAATGGATTGATTCTCCTTGCCCATGAGCATATGTTTGCTCTCCGGTCTGGCACAAATCATGCGTGCAAATCAGGAGACAGAGATCTCCTAGAACTCACATGCAGACAAAAGGACACTTGGGAGTGGTTTGAAGTATATAAGGCATAAACTGATATTCATGTGTAAAGTCCAGACATCCAAATTTAATAAAGCCCTGGCATCCCAGTCCTTACTGCAGAGGTGTCACTTCATTTTATTCACTATATAGGGACTGAAAGAGTGAACACAACAGGGTGAGGCCATGAACTTACACTCCGTATCTGTGCTGAAGAATAAGCTCTAAGTATATATAACACCTGCAGATTAATTGAAAGCCTCAGTAGATAGACAATAAATCACTTTACTGACAATATTTATCACTCCATTGGATCTAAATCCATTAATTCTCTTTTATTTCTTTTGGCACAACCAAACTGTAGATATAAAATTGGCTTTTGTGCAAATGAGTGTTACTGCCATGAGACATTGAAATTACTCTGGCAGCACCATTCAAAGAGCCATAGGCACATCATAGTTAGGCACTGCCTGTGTACATTGCAACCATGGATTTTAGGCATATTAGTGGATATCCCACTGAATGAAAAGAGAAAGAAAGAAATGCACTGAAATTTGAATGTGAAGTCCCCACCATATTTCATCAGTCTGCCACTTGCACCAACAACAGTCTATAATAAAAAAGACAGTTGTGGTCACAGTTCTTCTTCTTATCAGGGCGATCTGAGGGATATTGAGACAGACAGACAAGGATACAAAGAGTTCATGGGCTAATTTCACAGGCTGCAGCCACTGCAGTAGTCTTATTAGGCAAGGTTGCACAGAAAAGAGAAAGGCAATAAATCTAGATGAGTTTTCTTGCCCAAAAGAAAGCAGAGCCATGAAAGAGAAGTGCAAGAACAAGATCATAGGAAAAAACCAAATGTATTGACTGGTACATCACTCACTATACACTGAATTAAAATGAAATTTACATAAACAACACGTCTCAACTATTAATGTTGCTGGTCATCTGCCTACCCTCTCTTTAAACAACTGTTAACTCTATGAACCCAGAGGGTGGGAAAAACTGCACAAGACCAAAATTAGATGCCTTGAGCCTTTTTTCTTTCTTGCAGAACTGCTGCAGATGATTTATTAGTGAATGGATATCCGCCATCCATTTTGAAATTAAAAATCCCTTGAAGGCTCTGCAGCCCCCTCCATTACATTACCAGCATGTGCAGGTCACAAAGTTACAGCTGCGACAAGAACTGTGCTCCATCAGTCAAAAACTCTACTTTCTTCCCAAGTGCTAAAAGTCTTGAAGTGTGCAATTTGAATTATCCTTAGATTCCCCAGCATGTTTAAGCACTGTGCTAATAGGACAGTATTAAAGAATTAAAGGATACAGGTTAAACCCAGTGCTCTTGTGCCTTGGTCTCTTGGTGGCAGCTGGGGCTTGGAGTAAGGAAGAAGGGATAAGCTCAGGCTCCATTCATGAGTGCTGAGGAGGGAGAGAGTCACAACTGAGATTTCAGAGCAACATTCTCCATTTCACCTCTTCAATTTCACTTTAGTTTATGGCTTCAGTTTCTACAGGGTGAGTTTAAGTAGACACAGAGTCTGGCCTCTTGTGTGAGCCTGGGTAAACAGGGGAGATAGACTGCTTCTGTGTGTGTCATATCCCAAGGCTAAGCACACTCTTCTGTGAAGCCACTGACAGAAATGAGGGGCAATAATGATGCCTGGGAGAAATAGGAGAAAAATGGAGAGGAGAAGAAAATAGACAGGCAGACTGACACACCTAAACCCTGCTCAGGTTTGCTATCCTCTACACTCTCACATACAGTATGTGCCCTTCTGATTCCCCCGTTGTCATGTTGTGATCCTCCTTGGCCAGAGAAGGCGTGTTGCACCTTTATGTCAGGAAGTAACAGGGTTATTAGGGTTAAATAACTAAAGGCTTCTTCAGGCCTTGCTCATACTGTGTGTGATGTTTACGCACAGCATATTTTATAGCTGGAATTAAAAATGGATTTTAAGACAGCTTCAGAAACACTTTCTCTGACAGTCACGAGAATATAAATGCCCTTTGCCAGGTTTCCAGAAATGCCAACATTATGAGAGGGATTTTGAGTGGTTCAGAGATGGAATTTGCAGCATGCCAAGTTGATGGCACATTTCTCCTTATCCTTTGGATGCTGACTCCAGCCTTCTGCTGCAGTTACCTGATGGGACTTGCCCTAGAGCACCGCACGCAGTTATTACACTCTGCAAAACAGATCAGTTCCTCTCCTTGAAATAACTTTGCAGCTGGCCCAGGGAGTCAGAATCATAAAACTTGCACAACCTGGGTATTTCCCACCAGGCAGCTGTAGATCAACCAGACAGCTTATCTAAGGGGCTGCTAATTGAGAGGAGAAACCTTTGGTTGGGATTAATTAGTACACCTCAGCCTGCGATGACTCAGGTCCCATCAGCAGGGAACATGAACACGTACTTGCCTCATAATTTTATTCAGACAGCTTTGTTCCTTACAGTACTTGTCAGATCTTAAATAATTAGAGTAAACCACTTCTACCTGATAGAACTTGTTAAATCTTAAATAATTAGGAGGAAAAAAGAACAATTTTTTTTTTTTTTTCAGTCTGTTGGTGCCAATTGTATCCTACATGCAGATTTTTGCCAATACATTGGAGGTGACCAAAGAAAAGCCAATGAAGATGGATCTGCTCTTCCACCTGAAAAACAGAAGCTGAGCACAGACAGGTCTTCAGAGCTTGATGGATTTAAACACAAACTATGCTACCTAACTTTTAATGTATGTATATGCCATGGTTCTAGTTCAAGATATCAGCTTAGAAGATGCTCAACTAGAAAAGGACTGAAGGACTTTTATAGCTTGGTCAAAACAAAGTCTGGCCTATTCTTCCTCCAGGCTTTTTGAAGTCCAGGGAACACTATCTATCTTTTTTTCCCAAGGGAAATGATCCAATATTTGATTTTCTAACAAACAAATGCTGAGCTGCCATGTACAGAGACCTTAGGATGAGAAACCCATTCACATCAAGAGTAAAGGAAAAGAAATTGTATTAAAGAACAGAATGTGGATATGCTTTTTCATAGACTGATCCCAAATAATCAATTACAAATGTGTTTTAAAGCTAGTAAAGTAAAAAGCCTCCTTTTTCCAGTCTCCTTGTCTTTAATCAACACATTTGAAAATAAGGAGATTAGACATATGGTAGGCAGCACAGACACAACACTAAAAATTAAATAAATAAGGTTTCTCTTTGCATGTAACACAAAGGTGAAATGAGCAGCCTTGCTCTTCAAAGAGGATGAGTACCACTATTTCCATATCAGCAAACTGCAAAGGATTTGAGCAAGTTAAAAGCAAATTAAGCAAAAGGAAGAGATCAGCCACAATTAAATGTGTGCAGCAGGCTGAAAGGGAAACTTCATTTAAGTCCATGTTTGCTCATTAAATGGACATTAAAGTAAAAATCCTTCTCAAAGCACACACCGCAGAACCAGCTCTGTATCCCAAGGGAACTGCAAGGTCTGGGTGCCAGAAGTGTGTTTTACCTCCTGAGGGTGGGCAATGAATTTTCTCCACGGATGCTGAGTGAAGCTGAGCTGCAGAATTGCAGTGACTCCCACAGATCCTGAAACCACCCTCTCAACTCCTACTGCGTCTCAGGATTTTTAAGGTCTGAAATCTAACACAGTGAGTATGAAAACTGAGGGCCAGTTGTGAATCTATCTATGGAGATAATAGAGGAAACTAAAGGAGCAGAAATCTTCATGAGAGGTAAATGACTCTAAACCTCTGCCTCCTGTTGGGAGGGAGAAGGTAGAGTTTGCTCAGAAACAGGAGCTCAGCTGGATTTCTTTTGGGAACAACCAAGAAAACTGAAAAGTGGCTATAATTTGATCTCTGCTCTGCTTCTGGGGAAAAGCAAATATATGCTGCCCTTTGCTCAGAGCTGAACACAGACTGCCTGTCAATGCAGAGCCCTGGGAGAACATTCTGGATGCAGACTAATGAGCAGCAAACGTGAAGTCCAGTGCTTCACAGGACTATTGGCATAAACACTTACAGGAAGCACACCTCATCCAAAGACAATTAACAGATAGAAAACACTACAAGATAGTTTATTAGTTGTCTGCCTGATCTAATCAAACATAAAAGATGCTTTTGGCCATGTGCACACATGTGGGAGTGGGTGGATGAAGGAGAGGATAGAGGCACATGGAGACGTGTCCAAGGATACACACATATCCAAAATCCAGGGTTCCTTCACTCTCCTATTACAGCTGTGCAGCAGAATAACCACAAGATTGATTGCAAGATCAATGCAATCAGCTAGGCAGTGAGAGCTGATTATCTGGGAATTCTGAGTAAAGATTATCCATAACAGAATAAAGGGCTGCTGCCCAGCCAGGTACAAACCATAGGATAAGTGAAAAGTGCATTACAGGCTGCCCAACAGGGTCTCAGCACGTGAGGATGAATGAGAAAAAAATTGTGCACTTTTAAGAGAAGTTTAAAAATTCTGTTTAAAATTTCCATCAGTTACACAAGTGCAAGGCTCATGCAATTTTTGCATTTTACATTTGTTCCAGCTGTCACTGGTAATACCCACCTGGTTCTTTCTGCCACCTATCAGTTCTGTCCTTGCCATCAGTGTTTAACAAGGATATTTTCATACCATTTAATTTCAAGATATTGGTTTTTTTCCTCAGCAGAGGAATGAACCTATTGAAGTTAATCTGCTGAGGGGTAGAACTGATAACTCTTGTCAGATTTCTAAACAGAATAGCAAAAGTGCAGAGGTCATTTTTATTTATAGAAATATATGAACTGTGTGTGATTAGGCTGAAAATCTCTGAGTTGGTTACAAAGAGATAAATGCCCATTACAAATTAATTAACTTTGATTCTTCATGGTCATTATTGACATAGATCATTATATAGATGATATTTGTTATCTTATAAATATCCGTTAAGAGATGAGGCTGAAAAGAGGATGGGAGAGTCACAATTAGTGTTAATTAACCCTACAGAATGTCTCCTCCCAGGTGACAGTTATCTTGACGTGATGGAAGGCAGCTTGGATTATCTGTGTGGTGTTATTCCCCAAACACAACTTAATCCCAGAACCAGCACAGCACAGAGCTGGGAAAGCCAAGGGGTCAGAAATACACAGTGTACAACAACAAACAACTCTCAACAAGCATAGTCTGTTAAAATACATTAAATCTCATGTGGTGATGGGTCATTGAGGCAGGTGGGAAGAACACAGAAATGTAATAACAAATGCTACAAGGAAGTTGTGAGTCTTTGGGAGACCAAGTGACCTGCAAAAGATCTAATTTTCAGTACCACATGCCAAATCTTACTTGAAATCATAGATTAGAGTCAGAGGATCTCGGTCTCTTATACACAGTAACACTGAAAGTAAGCGAGGCTGAAGTGGAAGGATTCCCTGTGCAAGTCACTGAATGTCACTCTAACACTTTTTTCTATGTATATATTAAATGTTTTCCACTAGAGATACTATCTTGATTCTTATACATGAAACCTCGAAATAGAGGGCCTTAGCTTCTATTAGCAAATATGTAGAAAAATACTTCCTATTTTAAATAATATATTGTCTTTTTTCCATGTTTCTCATTAATTTCAGAAGTCATTTAAAATGAAAATGAAACCCTTGCAAGATCATTCAAAAAGATCACACTGGATGTTCATTCCTATGAAAAATATTCAGTGATTTCCACTTCTGGTACTTCTGTTGTTGGGGTGGGTGACCATACTCCTATTTTCTTTCTGCTGTTGCTCCCTGCTCCCAGCTTTCAGTTCTTTTTACTTCCACTCCACTCATCCAAATCATTGTTTTCAGCTACCAGGCAAAAGCCTCTAAGAACACAATCCTTCAGTCTGCTTCAAAAGC
Organism: Corvus kubaryi; assembly: GCF_017639235.1. Lineage (NCBI taxonomy): Eukaryota > Metazoa > Chordata > Aves > Passeriformes > Corvidae > Corvus > Corvus kubaryi. The sequence goes on from NW_024581135.1 coordinate 7,922,222, forward strand.
CTTGGCACTCAGGTTATAAAAACAACTCTTAAGTGTGCATTTGTCCAAGCTCTAAGAGTGCTTACAGTTGCATTTGGATTATATGAATTTGTAAAACATTCTCCAGTATTCAGATGCTTGAGGTAGTTCATGTATTTTCCTTTCTACAAAAATTCTGTATTTGAGATTAGACACTTCTCCCAGTGGAAATTTCGTCAAGACAAATACATTTATGTGGAAAGTTTCAGCCCCAATGAACTGACATTTTTCTGATGAAAATCTTGCCCCAAACCTCTGAACTATCTCAACATGCAGCCTCATGGTACTTAGGCAACCACTGCCTCAGGCTCTTTACTTTAATTGTATACATTTTCATCAAACTCTAATGCCCCTTGTGGGTTTGTGCAATTTCTGATACGTCACTAAAACATTTACTGTATATTTCTGTCCGTTGATTTCAAGTGAAATTATTTCATCACTTTATGTCTTCTTTTTCCCCCTAGTCCTGATGTATTTTGACGTTCAGAGAATTACAGTTTAACTAAAACCCTTCAAATTGGGGAAGTTTAGCAGAAAATGAACTAAAGTAAAAATATTTCACTTGGAGGCTAATAGGCAGAATGAGGGCAGCGACTATTCAGCCATTCAAGTTAAATAAGGGGCTCATTACTTTCCTCTGTGACAACTGCCCAAATGCCAAATTTAAAGGTTCCATTATTTAAAGGTTCAAGTCCCTCAGTGCTCATGTATTTTATAAGTTTTTGTTTTAAAGTAGCACTTGAAAGTTAAGGTCAAAATCCTGTTGTGTGGCATTCTGTAAAATGGGTCATTTTACCGCTGTCACCCCAAAACACCTTCCTGGGAAAGAGTTTTCCTGCCCTATAGTTTTTCTGCTTGTGTCTGAAACTCTTTCAGGGAGATTGAGCACAGCTCTGGAAAACTGTTAAAAAAAATATTTTATAGAAGGATGACCTGGAAAAGAGAAGCTGTGAAATCTCGCCTGTAGATGCTTCAGAAATTAAAAATTAGAAAACATGATGTGATGCTGTGCTTGACTTGTAAAAGAGACTGTATTTAGCTGAAAGGAACTCAATTTATTTAGTAACCAAATGTATGGAGAGTCCCCCTACATTTGCCTTGGGAGAAAAATACCAGTGGAGAAGAGGAGCTACTTAGAATATAGCTGACACAAGAAAAAGCAAGTTATTATGTGACAAGAACATGTTTAGAATAATTTATATGTTTTCTAATTAATTAATGTTCTGTTAAATATATTGTTTAGTTTAATACTATGTGAGTCCCTTTTCCCTTTCATGAGAGAATATATATCATTCCAAATATTTGCTTCAGGTTTTTAATATTGAATCGAAATGTAGTAATCAAATGTCTGTTTATCAGTCTGATTGCTCATGCTTGGGAATTTTTAATAATTTTTTATCCATAAAATTTAACAGAATATTTTCATAGTCTTAGTGGTGCCCTCAGCTTGCTTTCAAAATCTGTGTGGGCATCCTGAAGTGTTTTCACAGAAATATTCAAAAACACTAGGAAGAAAATTCAGCTCAAGGATGTAGGCAACTTGAACTTTACAAAAGATGCCTATTAAAATAAATTTAATAATTCAGTATTTCTAAATTGAAAATAAAGTTTGAGTTACACAATTGCTCAGACAAGAAAGGTGGGATACGGAAGACTTGCTAGCACTGTAGGCAAGCTTTGTGGTGGGGTTATTTCAGTTGTCTGTTAAAGTCACCCAAAGTCCATCACTTCATCAACACTTTTTTGAGGTTTCATTATTTTTTTTTTAACTTAAGGGAAAACATTGGAATTGAAAGTTTAAATTCTTCCAACTTTTATGAGCAGAAAATTCAAAATAGTGTTATCTGGACCAGCAGAAACTCTCTATTCAATTTAGCTGAAATTACATTTGTTATTCTGCTCTTTTTGATTGTATATCAGTAATTTTTTAAAAAGTAATTTCAGTGGAGAAAAAACAGGACTACATCTTCAGTGGTAAATTAGAAGTGTCCAGAGTCATTCCTTGCCATTGAAGTCAGGTCTCACAGACAGGACTCCATCCATGCTCCTAAACACTTTTAACATCCAAAATCAGGCTAACCCCATGCAAACTGCCTGCTGTTAATGATTTCTAACATGTGCCAGCTACCAAACAATGCCTTGTTTAAGTCTGCAAAAACATAAGCAAAACCACATTGCAAAATTTTAATAGTCCATAGATTTCCAGTGATCAGGAGCATTCCCTGCTCCTTTAGAATTTGCAAATATGAGTGTTGTCAGAATTTCCCAAAGAATTAAAAAACTCATATTCTTTCCAGTTTTAAAAGTCTAGAAAATTTGTTCATATGTCAAAACTGGTAACAGCTAACATTGAAAAATTGATACTAATAAGACAGCATTTTAAAATAAAATTTGTCCTAAAATCTCCAGCAGCTCTACCAAAGAGACAGAAGGCAGATGCAGAGACCACAATTTCTCCAAAAATTCCATGGCGAGTCTGTGACACAGCTAAAATTTCAAATCCAGTCTCCTGGACTCTATTCCAATGATTTCATAATAAATCTTCCTCAGGAGGAAAAATAGATAAAGAAAACACTGAAACACCCAGATTGGCCTGGCATCTTTCACTGCTGAAAGAGTTGAAGCATTTCGCTTCATGGTGTGGAGCAGGAGTGGGCAAAATGCCTGGATTCTCAACAACTGTGAAAGTAGGACTCTTTAGTTATTTTGTGTAGGGGAAATGTATGAATTTGCAATCAGGACAGCTTGTGGTACCATGCTGAAATGTAATCAGTTTTCAGTGTGCAGAGAGTCCCAGAATAACTTTCTAACAGCAACATTAGAAAAAGACACTCCTTTTTCCCCAGGCTGTTTGTACCTCCAACATGTAATTTTGCCATTAGTTAAGTGTGATGAAAATTAAGTCACTTGTACAGCCCAATATGCTCACTCAATCAACCACTAATTCTTTTTTTCTTTGGTACCCACTCAGGGCTCAACTCAGGAATAAATTGGCTGCAGAATTCAAGCTGCTAAAAGCTTTTTGAGAGTCTTTAGCACTGCAACCACACTGCCTTCACCAGAGCTGTAATCTATGAGGAGAGAGGAAGGGCATGCTAAGGTTTCAGAGCCATAACCCAAGCTCTTGCCTCAAAACATGTCTTCTACCACCATATGTGCCTGCAGGCAGGCAGCTTTCCAGCTGCCAGTGATCTCACAGGCACTTAAGGAAGCACATAGAAGAGGACCTCTTTGAGCCTCTTAATTCTTACATCCATTAATATTTTCAGCTTCTCTATTTGGTAGCATGGTTTGCTGATGGAGTTCAGAGGTGGGTTTGTGCAGAGACAACACATAAAAATGGATGTATGAGCACAGTCCAGTGGATCTCCTGGTCCAGTAGACTCCAGCAGGAGCCAAAATCAGACAACTAGAGGGGAAAAAGAAAGCCTGCAGCAATGCTTTTCTAGTGCAGTCCATCAGGCGTGCTGTAATCATTGATTAAAGATACTGTCCAAAACCTGTCCCCTTTTTCAACCAGATCCCCCTGAAATTGGAAGATCGACTGCCTGGGCTTTTTATATTGGACATCTCAAGGAAAACAAGCTTATGCACTGTCCTTTGATGCATCACACAGAGAGCAATCCTGCTGCTCACTGCATTGCTAAGGGAATAGGAAGGCAAACAGCTCTGGCTTTGGTACTAAAAAGAGTGAATACATTGAAATTTTTTTTTCTAGGCTGAGGTCTTGAAAGCTGCAATCGACCTGCAGTCAGACTCTGAGATCTCCCCAGTCAGACACGAAAAAGTGCATTAAGATCCTGCTGTACCTTCTAGCACATGGTGCCACTCTCTTCTGTCCAGAGTTCCATGTCCACTCCCAGCAGAAGGATGCTTGTTCTGGGCACCTCTTGGCAGCCCCACACAAAATATGTCCTTCTTGCACAAGAGCAACCTTTCCTCTGCCCAGCCCTGGCAGATACAGCATTTCACAGCTCTCTGAAGTATTTTTTTCAATGTTAGCCTGCAGTCCAGTCTGTCTGCAAATGTCAGTGCCTGTCTCAGAGCAAAACTGTGCCATCCTTATTGCTGCTGCCCGATGCTTCTGCTCTGAGTGATCATTTCTCCCCCAACACATCGCCCACTCCATCACGGGAGGGGAAGGAAGGACTCTGGTGGATGATTTTAAATAGGCAAGAGGGACTGCAGTCCTATGGGGACACTGCCCAGATGTGGCACAAGCTGCCGTGGCGGGCTCATTTCATATCCTCAGTATCTCGTATCACTCTTGTCTTTATGGCCAGTTTGCCTTTCTTCCCTTTGCACCACAACCGTTCCTGTTCAAGCCACAGTGAAGCTGGCCTTGACTTGTACCTCAAGCATTCCTTTGGAAGGAAAATTGTATCTGTGCAGCTCTTGGGAGTAGTGTTTTTCTTCATCTAGCAGAAAAAAGTGCAGAAAGCACCCAAAAGCAATAATAGGAAGTAACTAATTAAGAAAATGCTGTATTTAGAAGTCTTAAGCAAAATTTTCCAGCTATCTTCCCCATCATTTCCCTATGGAAAGGCAAATTAGTGGTTTTATCTGGATTTCTCTTCTGCTGTGCTATTTTACTGACTGCAGCAAACATATTTACCTATTTTAGAATAGTGCAATACCTCGTTTCTTAAAACACAACGAAACCTCACACGGCTTACTGGCAAATACAGTAAGGATGAGCATTCTTTGCATCGTAAATACTTTTAGGCTAACCAATCACAAATTTTGAGCTGAATCACCTTGCTTGAAGGAAACCCTTTAAAGACTGCTAAAAGAAATGTTTTGTTCTTTTCTGCTTTGCCTGGATTTGGCTAGAAGGCTTTGCACAGCAAACTGGCCAAAGAAGTATTTCTTGACACAGCCACCTTATAGGACACAGCGCAGCAAAGGTGCCAATGAGAGAAATGGGCTAAGATTTTTCAGTTATAAAACTAGTTATTTCATCTAATTACCAAATATTTGGGGTCATTCTTTCCAGAGGACAAATGTCTAGCTCAGTTTAGCTCAGTTATTGGCTTTGTGCATAAACAGAAACATTGGAAGTAATTTATAATAGCAGGTTTATAAAGAGTTTTGAAACAAGCAAACATTAGGAAAAAAGCCAAAATCTAATTGATGGGTTCTGAAAACAAAATTTTCCTATGGGCAGGTTTTTTTCCTGCAAAAATTTTCTGCCAATGGCTTCTCAACTCTTATATAAAAAAAAAAAGGTTGATCAGTGCTTCAGATTTGATACAGTATAAGACCAGGACTATTCAGTTGTAAGAATAAAAGAAATGAAAACTTTTGTAGGTGTTATTCCCACCTTTATTTCCTGACTCTAAATGCAGTGAGCTATTTTGACTGAGAATTGCTCATAAATATTTTTCACAAAATTAATCAACTTATAGAAAAAAAAAATTTATACCAAAATGTAAACTTCAGTGACATTTACATGTTTGAACACACCTCCTTTTTAAGTAAAAAATAGCAAAACCATTGGAATCTTCAAGAAGTTTCACTGCAACAGTGAAACAAAATCATATTCTCTCACTTCAAACAAAAGTCTTTCCCTGCATAAGTAAAATTTAATTCTGTTTAAAACTATTAAAAATTTTCACATCTCATTTTGAACTATGCAAGATATTTTCATTTTTTTAAAATCTTTCCTACATTCCAGCCATATCCATCACCACACTGTCTGCGTGATCAGTTAGGAATTGAATCAGAACAGGCTACAGTGGAAACTTTCTACACAAGGCGCATATCACTCCTGCTCCAGTTGTTGCTTTGGCACATTTGAATAAGGGCTTCCACAGAGGAGTTTAGTCAAGTTTGATTATTTGACTTTTGGAGTGCATTCAGTTCAAGTTTGTTGGGTTCACTCCCATGGATAAGCTCTGTTTCAGTATCCCTCACTTTCTAGTCCAACTTGCTTTGTAATGTCACACATTATTAAATAGTTGGTTTTAAGCTGTCTTAACATCACAGTGAATAACTCTAACAGTAGAGATGTCAAGTAAATATAGCGATTACTGTGAAGCTTCTAACTCGTGGGGGAATTGTGATATTAATTAGGTAATATGTCTAAATTTCAGATGAAAGAGGTTAGTCAGTTCAAAGTTCTTATTATTCCTGCCTTTTCTGAAATATATTAACCCTATCAATATTACACAGAATTCAGTATAGTTTTAGTGCTCCCATTTAAGTTGAATTTCTTTTCAATGAACAGCAAAACCACAGAGAGTGTAAGCAGAGCTCTCAGCCAAGTGTTTTTACATCACCAAAGCTGGACACACTTAAAGAAGAAACACAAAAATGAAACATTTTCAATTTGTATCTTTCAAGGACATTAGAAACAGGGCAAATAGTATGAAAAAACACAGTTTTGCCTTTCTCTTTGCAGAACACAGTCAAAATGGATTTCCACACTTCACTCCTTGCCCAGCTGAGCCATACTCAGAACTTTTCATCTATTTCAATGAGAGCCTCTTCAGCTTGAAAACACTGATTACTGGGGAATGGAGCATCACTAAGCAGTTACCCTTCCTTTACTCAATTGCTGTCTGAGGTTTCTTTTCCCTGAGGAAGACATCATGCCGAAACATCACAGGGTAGCTGCTGCGGACAGTCAGAGACAAGTAAACAGGGTCAACCTTCTCCCTGAGACAGGTTTTCTCCATGGAGGAAAAAAATGCTCTAAGCAGTGGGGCAGCTGCTGAGACCCTCAAGGGAAGAATGTGCACCCTGAAGTTACCAGTGTCTATCAGTGAGAGGTTTTTCTTGTTATCATCTTCCTGTGCAGGATGTGAAGTTCCACAGAAGAATTAAAGTCACCCATGGGGAGAACAACTGCAGCCCTGCTGCCGTGAGGGGGGAGCCTGAGGAGGAAGAGACCTGCACTGAGAGCGAGGACAGATGTAATCCAACTTCAGATCACATCTTTTACTGGAGAATGTGAAGACTCACCTGATATTGCTGGACAGAATTCTGGTTGCTAGCAAGGAAATCAGACATTCACAGTGAAATGAGGTTCCTAATACTATGGATAGCAAAAGAGATTTCCAAAACTATGACGTAACTGTTTGTGATTTCATTGAGAAGAAATTAGTCTAGAGCATTTCAACCTCAAAAAATATGGTAGCAAAATTGTTTTTACTTGAACCTCACTGCAAATGAACAGAAATGCTTTTTGCTTTTTGTTTGACAGGAGGAATTCTATCTTTATATTCTACGTTTCTTAATTTTATAAGCTTCTTATTTTTAGTAAAACACATGCTATAAATATAAAACAGCATTTGGAGATGAATTTATTATTCTGAGATTTAAAAGATGACTTCCAATTATTGCAACAACATTTTAATGTCCTGAAGTTATCCGAATTGACATGCAAAATACGGAGATTGATAAATATAGAAGTTTGTAATCAGAGATTGTTTTCATTTTGGAAGTGAGCAGAGGAGAAAATTTTTCTGCAAAAACAGAAAATGCAGATTTAAGAAAAATCTTTTGATAAATATGTCTTAACTGAATTATTTTGATTGTTTTATATATATATATATATATATATATATAATAACTCTATTTAAAAGACACTTTTTTTTCTTTTGAGATTATTTTGGGCTTTCAAATCTTCCAAGACACCAGATTTTCAAGACACTAGATAAGAAACTTACCTAGTGCTAACCTAAACATTCTCTTAGCCTCAAAAATGTATTTAATCACATTTTCTAAATTATCAGCAGACTAAAAATCATTTTGCATTCCCACAGCTGCAAATGAGTTGAGCACATCCCGTACACTAAGTACCAGTATTACTTATTCAACAACCCAGGAGAGCTGCATGACCTCAGCATCATTTCTGCAAAAGAGATCAGAAAAAAATACCCAAGTATTCAACCCCCTGTGATGGGTCAGTGCCAGAGCAAAGCCCAGAGACCCACAATAAGATGTTATAATTTGAAGCCACCTTCCTGCTCTGCCTGTGCAATTAGAGAGGCACTCCAGTACACCCAACTCACCCTGCTTTGGATTTCAGGAGCCACATGGAGACTTCCCTGTTTTGCTTCTCAAGTTTCTCCTTTCAAGTTTGTCGCCTCATTTCTAGATGCTCTTCAGACAGCCAGGACAACACCACCCCTCTGTGTACTGGTGCCAAGGCACATCAAGAGCCAATGTCTGACTACCCAGACTGAAGACCAAACTTGTGCTGTTAATTCAGAATAGTGCCACTCACTCCAGTGCAACATTCCAGTTTCCTTTTGCTGTGGAATGATATTACCTCATTTTCATCCTGAGCTAAAGTGTAACCCATAAGACTCTCTAAGCTTGAATTGTCTACAACAGAAACAAGACCTTTTCTGTTATTCAGTAAAAGAAAAAAAAATAAATAAAGCAAAGAAATGAAATTAAATGCTAAGAGACACTTTATAGATCCAGATTATTTGGTTGTGTCTTTCTGGCTGCATGAATTCATCTGAGGAAACAAATATATATGAAGATGCCACTTCAAATTTCTACTCAGAAGGATATTTTATTGTTTGGATGAGCCACGATGTCACACCACATTACTGAGTAGCACAACCCCATGTTCCTAATTCACAAAAGTCTGTCTCCTTGCTCAAAACCAAAAGTGGCATAAACCCATTTATAATTTAAGTAAGTTGCTGGCAGCTCCTAAAACGTCTTTCCTGGAGAATAATGAGATAGACCAGTGGGGTAAGAAACATGATAAGTGACTGTGCACTAGAAGGCATAATGAATAGTTGCTCTGTCCCTGGCAAGTGACTGTGGTACCAGAGAACCCTGTCATGCACTGTCTTTTATGGCAAGTCATAAATTAAAACTGATTTTTATTGTGAAAGCTTCTGTCACTGCAAGGAGGAAGGACAATATAGTGCCACTTTTCTTTCCAGGATTGCAAATCAAGGCCAAAATCTCTCCTAATGTAAATGATGCAATACATTCATTTCAGCTGAGTTTTACCCACATTCATAATGAAAAAAAGTCATAAACTACTTCTGTTTTAATTTAATTGGAGTATTGATTCTTCAAAATTGTTATGTTAGATTGAATTTTAGTTACCAGTGTCACCCTGTAAAAGACAATCTGGCACAAAAAGCTGATTCTGTCTATAAGTCAATGGGAGTAGACAGGAGGATAGGTATTAGGGAGATGAAAAAAATGCTGTTTGAATTTATAATGCCAGAGAAGTATCTGCCTTCTAGTGTAATCACCACAGATGATCAGTAGAAATAAGGACAATCTACTACAGCCTGCACAAATAGAAATCCAGCAACACTTCCAAAATAAAATGTTACTTTTTTTTGTAATGAAGTTTTCTCTTTTGCTTCTCATAACTTAAGAGGAGTCAAAGACCTAATTTAAGGTTAACTTTGCTGCTAATAGCAGCAAGTGACCAGCAGGACAGCACAAGTTTAACCACCTTTACAAAGCCACAAAGCTGTGACAACCTCCTGCACGGACTAACAGTGTTGGAGGGCTGCCCATGTGCGGCAGTCTGGACTAAAAATATGCTCATAGTGTAGTTTATATGATCTTTCCATATCTTATGTCTTTCTTTCCTGTCAAATTGCTTTCTTTCAGGAGAATATACACACATACACATATTTATGTGCGCAGAGATGTCTCTATATACACATTTGGAAGGAGAGAGGAACTGATCCAGGATTCAATTCACTCAGGACTGAATTCCTTGCATTTCTTGTTGTTTTGCCCCATTCCAGGAACCATTAATACTTCTCAGGTTAATTTTTTTCAGCCCAAATTGTGCTCCAGGCTGTGTTTGTTTGTACCTTACAGTCTCCTGCTGCCCTGCCCATATGAACTGCAGGGCTGTGCCACCATGGATGCTCACTTTACTCAACACCTAGGACAGCCACATCAGCAGCTCACTTGTATTTAGTTAAAACTGTTGGAAAAACAGGACCTAGAGGATGCTGGAAATATTCTGATCATCCTGAAAAATAGTATTTGTGAAGTGGGAGGAACGCAAACAAGTGTGGGAATGGAGTTTTGCTCGTGGTATCAGCAGGAATGTGCACGGCAGTGTGCACACAGGTGTGTGCTTCTGTGGCATTGGACTGACTGGGCAAGGGCCAGCGCACCTCTGGAAACACTGCAAGTGTCTCTGCAAGATCTGCACCATAACTAAGGTATTTTTTCTTCCAGCTGTGCTGAGACCAGTGAGGACTGGAGCTGGCTTGTTCAGACCACAGCATCACAGACACATCTGCACACCCCCTCCACACCCACCTATCCAAGTACATGCATCCACACGTGCTGTCTGCAAGGGCTAGGAATTAAATTGGCAGCTGGTCCTCGAGCTGAGAGCACATTGATATTGAAATAAAGTAAATCAGATCCTTGTGACCAATACTTTGATTTAGAAGCTTCTTTCTAGACACAAATAAACTTCTGATAGAACAGCTTTCTATCAAGAGAAAACAACTTAGGTAGCATTTTCTCAAGGACAAATATTCTCATAATAGCACTTATTTAGACAGAGGAAACTGGGATTATTAATTTATTCTCCCCCCAGTGAAATTCCATTGAACACTCTGAACTCTCTGCCTTAAATAGAAGCTACTCACACCCATACACTTTCTGTGATCCAGACTCTGATTTCTAGTTTCATATCACTAATCAGATATTTCCCTCTTGCATTCATTTAATTATACCATATTAATAAACCTTGACTTTTAGACAGGAGCTCTGTGAGCTGTATTCTCAACATGATGCACACGAAAATCCCCATGGCATCATCAACAGTAGGGCACATGTGGAGAACTGATTATAGCCTTTAGGTTTTTAGCCATTGCTACCTTACTTTTAGATTATTCCTCTGGTGATTTCTTGAGTTCCAACACACATACTGCAGTTCCTGTCTTTGCTGAAAACCCTTCCTACGAACACTATTAAAAGGTTCAATTTATGAAAAACAGAATTTTAATCTAGAAAATGCATATTTGAGACACCTCATGGTGAAAGAAATCACCTCAAAGTACAGCCAAAGAGGTTACAAAAGCAGGTCACAGAAATCTGGTTTCCTAGGGAGCTTCTGTCCATTAGAAAAATGTAAGCAGCTACTGGCAGCTCCAAACTGCACACATTAAATGTGTCTACAAAGGATTTTGACAGGTCTCTACAAATCTGGGACTTTCTGTCCCTGTAGCACATTTCCAGTTTTATGGCAAGACAGAGGTAAGAAGCAGAATGGTTTCTGTGCAACTGTTCCTTACTGAATGAACACTCCTTTGGACAAATATTCATTTATTCTGAGGTCACTTGCAAATCTCTGGATAGTCTAAAAATGTTTTATTTTACTTAGTACCTTTTCACCTTTCTTTTTTCCTCTAACAATTGGATATTATGACCCAGTATGACTACATTGCTGATATATTTGAGATTCTGCTGCTGAATTCAAGGTTAGCTCAGAAGTACCGAGCTCACAAAGCAAGATGTTCTGCCCTAAGTCATTTAAATTACTTAGGATGGGAAAGGTAACATTGTGAAAATATTTAGAAGGTTAGAAAGTGAATAACCCTTCACTGTTTTGGTCTGGGTATTATGCCTTAATAAAACATACAATAATAAATAGTCCCTTCAGTTACTCAGATCAAATAAAGTAATTCATCCATGGCATGATTTTATGAGTCTAGCTACAGGAAGTTATGTATATAAAATAAGAGCTAAGAGATTTGCATAGTCCTCAGCAACAGTGCAGTTCACAGTTTGTACAAAATGACATTACAAAATGTAATGTGTATGCAGTACACAAATTATTTGTATTCACTCACAAGCACATCTGATAGATGCAATAAGAGAAGAATTTTCTGAAAGTGACGAAAGTTGAAACTTTAGTTAAATGTTTGATTTTCAGAAAGCACTGATAAGACACTTGCAGGAAATTGGGAGTGTTAGAGTGATCATCCACAAACTGAAAATCATGGGAGGAACTTCTGAAGAATCATAGCTAAATGAAAAGATCAAGTTGTTCCTACTTCTACGCAGAGTGCTCTTCATCTGCAGCAGTAAAAAGACCCTTGGACTTTTCCTCAGAGCAGGACTTTCCAGCTACTAGATCAGTGCCATATCACATGTCACTTTGTCCTTTAATTATAACTGGAAGGCAAGAAAATGTCAATGTTTGCAGCTCTGAGAGACAGATACAATTCAATAATTCACACTGGTGCAATTGTGCATCACGGTTGGCTGCAGCTTTATAGGATCTTAGAGAACTTTGCTGGAAAGTCTGTAATAAAATGATCATTGCTTTAAAGCAAAATTCAACCTGTTCTCCTGAAAAAAAAAAAAATCTTCCTCTGTTAAGAAAACGTAGGGTTTGCTTATCTTTTATCAGGTATTCCATGTATTTGAGTTTATCTGCTTGTTTTCTACTTAAACTGCCCATTTCTAATCAAACACATGTTCTGTGCTTTTTAGGCACCTGTTCCTTTTTGTTTCCCCTGCAATGTTCATTATTACCCATGACAGATCTTTTCCTAAGACTGCTAAGCAAAGCAGAAGGCTACTCCAGAGCAGCATTGCTCTCCCTGGGCAATTCAGACAAGATCAATATTCATTAACACCAGTAATTCACCACACAAGGGGACAGTGCCTTAAAAATAAACCTCTTAAAGACAGACACAGAGAAATGTTACCCACATGGATAAGACACCACCATCTATTTTCTACACACCCTCTGGACAACCCATATTGGTGTTAATCGCTGGCACTGCAGCATTTTCCTTCTGTCCAGCTGCCCTCTGCCCCTGCCTCTTCTCGTTTTGCTGTCCCTGAGCCTCTGGTGAATTCTTTCTTCCTCCCAGGAGCCACAACTTCTGCCTGGTCCAGTTCCAACCCGGACTCACTCCCAACATTGTTCCTTCTTCTGCTGTCAGATTCAGTTTCTGATAGAAATCTCATGGCTGCAATGATTTCTTCCATCTCTACCTTCACCAATATTGCATAAGAGAATCTTATCTTTGGAATATCTCTAAGCTGTGACATTCCCTATCCATGCAAACAGGTGAAACATTCAGCGAGGCTGTGATCCTGCTGCATCTATATGCTGCAACATGCTTTGGTACAAACCAGCATAAACCTGTGAAGAACTTTAGCTTTTGTTTAGCTTGAAGAATGCAGGCTGGTTTGGGTTTTTTTTAAGTACATAAACAAATTCAGGGGAAAAAAATTTACCAACATCCTAATTTATCTGTCTCTACTCCATGCATTTCCATTTTCCTCAGTTTTCTTAGCACCTGACTGCATGACAATAAAACATGTCAAAGGAAATTTTAAAATGTGGAAAAATGTCAGTGTGATTGGATTTTTCTATACTGTTATGTGCACAAGTGTAAAGCAATCTTTACTGTATTTTTCCTTTATTCATGATATGGTGAAATATATTTATTTAGGAACACTACATTTTTTGTGAAAACAAACAAAAAAAGAAATAGAAACTATTTGAATTTGAATGAAATGTTTCATTCTTAAGTATTTGAGTTTGCATTTGAGGGTATTGAGGCTTTTCATTCCTTGATTGCAATGAAATTTTAAAAACTTAGAATACATACTATAATTTAATTTTTTTTTAATATGCAAAACTCTCATTAAGGACAAGGTTTTTACTAAATACTATCTATATCTATATTTACCTCAGGTGGAGATAATTTGATTAAAAAACAGTGGGTTTTTTTACTGATAAATATTTTAAAAAATATGTTCAAATGAGTCTAACAGTCTCATCTATTTCTTTCGTGAAAGAAGTAACAGATGAAGCTAGATGAAGACACTTTTTAAAGAAAGTCATTATATATTTCAAAAAAAGTCATAATATATTAATCATTAAGTCTGCAACAGTCTTAACTCAGTAACTCCAATGACTTCACTGGAGCTAAGGTGAGATACACGATGCAAAAAAGCTCAATTCTGATATATATTTTAGCTATTTATACCTTGTTTTACATCCCATGAGTTGGATATTTCTCATGGGCTTGAGGAACACTTGATCTGTTAGATGGGGGTTTTTTTCTTAATCTTTTACTTCTTGCTCCTGATACTAATTAAAATAATAACAAAGCCATGGTGAGATGACAGTAATAAGCCTTTAGAACAACAGAGGCGTTACATGATACTAAGACAAGCATAAAACAGAGACCAGCTACAAAAAACAAATTGCTAGAATGTACCCAGTCTTTTTTAATAATGGGTTTCCAAGCTGAATTTAATTAAAACCATGAAGGTTTCAACACATGGAATGAAAAGAAAATAAGAAATATAAAATGATAAGGCCAAAAGGCAATTATTCATTATGACATCCTACCAACCCTCAAGATGAAGAACATGACCACAAATCTGAACATCCTCAAGAATCAGGAACCTGGAATTGCAGCATGCCAGATTCAGGTTGGCTTGACCTTATCTTTCTTGTTTCATGGAACAATGTTTCTTTGAAGTCACCTAAAATTTTTTCTGGCTTGTTTTGTTTTTATGGAGCTTAATATCAAACTGCACTTCTCTGTTCAGTGCTCTGGTTTTGGAGTGCCCAAAAGATTTACAACGGTGAAAACTACAATATGTGAAAAATGCTGAAAAGTAGTAACTTGGATTTGAAAATGAAAATACAGTTATCATCTTGAGAGAGCTGAAGAGTTATTGCTTTCCCCCCTAAAATCCTCTTAAATATTGGTCAGCATATTCTGTATTATTTCTGAATAGTATTTTCCCACTGAGTTATTCTTTAAAAGTACTGACCAACACAAAACACATGAAAGCTGTTTCTTGGTCACCTGATTCTTTCTTATATTCTTAGATCATAATTGTGTTTTAAGTTTTCTTTTTCTTATCCTTCCACTGTCATGACCAAAAAGTTTACAGCTGATGACAGCATCCATTTCATTACGTAGCCATTTGTTAAACTCCTTCAAGATTGATTATCACCCATATTGCTGATGGGTTTGCTTGCCAGTTTTAATATGCTTCCTCATTCCTCCAAGGTAACTGCATGTCTTTTTGGCAGATTGCTTTAAACTGAATTGATAACGACTTTAATATGTTGATAATTTGATAACACAGCCCTCAAAATTATATTCCAGCTGCTTGCAGATTGCTGCTTGGCCACACCATTTACAGGAGGAGTTAATTGTGAAAGACTTGCAATTCTACATAGGCAAATGTCACAAACCTTATGTATTAGCATGGAACACACCTGGAGGAACTCCCCTGAAGTTAAACCAGATTTATACAAATAAAAACTGAGAAAACTGATATCTGCATGCACAAAATAAAAGATAAAAAGTCATAGACCATTTTCATCCACTCCAATGGCTGTCAGATAATTTAAATTAAAAACAAAAAGAAATTCACCATATAAAGTAGTAGGCATACCTTTTCTTTGTTGTTTTCAGACACTTATTTTCTGCAACAGAACAAGAGCCTCTTTGCGTGGGGTGGTATTGCCAGCAGTTTCTAATCAAGGTATCATTATTTCAAAACCTAATTACTTTAGTCAAGCATCCTAATTTAAAGAGTAGTCTCAGTTTATATGAAGACCTCACTTTTATAACAAATACTGAGTACCCCCTGTGCCTTGCATTGATTTAATTAATGTTGCTGCTCTATTCTCTAACAACAATTATCGGGCTTGCTCTCACCTTTGTGTTGACCCCGGATACAGTGAGTAAACACAACTCCCTGCCCTCTGTGCCATGTGTAGTATCTGTACCCTGAGTTGCACACGTGGCTGAGCAGTGTTCTTGACTTTGTAATGACTTATCAAAATGGGATAACCTGCTTGAATGTCACCACAGAGAAATAACAAGCTCACTTTTTTTTTTTTGCATTAGAAGGAATTTAAATTTCCTTAATCTCAAAAACTTTAAGTAGACCAACAAATACTACTTGTCACAGAGCTTTACACTAGTTTGGAAGGGGGAAAGGAACAAAACCAGGCTCACCAGTGATGAGCAATGGGATGGTGTGCCAAAACTTTAGGAAGCCAGTTGATGTAACCTTTTTGGATTTCAGTAAATCTTTCAATAGTGTCTCTCATACTGTCCTTCTGGTCAAACTGTTCAGCACACAGATGGATAAACACATCATGGGATGGGTGAGCAACTGGCTCATGGCTTGGGCACAAAGGGTTACAGCCTGACAGAGCTCAGGAAGTGTTTGGACAATACTCTTGGGCACATGATGTGACTCTTGGGGTGTCCTGTGCAGGGCTGGGAGTTGGACTTGATGATCCTTGTGGGTCCCTTCCAACTCAGCTTATTCTGTGGTTCTGTGATTTAGTCAACTGCGAAACAACTGTATTTTAAAGATTTGGTTCCAAACCACCTGTTAAAATGCATTTTGAAATGCACCCACAGAACTTTCTTTGAGTCCAAAAAGTTTATTAATGAAAAATATGAAGCACAAGTATGATTCTCAGCTGACATTAAATCAGCAGGACTTGACATCAGAGGAATACCTGGCTCCAAGTATACTTTTCATTGCTAGTGAAATATGTATATGTAGAGCTTGGACTAACAATGGAGGTTTCGGATCAGAGGTTGGAAGTGCTGACTCAACATATGGCTCCATTAAGTAAATTATAGTGAATTGTTTTTAAAGCATAAATTACAAGTGGCTGGCACTTACATGTGTAACTATACATATTGATCAGCAGCAGAATGAGAAATACAAGTGTATTTGGAAGACTGCAAGGTGTTCATATTGGAAATACCTACAAAGACATGCTTTTAAATGACTGCACAGGAACTCTGGGACTGAGCAGCATGCACTTGAATTCAAACCTTCCATCCTACTGAGCTAAGTACAGCTTCATACCATTCCCTTAGGTCCTGTCCCTGGTCACCACAGAGAAGGGATCAGTGTCCACACCTCTGCTTCCCCTCGTGAGGAAATTTCTTACACCCTTCCATACTCAGCCTCTTCTGCTGGAGATAGAACAGGGTGTTTCTATATTCTCTTGTTTGATATATTTACTATTTAATATTATTTCATTTGAAAATTAATGAAAATAGCTCACTACAAGTAGTTATGAATTTGCCATTCTCTGCGATCTCAGCGTTAGGATAGTGAGAGCTGCAACAACTTCTCATTGAGAGTACTGGAGGAAATGTGTCTGGCTAGTCTAAAGGCAGAACTCTAAGTTTAAATTGCAGGGAAGGGCTGGAGTATCTCACTCAGAACTCCCTTCTGGCTCTGTGTCCTTTCCTCACAAAGCTGGTACAAAAATAATGAATTCTTAATAATCTGATATTTTGACACTTTCTAATCTTAAATTCTAAATGGAGAAATTAAAATTTTATTCAATTTCTTTATTAAAATTATATTTTACATACAAAAAGGAAAAAACACCCTGTGATATTTTGATTCTTTGCACCAAGTGATCAAGGAAAATATTTGTAAACACCAACATAAATAGGATTTTACTCTTTCATGTTTCTAGCTGAACAAATTCCAAACACCATATCTTAATGAGGGTGTATCATCTTTCCTGACTATAAAACTGGAATGTTTCAAGACTCTTTTCACTCTATTATCCTCTTTTTCCCTCATTTTCTACATAAATCTCCTGCTTCATACTATCTGAATACTTCTGAATTCTTCTTTGGCAGCTCTTTGTATCTTTCTGGCACTTCATAGTTCGCACTCTTCTTAGACTGCAAGAAATATTGCCTTATTTGTTTGGTGAAAAGGAGCATGTAGCAGGGATGGAATCTCAGTGAAGGAGAAATAGATGTATTCAAATATTTCCTCTTGCCTTACCCTTATCAAAAACTCAAGACAGACCTTGGAGACTGTGGGATGTGCATAAGTGAGCTAATTTGAGCTAACACAGGGCTCATACAAACTTCCTAAGAGTTCAGAAGCATCTAGAAAACACCCCTGTTTTTGTTTTCTCCTGCTCCTTGCTGAGCTACTGT
The DNA here is from genome assembly GCF_017639235.1 of Corvus kubaryi. Classification (NCBI taxonomy): domain Eukaryota; kingdom Metazoa; phylum Chordata; class Aves; order Passeriformes; family Corvidae; genus Corvus; species Corvus kubaryi. The sequence goes on from NW_024581135.1 coordinate 7,940,194, forward strand.
GAGCTGCCGTGAGCTGCCCCATATCACCTTTTCCTGACTTCATGCTTGGCTGGCATCTGGTTGCCATATGTTTGTATTGTTATTTCTCTACCCTTTTATTGTAGACTGCACATCCTGATGGATATCAATCTACAGTACAGACACTCCTTCACATGCAAAGGACATTTAAAGTAATTGTCAAAAACGTAAAGAGGAGAAACATCTAGAAAATAATATAGCCCAAATACAATGCTATGTTAGGAAATCACAGAGAATCAAACAAAAGAGCAGGCTGGTTACATTGTTGCTTCTTTTTTTCCTAACTAAAGAAAGAATTCAATTCATATTTTGATAAAATGGTGAAGAACTGTCATAAAGAGTTCCTTGAACTGAGGCAGTTCACCTAAGATCATTTAGTCTTCAGTAGAATGGGAAAAGCACCATTAATAAACAAGAATTAGTGTTTAGGTTGTGTTGATTTTCCACGTGCAAGATAATTTCTACTTAGGTGAATGTTCCCAGAAACTTTAACTAATTTACCTGTATAACTCTTCTCAGCCTGGAGCTTGGGAGATGGAGAAAGGTGAAGGCACATCTTAAAAATTGTGTGAGGCCACGCTCCTCAAGCACACCAGCCTGAGCTAGAGTTAGTATTTTTACCACTGAGTATTTAATAACATCTCAATATTTGTTGATATTCCAGAATACTGATGGGATGACAAGGCAGTATATTTCTTGTATGAGCTCCACTAGAAATCATTTGAGCAAAGAGGCTCTTCACGAGGCTTAGTGTATGATCAGTAGCAATTACTTATGCAGATGCAGAGATGCTCTAGCAGTATTTCTATACTTGGAGGATCCATTGATTTTTGGCAGGAGATTTAAATAGTGGATGAGTTGAATATGAGGTCCCCAAGGGAAAAATTTATCATGTAAATATGTACAAATATATCGCTCACTTTTGCTTTGAAAAATTCAATTGTCAGTACATGATTTTCACAGTCAGGTGAGCAACAGGAGAAAACCTGTCTTGTGGAGATGCTTGTTTTTATGTTAGTATTACAATGTAAAAGCTCTTAGAGTCAAGAAAAAGCTGATATCCCAAATAGCTGGGGGATAAAGGGTGGGTGGGATTGGTGACCTTGGTCATGGAGCACTCTGAGCACATCAGAGCATCGCTCACTGTGGGGGCTTGCTTGAACCACATTAGTCTTGTTTCTTCCTTTTTCCCCTGGCACTGTGATTAACTAAGGACTACACTTTCATATTTGCAGTGTTCCAGGCACATTAATCGGTTTGCAAAGTTTGTGCAATCCCTCACTCTGACAGCTCTGCCTCGCTGATCTCTGAAGCATCACCAGGGCAACGCACCAGATAAACTGCTCTGGAACTTTGCAGAACTTGCTGGGGAGAAAGGATGTGGAGTGGACAGAGGATGCTGTGCAGCACCAAGCTGTTTCAGCACCAGAGTGGTTCTCAGCTGTTATGCTCTGAAATGAGAGAGTCTGCTTGTCAGGTAGGCAGGGTGGGTCAAGAAAGAATCATTTTGTGATATTCCATGCCCTCCTTCACCTGTCACTTGGGCATCACAGAGAATACAGGGAACAGGCAAATACTTGAGCAAACTTCTGACTTCATGTTGTTTGCGTGCTTCTGTCTGGTGCTTCATTCCAGTTACAGTGCTAGGAATTTTCATTTCCCAGTATATTTCTACAATGTCTACAAATGTATGTATGTATGTACGATCACAAAGAAACTATCACAGTAAAGCAATGACCAAGGAATAATGAAAAAGTTGTACATGTTTGGAGATAAAGTGACACAGAGGAGGTTTAATGATGCTACTCACTAATACACACACTCCTCTGATCAGACTATTAAATCTTTGAGTAATAAAGAGAGCTCAACAGAAGCTGGTTTCCAACAACAGTCTTTAAAAGAGAAAAAAAAAAAAGCCACAGTTTCAGGGCAATAAAATTTTCAATAAATCTGTATTAGATTTGATGAATAGAATATTTGGGAAGAGAAAGAAAAAGGATGTACTCTGGAGAAAGAACAGCAGAATAAACAGAAGAGTTTTAATATTTTCCAAGTTAGTGCTATAACGTTTTGCTGTAAAATATCAATTTAATTTCAAAATCACCAGCATTAAAAAAAAAAAAAAAAGCTGCAAAAGAAAGAAAGAAGGAAGAAAAAAATACCAGATAGTTCGAGGAAACTCATAAGGTAGGGCTCTTATCTTTCAAACATTAATAAGTGATGACTGTTGCAGGGGGACTGTTCATATATTTCTCTCACATTCATTGGCCCCTCAGGAGAAGGGCTGTGCTGTACTTTGGAATAAAGTTCAGCTCTCCCTGCTGAATTCCCATCAACAGAGGCTGAGCTGTAAGCGTGACTCGTGCACTCCAATTACTTAATAAAGCTGGCAGCTGCTGTCCTGGGAGCATGAGCACTTGCCTTAAATATTGCATAAAAAATAGTAGCACAAATACTCAGGAGAAGAAGGGGAACCAAGCGGCGGCTCCAGTGACATCGAATGGAACCTGAGTCACCTTCCTTCTGCTCCAGACCTGGCCTAGAAGCACTGCTTGTCTAGGGAATAAGGTGTTCATGACAAAATGCAACAGAAGCCATTGTCCTAATTAAAATGCCCTAACGGAGGGGGCATAATGGGATGCCCTAAAAGTGATCCTACCTACTGAGGGGTTTGCAGTGAATGGACAAGCAGAGCTTCCACTCGTGACTAATAATCAGAGTGGAACAGGTATCCTTGCTGGGCATTTAACAAAACAGACACACAACAGCTGCTTTGCTCCCAAATCTTAACAACTGGTGCCTCTCCCCTGCTCTTATGGCAGGATAGACATGGTGTTGCTCTCTCTGTTGTTTCTGTGTCTTTTTTTGCCACATCAGCTGAAAAAAACCCCATGTTACCCCAGAGCAGTGGTAATATTTACTTTGCTAAATGGAGCTCAAGAAAGAATATATAAAAATTCCTTTTATTCTGGGGCTGGATTGAGCTGTTGGAGTCAACTCTGTCTACAAGGGATCACTCCAGGACTAGCTGAAAGAAATTCAGATTCTCTTTTTGCCGCCACTAAAAGGATGCAGAAGCCAAGCAGAAATGTAACAGTCAGGCTTATTTCCTATTATCCCCCTGTCAGGTTCCACAAAGACTGGAACAATTTTGCCTAACACAAACAGTCAGTGGGATGTTTGAAATTCCCATTTAGAGCGATTTCAGACTGCAAGTCCATTATGCTTCTATGAGACTCATGCTCTTAAATTACTAAGGATTTAAAAAGAAAGCAGCTTGCTACCATATCCCAATGTAAACTCAGAAGAACCATAATTGTGCTTTCAGCATCTCTGCAAGTGAAACGTTTTCCTTTCTTTTATTGAATTCTGCAGTTCACAGTAACAGAGTAAAAGTTTTCTCTAACCTGAACTAATGAACAGTAAATCATTTAAAGCATGCAAACGCAGTTCAGAGAAACAGAAAACTCAGCTGTAATTCCTTAAGTTTCCAAAGTAGATTTCTCTGCATGATGTTCCTCAGCTCTCCTTTCACAAAACATGTTCATTTTCAAGAATTAAAGAAAAGAATAAAAAAAAGAAGAGATAATTTTGTTTCATCATATAAAGTGTAAAGCAGCAGTCAGGCTAAGGGAAAGAGGCCTAGAGAGTGGAAGAAAAAAATCATTACTTCTATTTGAGAATATTTCATACGAATCTTCTCTCACAAAAGTATTTTCTCTTCTAACTTCCCCAAAGACATTAATTAATGTGGTTCCACAAAGCTTATTAAAAAAAACCCTAGTAATATTACAAAATGAAATTAAACACATCAAGACACCCAGTAGGAAAATTATGACAAATTATGTTAATTTTGTTCTACTGTTCCTCTACTCTTGGACAAGAGTCACGTGTTTGCAATAGGAAACTTAACATTAAGTTGTGAAAGAAAACTTAATTCCACTAAAATTTTCCCTCAGATTATGAACTATCCTCCAGCAATATTTTCCATTTCTTTAATTTGCTTCACACATCTAATTATAAATATTAAAACTGTGTACCCAGGCTCCTGTGGAAAGATGAGTTGTGGTCACAGGCTCACTGGATACTCAGGTACCATGCCTTTTACCTGTTGTAGTCTCACCTGATTTTGAAACAAGACACTTCTTCCTATTGAAGAAACTTGAACTTCTTCATTCTGGTGAATATTTGCCTCCTACCCACTCTCCTCTTTTGGAGCTGACAAACTTTCATAACCTACATTTGACAAGTGTTCATCTAAACAAGCACTTTCCACTGTTTACCCCTAAAATCTGGGTCCTTGGTAAAGATTAAATAAAGGGAATTCGGTTTTCATAAGGCATAATACCATCAGAGACTTGGAGACCCTTGAAATAAAATCCAGAGCCAAGTACCTGAGGCTGATAACTGCTCTTTAAATTCCTGAACCAGTAGCTTACAGTATGGACTAGTGAGAAACATTTTGCAAGAAATTACATTTGCTTTGGTTCAATGTAATTAACCAAATGAATGGTGATTGTGTAAAAATAATGGTTACATAAAGATAATGGATCTCATGTAGTATTTTGATAACAGTTTGCAAAGCAGGGTAAGTTTTGGTCTTCCTAGAGAAAAATCAAGGTTTTGTTTATAAAGTTATGACCTTGGTGCCCCCATTACTAGGGAGAGAGAGAGTCTGGAGACTAATTCCAAGCTCTTCTGCTCTACTCTGAGTGAGGACCCTCAAACCACATCAGGCAGCCCAACACAAATCTAAGGAACTACCCTTCAAGACTTAATTGATCAATTTTCCCACATTTGTAATTATGTAAAGCGCATTACCTTGCTCAAGGCTCACTGTAGTATATAAACATCTAGTTTGTACACATGATGTTTCCTTCAGCACAGCAGCCACTCATGGGGAAACTGTATCCCATAAAACAGACACTTTAAAAGAGCAACCCTCCAGGGACTCATGCTTAATGTACCATGTGGAAAGAGGAGTACACCCAAACTGATAGGGGAGACTCTGCTCAGTTTATTTGTAATTTAGTTAACAAATGCAAAGACTTCTATATCTCACAGACATTTGCTTGTAGATAAGGTCAGCTCAAGAGCACATATTTTGCATTGGTAAATATAAGTTTTAGCTACATTTAAAGGAAAGATTATATTTTTAAGTTGCAGACAACAAAAACTGAATAAAAGCTGTGAATTTTGCCATATGCAAGTATGTTCTGTCTAAAATAATTACAGTAAATACAGGGAATGAGCAGTAGCCTTACAACAGGCACTGCAGTGATCAGTTTCCTTTCTGTTTTAAGCAAACTTTTCCATAGTGGAATACAAGCAATAAGAAGCTGGCTTTTCTCTGAGAAGGTGCTGGTTGTAGAGATAAGAGATCTCCTGCACTAAATGACACAGCACTCATCTTTAGAGCTTCAGAGGTCAGCGAGAGATAAGGCAGTCTTTAGAAAGAGCTGCTGCTGCTTTACAAAGCAATGATAACAACACATTCATAACGAGGTGTATCCTCACCATAAATTTCCTGACTGGAAGGTTGGAGATAACAAAGAAATCACTTTTTAGGGAGTCACAACCACCCTGTGCTTTCCTGTTATTCATTCCACACAGAAAAGTCTTGCAACAAAATCTCCTGGTCATACAACTACCAACACTTTATGATCATTTATGCCTATTTGCTACAATTTCACAGCTAGTGTCGTCTTTGAACTTGGCTCAGAAAATCCTTTTTCCAGAGCTTGCTCCTCCACAGAAAGCTCTTAAATCAGACCTGCTTGTAGAGGAGCTGTGCCCCTTGAGAGCAAGCAAACTTCAGCAAATACAAACCATGAAGGAGGTAAAAGGTGGCAACATGGTGCAAAAATTCAAATTTTATGCTCGCAAGGGTAGTGCAGAGGAGGCTGCTCTTTCAAGCAATTTTGCAGTGACCTCTGTCTATCTTTTGCACATAAGCACAGAGATGCCAACAAATTTCAGTCTCCTTTCAATATTCAGCTTGTCCCTTGTATTCCCTGTGGCTGTTGTGCTGCTCCAATCCATTTCCCCAGCTTCATTCTACCTGGGTCTGCTTGGGAAGCAGCATCAAACAGTTAACAGTGCCTGTAAGGTGCTTGTACTGCTTTATTTACTGAGATACATTTTTCTGTTTCAGCATTAGATCCACATCATTTAACCAACCAAAACAAATGCAGAAGACAGCAGATGCTTTGTTGTGCTAGTAACTAATTATCAAACAACATGACAGACATGCAATTTCTGAGGGTATCAGGAAAGATTCAAGGAGCAGAATAAACAAAGAGTAAGATTACGAATTTATGAAATTCAGAAGAAATAATTGGTTTCTTTTTGCAGGAGTGTTATAACCTACTCCAAAAGGCAGAATATCAAATGACAGCATTGCTGAGGAGACAGTCCAGTCCAAACCTCTGCTCAGAGGTGGGGCAGCTGCAGTAGGTTGCTCAGTTAGTCAAGACCTGGAGAGGTGCAAGTTCTAGCAGCATTGTAAAAGGAGGCCACCACCTGCTTTCCATCCAGCACTTTGAAAAGAAAGAAAATTAGGAAAGTGACTGAAAAAGAGTCCTTTCTTTTGCTATGTTTCCTTCTCTAGCAGGAAAGAAAACTATTTGTCATTTGTTCCATCCTCTAAATTAAAATGAAATTTTGAAGTTTATACTGTGTAGTCTGTGCAGACAGAGCTTAGAGATTTAAGAAACAGGGAAACCATGACGGAAAAAAAGTCAGTGTTTGCAGCAGCCAGGACCTGAGGAGAGATGTTCAGTATTCACTTTCCCTGAAAATCAGCCAAACATCTCTTTTTGTGACCAATATACTCCTAGTGCAACAATTCATGCTCATTTAGCATTACATTGTGCACAGTCAGGAGACTTTTAAGTGTTAGGACAGTTAAGTCCTGGTAACTGGAATTCCATGAACTGCTGCTATATTTCTGGCTGTACACATTCTTGTGAGTTCTCCTGATTATTTACTCAGTTCTACCTGGCACTGAAACACAAGCCTTAGAGGTGAGACTGAGCTTGATGCCGGAAAGACAAGTCCTGGTGCATCAGGCAGACAGTTCTCTCCAGGGCAGCACTGATCAGCATTTGAATCTCCCTTCCCAAACAGGGAGAGCAGCTAGAGGAAACTTCTCCAACACTAAGACCTGCCCCAGTCTTTGCTTCATACCACAGTATTGGATATTAAAACTTTTCCTTTGGCTAGCTCTGAATACCCTTATCTTATTCTTCTTCTGACACTGCTTCTTCATTTGATGACATAAATGATGGCAGAGCCACAGGACAGTGTGACATAGGAAGTATGCTTTGGAACTGCTATGACTTTCAGAGAGAGAGAGAGTATTGTGCAGTATTCAGACTCAGGTAAGCTGTATCCCCTCAGTTATGTCGAGATCATGCTTGTAGACTTGCCTAAAAACCATGAAGATAAGGGGGTTTTGTTTTGGATTGCTTTCTGTTTGTTTTTAGCACAAGGGTGCACTGCAACAGTCACACGAAGTCAAAATACACAGGACTGGTTGTCTGCTCCAATTCAACATGGCAATTCATCTTTCCCATTGTTTTCCCTCCTGGAAACTTCTCCTTTCATTTGCTCTCCATTCTGGACAGCAGTCTCCCTGCTCTCCTTCTTGGATGTTTTCCTTCCTCATTGACAAACTTTGAACTAGCACAATTTCTAAACATTAAACACGGGTTTAGACACTATTCTTAGCAAGGAATTTGTATTGAAATGCCCCCTTTAAACAAAATAAATAAAGCTAAATTCAGATCAGTGGAAAATTCTTGGCAGTAGGCAGCCAATATTTAGCAGCTTTGATGTCAGCTGTAGCTAAGAAGTTACCATCTCCCAAGGCTTCCAGCAGGCAGGGAAGATAATCTGAACTCCTCCCAGGAGATGCTCAGAAGCATCATGAGATTTATTCTTAATAGTGGGGATTAGATGGGATACTGGTTGCAAGATCATGCTCACTGTAACTATGTCAGACATTCGGAGATGCAGGGATACAAAGAACCCACACACAAACTATTCATTGAAACTGGCTTTGATCTTCTGCTGTTGATCTCATTCTACTCAGATTACTTCAGATGGATAAGTTCACTGCAGCACATATAATTTAACCTGAAAAATGTTCTAGGAGCCTAAAAAAAGTGAGTTTTTCGATGATTTGGAAAGTTGTTGGCAAAAAAAAATTTGTCTTTTTACTTGATATCTTGTATTATACATTCTGCAGATGAGCCCAGATGCTCTGCCATGCTCTGAAGGTGCTGCCTCACTATTCCACAATCCCTCTGCTAAGCACTGTCAATCTCAAGGATCAATGTGTCATTCATTCTGCTACTGCCCAAATTTTGCAGTTGCTAAGTGAAATAGCAGAGCCAGAGAAGATCATTGGGTCTGTGTCTTTTTCCGTCATTTAATTTTTGTATAACCTAGGTGATAGCTCAAGCATAGGTTACAGCAAAATTCAGCTTTTCCTTCTTTGCCTCAGAGCAGTACCAGCAGTGATATTACACTGATTCTGGTTACTTCACAAATGCATAGGAGCTAATTTCAGCGTTGATCCTTCAGGCTTAATGTCCCTGGAGTTCTCTCTGGACAAGTCATTTATCCTTTATAAGGTTTCTTGTTTATTGCCTGACAAAGAACTTGGTCTTGTTGACACTGCCGATAATTTATAGCAGCAAGAATACCTCAGCAGGAGCTTTTCTCACCTTTATTCCCCACAGTGGTGATTCACCCACTGATGGGCTGCTGTATAAACACTGCACTGAAGGAAGAACAGCAATGTTTACTTCACTTCTGTTTCTCTGCTGCTACAGCATCGTAGTCACACACCTCACCAGTGCTTTACATTTTTACTACATTTTACAACTCAAAAAAAGGTGCAGAAATGTTAAATAAATCATATTGCAATCTCTGTGAGACAGGAGTGCATTTGAGAGATGAACAGAGATTTTCAGGTAACCTTTTCCAGCGAAATTCAGATCTACTAAGAATTAAAACCACTATTAAATTTCTAAGAAAAGTGTATCTAAAATACACTTTCCAAAAATCCTCCAAATTCCCACTTTTACTTCATATTATAAATTAACAGTCTTATTTTTGGGGTTTTTTTTTGAATATTCAAATACATTTTAGGTGCTGTACTCTAAAAAAAGAATTTTAGAGAAAATGGAAAAAGATAAAACATGAAAAAGTTACTTGACACTTAACTTGTATGTGTATTTACTTTGATTTTCCCAGGTCTGAAGCTTTTCTATAGCTCTAGAGCATTGAAATGTTAAAAAAAAAAACAACAACCCCAAAACTTTGGGAATAATTTCAAAATATCCTAAATTCTTGTCACAAGGGAAACACATGTCCCTCAAAATAATAATATTTTATTTCACTCTACAGATAGGAAAGAGAATAACAAAATGACTTTTCAGCCAAATGACTTACACACAAATTTGGGGACCTACCCTCCAGTAAAGCTCCAGGTAAAGGATTCTTCAAGGTTTAAGACTTTAAATCTAGACTGCAGAATCTGAGTGATTTGACAGATTTGTAAATTTAAACCACTTCTGAATGCAAAGATCACAGCTTTGTTTAGCCAAATAAAGATTCAGAACTCATAGAATCACAGAATGGTTTATGTTGGAAGAGACTTTAAAGATCATCTTGTTCCAACTCCCTTTCCATGGGCAGGGACAGCTTTCACTTGACTAGGTGTTACCTCCTTTGCTTTCAAGAAAGAAAATTGTTCCTGGGACTCTCCTCTGTTCCAGGGTATTTGAGCAAGCAGAAGGAGAGAACAGAAGGCAAACAGGGGTGCCTGTATGGCAGGGCTGCCTCACTTAGGATGCACCCAGCACAAAACCTATTACTGTAAAGCAGTGAGCACAAAGCAGCTTGGGAAATCACACAGAAAACTTCTCCTGAATATCTCCATCCACAGTGCTTCAGGAAAGTTAATCAGGTATTATGGGATGTACCAAAATAAGTCAATTTCACAGTTATACAAAAATGGAGACAGTGATAAATGTAGTTTAAATAAGTGTATTAAATCAACTTGCTCAATGACAAGACTGCGCTGAATAATTTCAATGCTGAGATTTTGTCAGAGAGAAAACTTGCACATCCCCATTTCTGCATGCACCTGCAGTGACTAAGGCTCCTGTACTTTGTTATTTCTGACACTTAAAACTATGTGCACTTCACTGCAGATTTGAATTATACAGTATATTAAAAATACTAAATACATAAAATAACGTGCATATTGTGCTAATGACCACTCTTTAAAATCTCTTTGAGTGAAAAAGAGTTTATATGTTCTGGTTTAACTCAGTAAATTCTTTTCATATAACAACCCACTGGAGTCATATTTCCTGTAGGCATTTATAAAGCAAAAGGAATGCATGCCAGCTGAAATTGAGATGAATGATACTTATGACACTGTCTGTACACAATACATTATTTGTAATATAAAACTACTCCAACTAATGTTGTTATGAAGGGGATAATGTTCAGCTAGAGTTTTGGAATCTCAGGAAGGGTGAGGCAAGACTGCATACATGATTTAAAGAGGAGCAAATGTGCCAAGATCATGCCAAGAGGTGCTATTTACCAGACCAGAGAGAGCTCCCTGTTGGAATAAGGGACCTATAAGGACGCAAACAGCGATTATGGGACAAATTCTGCTCTTCAATTCCCTGATGGCACATGACCCTCCGCTGGCACTTCTGATGCACCCACCAAATCACACCTGGGTGCTGGTATGTACAAATATTGAGCCTGTTGATTTCAATATTAAGAGGGGAAGAGAGTGAGCATAAATTTTCAGGCCAAAACTTTTGTTGGTACTTAATTTCTAGTGGTTAAAACCTTAGTTAAAAATGGGTTGCTACCTTACTCCTTGTTACGAGGTCTCATACAAAATGAAATATTGAGGATTACCCAAAAGGAAGAATAGATCTCATTGATTTAAAAGCTTAAAGAGAAATACACATTTTAAGTCTTAGAGAAGATCCTCAAAAATTAATGAATACTGGTACAATTATCAGCCTCCATTTCCCCTCAAAAACTGCATCAACTTCGTGCCACCTTGCAGCTGCCTTGAGAAGATAAAGGCATTGATATATGAGAAGCACATGGGTACTTTAATGAAGCACAGCACTGAAAAGGCCATGAGGAAATAAAAAAGCCTGAATTTACAAAGAGAATTAGAAGATCAGTAAATAAGTCATGGTGATACGCATTGAATAATGAGAATAAAAGGAAACACTGTATAGCTACTCATTTAGTGAGACGCATTCATCCAGTGCACTGAATGAGGTAGGAGCCCCACAGAGAAAACACTGTGTGATCAGGTAATTAAAGACTGTATCATAATGCCTGCACTCAAGGAAGCCAAATTAAACTTGCACAGAGCTATCAGTATAACGCTTCCCAACTTTTATGCATTTGACTTTGTAACCTTTACACTCTTTTAACGTCAATTTTTGTTTTGCCTCTTTTAACAGAGTCATTGGTACACATTAACCATGGAAAACTTATTTTGCTCTTAATGATCTACTGTTCATGTAGCTTAGCTGCAGCTTGCCAAACACTGGAAATGTGGCTGGGTAGTGCAGACAATCAGCTACAGACTTGGGAAAAAGAAATTAGCATCTTAAAACTGTGAAAACATTCGTTAAAAGACTGACTCACATAAACTCATGTACATGCATGCACAAAAATAAGATAGCCACTCTTCCAGCAAGTTCTTACCTAACTTGATTTTCTAAGCAAGTATAATTTCTGTGATTATGACGTGTACTCATCTACCTCTCTGTTCTCTGAATCTATTTGTAAAGTCTAGAGCAAACACAGAAAAAATATAGGTGCCAACGCTAACTAGTTTTTACAGATTTCATGAAAATTGATGGCTAAGTAGAGATAAGACTCTAAATCAATGACCTGCATAAATTTCAGCCAAAATAAAGGCAAGAACTTGGCCATTATGCACTCTGTTTTACAGAATAAATTATGGGAATCTGCACTGGGATGTGTGAACAGGAACACAAGAATAAGTAAGTTATAAAATTTTTCTTAGTAAGTGTTCTGTGTCCCTCACTCTTACCTCACTTCATGGATTCATTCAAAACCTGAAAGAATCAGATGACCAGGCCTGAACTGGAGTCATCCCCACCAGTCCTTTTAGTTTCTGTTTGGTCTGAGATCAGGGCTACAGTCCACAAACTGCAAAACCTGGATGCAGAGACTTTGAAGTAGATTTCATCTTCTCATGGCATTCCACCACTTCCAGTCTTTGCCATTTATTTTCTTATGTGTTGTTGAAAACATTTCCAAAATTTTTCCTTCCATTTCCTCCTGCACTTATTACCTCTTTTTATTACCTCTCCATAGACATAAGGCAGTTTTTCATATTTACAGCCTCTGAGATAATATAAGCTGATTCACATCTTCAAGTCTCACCTTAAAGATCTTTCTTTCTCTCTAAAATTTAAAACAGCTTCCCCCTGAAAAGCATATTTTAATTTCACGTACAAAGTTTAAATCTTAGAAACTGCTTGGTCCTGTGCTGAGCATACAGCCAGAAGTTGTGATAATAAGATGTGACATGTCTAAGTGACAAGTTTCTAGATATTTCATTGCACCCAGTCCCCTCTCCTTCATCCCCTTCCATAACTTCCTTTTCATATTGTAACTACTGCTCACTTGGATGGAACCTGGCCAAACTTTTCCAGGATAAAATGTATGAAATGAGAAGCACATGCCAAAAGGGAAATTTTAATCCTTGCTATTCCAATCTTCCACAAAATATACAATCATTTTGACTCGCCACAAAAAACCAAGCCAAAAAAACTGAAACAAAAAAAAAAAACCTCAGAAACTCTTCAGAAACCTGATAGCCACCATTTGACACAAAATGATTTTTCCATGATGTCTCTGTCAGTCAGAAAGTAGAATCCCACTAGTTGATTTTCTGCCATGGCTGTTACAATTTTTTAATTGGAAACTCTTTGTTAGTTCTGAAAGTTTTATAAGCACAGCTGAACTTAGATCCAATTCTTTGCTTTGAGCAGAGAAGATTAAAATACCATTTCTCTGTTCTTTATAGAATAAGAAGCAGTTTTTAGTGGTGTAACTGACAGGAGATATGACAAGATCTTGAAATAATCCTTTCTGTTACTAGTTGAATTTAAAGTCCCTGATGTCAGGTAAGACATTAATGAGTTCTGAATCTCACCTCAGATGTGCAAAAGGCTTTGGTTAAAAAATAGCATTATATGCTGGCATAAAAATAAATTAACGTTTGGACCTGTTTTCCATGAGACAGCATGTGTGCAATCCAAAAATGTTAAAAATAGAAAAAAAAAGAGCTTCGATTCAGAATTGGTAAAGATAAATATCAGAAAGCTACATGGGAACCAAAATTAAAATGAATATACAAATAGGAAAAAAGCATTATATGAAATTGATAATTAGTATATAAAATTAAATTATTATTTAAACAAAATATGAATAGAAACTTCCATTAAGGTAATTGAAATGAAAACCTCAGTCCTCTGCACAATAGAAATAGTGACCAAATACTATGTATCAAAAACTTGGTCTATTTTTAATTTAGCTTATATATCATTAACAATGAAAAATGAGACGGGTTATTAATGGAAAAGAAAAATAAGAACAAGACATATAACAAAAAAAGAATAAAAAATAGCAAAACCCCCTAAATTTAAGCTAAGATAAAAGCGAGATAAGTGATGAATAATAAATGCTGATCTCATGATATATCAAAAAGGACAAATAACATCAGATTCTAGTTGAGTGAAATGATTAACAACAAACTCAAATCACAGATACTCTGACTGAATATAAATAGGTCAAATTGTCTGGCAATGAGATGTTACAAATATACAAATGTGTGCCCTGGTGGTAGAGATAAACTAGAGACAAACGCTCCATTCTCAGTAACACATCACTGCTGCTTGCCACCATTAATTCCCTGTCATTGTCCTCATTCCCTTACTAGGGGCATGATTAGCAGGAATAAGAGAGACAAGGCTTACAGGGGGTTGAGACAGAATTATCAGGCAGTGTTGTAACAGAGAAAAAAGCTCTCTTTAGCTCATGCCATTTGATCTCATAACTGGGGACTCGGTGTTCTGGGTCTGACAGAAGTTTCTGTAGAGTTCAGGTTATGAACAACCCCAGAGCAGCCTTGGGCACCTGCCAGGGCCACTCCATCTCCATGGTCAGCTGAGACAGTCATCATCATCTCCAGCTCACAAATGAGGGGAATAAAAACACCCACAATGAATAACCCCACCTCTGAGGAGCTGAGAAGACAATTCTCAATTATTTTTCTTACATTTCTATTGATAGTTCCCACTGTGGCACAAAGTGGGACAAATTCTTGCAACAATAAGGACAATACGCTCTGACATCAAAAACAGTGGGCTGTCCTGTTTCACAGTGAAATAGTTTGCTGTTAGGGACAAGAGAGACTGATGGAGTAGAAATCTATAAGAACAAACAAGTAAAATGCACAAAAATAGGTGTATCAGCTAATACTGATGGGAAAGAGACAGAGGAAAGATAAAAGCCTGAGTACTGAAGTCCCATTTGGAAGCTGCAGTTATATTTTCCATCCACTAGTCCTAATACACTTTAGAATTCATTACCTAATACAACAGAAATCCTCATTATGTAATAAATCTTCATAATATAGTATCACACAAAATGTTTAAGTCCATCTCATCTATTCCAGACCACCAGAGAGTTAAGGTACAACTGTGTCATATCTTATGTATGATGAATAAATAACTCTTAAAGACCTTCAACACTGGGCACTTCAGAACCTACCTACCCTACAGTGCTTCAGTATTCTTATTATTGGAGTTTTTCCCCATGTTTAATAGAATTTTCAAGCATGAATTTGGGTCTGTTGCTGCTGCAGATGAGTGATTTCCTTACTTTTTATGATTGTAAGTCCTTGTAGGATATTATCACATCCCCTGACATTTTCTTGTCATTAAGCTCACCAGCCACAGTTCATATTTATATTTCTATGATGCATTTTCAGGCTGTGTTTTGTAACACGTCAGCCTTTTTTATTTCAGTTCCCTAAACTGAAACTAGTCTACATTTTAATGGATGTGAGGTGCTAAAAAGTAGATACAGAAGTTTCAAGCCTTTGCAACTGATTCTCAAATGGAAGACCATGTGTACATATGTATGTACACACATATTTGTATATATAAAAAACATATCCCAGTCAAGAATAAAGCCTGGAAAACTGACTGAGGATTAACATGCACCTTTACAGGGTCTATGCCAATTTTGACTGTGTTCTTTTTACATTTGAGAAATACAAAACTCTTAAAAGGTCATAATTATGACATACACCATCATGCATTATTATATACACCATAGATGCAGATGTGTATTCTCTACCAACCAGATGAACAGAGCAATAAGTTATCAGACTGGAAAGGCTAATTTCTATTTTTTTTTTGAGGAAGGCTAGCTCTCAGTTCAACAACCTCCTCATTTACATAAGTGCAGTAGCTGTCAGTTCATTAGCAGATTATTAATAACACAGGGGTGGGGAGGAAGGTTACAAAATCCCAGTGAAACATAAGAGGCTTAAGCTTCTGGTTGCAAATTTATGTTGAAACTTGACAACATCCAAAGTCACAGGTCAAAAATTATCCTGATGAGGAGCCAGACCTCATCTACCTTACACTTAGAATAGTCTCACATGAATTAGCACAATCAAATCAATGCAGATTTATAATTAATGTTTACAGAATATGTTTCTAAAATAGATGAAATCCCTCAGAACATCCTACCTTAACACTGCATTTATGACACTGTGTCTTTTTTGGGGGCACCTGAACTGATATTGGTGATTTAAAGATGGTGTTTGCAGCAAAGGGAACTCGTGTTTCATGTAGTAAATCTGAGCAAGAGCATTCCCTTCGGCCACCAGGTGTTATAATAAACCCCAAATCTGCAGGTCAGGCATGGCCACTAAGCCTGCCTTGTCAAAGTGACAAGGAGGACCCACAGTACAATGAGAAGCTGTTGTAGTAGTCAGATGGAGGGCCTGAAAAATCTTAAACTAAAATTGCACAGGTGACGTGAATCTCAGGATGTCTCCTGTCTCAGCTTGTTGCAATCCACTGTTTCAAATGTCACTGCTACCGGCAGAACCCAGCAGTTGTCCAACATTCACCTACACGGATAGGAACATTTCTGAATGATTTTCGGACAGGATTTTGGTGGGCTTAGGAAGATAAAACCAATATTCAGGGTTTTTTTCAAAATGGAGAAGAACCCTTAAAAATTGAGAGCACCTTACTTTGGCTTAAATACAAGAATCCAGAACCTCCTAATCAGTCAGGGGTTGTCAGTGAGCAAACTTTCAACATACTTTTTTCTAATGATATTTACCAAAATTCTCTAAGCAGAGTGTTCTGTGTCAGAACAATACAAACAATGTGCAATATTTATATTACTTATTACTCAATATGAACCCAAGAACAGTGGAAGAAAGTCTCAGCTTAAAGTCTCTTTTCATCTGTGGGGCGTGAACTTTGATGTACTTTATTTGAAATCCAACTGCTTTTGTCATCTAAAATCTATAAATGCTAATTGCTTTTGTGATCATTTCAATGTTGTGTACAACAGTGGTAATTACAATAGGCATTTTCCTTTCCTGGGAAAAAACAAAATTCTGCAAGGTGCTTGTATCACAACCCTCAAGGCAATGTCTGACCAGTCAGTTCCTTTAGCATATGTGTTAGAAATGGAAACTCTTCCCTGTAGACAGATTTGGGCAGAATTCAATCATGCAATTTATCTTTGCTAGGTGTCCACCTGAGTACATGTGCTGGTTTGGGCAAATTTGGAAATATATCCTGTGAGAGAAGGCAGGTTACAACCACCCCTCCCCCCACCAGGTTCGGGAAAAAATGAATTTTCCTTGAAGGAAAGTGAGTGAGATAAAAACTATTTATTTAACAAACACACAGGAAGAAGATAATAATGCTAAATAATAAAACCTCTTGCTCTGCTGAGAGAAACCTGGGGAAATTTCAGAGTCCTTCCATAGTCTCTCTCTCTCTCCCCCTCCTTGGAGCTGGGATGGGGTGGTGAGCTCCCCTCCAGCACCAAGGCCTCGGTGGAAAAAGTCCTGATGTGTTCTGATGTTGAAACAGTCCAAAAAAAGAAGAAGGGAGAAAAAACCCCGAAGTCCCAGGAAAGCAAAGTTCAACTCAGTCTCTCTCTGGAGAAAAAGGGCCCGAAAGCCAGCTGAGAAAGCAAACAAGCTGCTTCCCCACTCTCGCTCTGCTGCCACAGCCAAACACAGAGAGCCATCTCTATCTCTGTGTCCTTGAAAATAAACTGCTATGAAGAGTTTTGTTGGCTTTCTTCTCTCCCCCTCTCAGGCTCAGTTTAAAGGCATAGAAAGGCACAAAATTAATTTCTGGGCATAGAACAGCGATATGGGATACAACACCATAAAGTCACCCCAAGACACTACAATAACATCCAGCAAACCAGAAGAAGAAAGTCATAGGATGATAAATAAGATCTCCTTAAAAAAGCTTGAGTATGACTGCCCTCCTTCCAGGCAGTCAATTTGCAGGCTACTACAGAATCAACTGGCAATTAGTAAGAGCTTTCCAAATAAATGGAACCGACAGCACATGATGTCACCAAATAACAACCTTTTAGATAATAAATTAAAGGGCATTAAGAATCAAAGGACAGTACTGAGAGAAAAAAAAGAGGTATCCAGCAAAAATATTCAGTGCCTCTCTATACACACATGCTCATTCTGTCTAGTCTTTTGATTTATGTTCATGAGGCAAGGCTCAGAACATTTAGCGGATCTCTCTTATGTGGATTGGTCCACTTGCCTTTTGAACAAAACTTGCCTCATTTCCAGGCTCCTGTGGCTGGTCTATGTGTAGTCTGAAGGACCACCTCCTCCTGCTGAACTTGAATTCTTAAAAATCACTGGCTTGGTGCCACCAGCCATTTGCTTCCTAAAGCCAGGTGCTCTCTGACTGTGAATATGGTGTTCCGACATCCAAACAGATTTGAGTTCTGTCAGTTCCGTACACAACAGTCTTTTTCCTCGCAAGTGCTTGGAAATGTTTGGTCACACATCTCAAGTTCTACAAAAAGGCAACTGAGGACTGGATTTAATAAAGGACCTAACAAAAAATAGAATTCAATTAACATTTTCAGAAACATTCTTTGTTGCAAATCTATAACCAAGCTAAGAAGAGGCTGCAGATGCCCAGGTTTTCTTATCCGTTTTCAATGTTAGTAGTTGCAAGGAGCAACTTGGTTCAAGTCCTGTGTCAGTTCAGCAGGTTGTGCTTGAACCACTTATTCCCACCCCAGAATTCCTCTTTACCTTCTCTGCTTTGGGGCAGAGATCCCTAAAATTCTTTTTCTTTTTTTTTTTTTCCCCCAAATAAAATACATTTTGAAAGGCAGAAACCTCTTATGAGATTAATTCCTTTCCCTTGCTCATCCACTCCCAGTCCTTGTCATACCAGTATCTCCAAGCTGCATTACTAGCATTATATTTGGAAATAGATCTAGGAATGGCTTTAGTAAATCAAAGTAGAAGACTTTGGCTGAGAAACCTTCAGCTGCACATTTAAATAATTCATATTTCATTCAGGTCCTACAGACTTGCCCTGTCCCTTTGCTGGATGATTTCTCAAACAATCAGTGCCCTACCACATCATACTGAGTTATCCTCAGCATCCAGTAGCAGAGACTCTGGCAGATGAACTTCACATTAAAGCTTTGGGAGAAACATGAACAGACACAGCCTGTTTTAATACACCTTTGGTGAAAGGGAACCCGGACACCAGCACGAATGTACGCTCTCAGAATATTAATTTATGATTCATTCCTGGATAAGACAAAGAAATCACCTTCCTCTTAGATGTTAAATGCTTCCTGAATAAAGCACACGTGTCCTGCTCCACTCGAGAGCTGCAGTGCTGAAAGCAGCAGTCAGAGCTGAGCTGCTCTGCCCCAAGAGCACTACTGAAATACTCCTCCATCTCTGCACCCTTTTTAATTATTTTACCACTAGAGACAGCATTTTTGTTTGACATTTGCTACTTTGCAGGAGTCATTTAACAAAGTGAAACATCGCAGTGTGCTATTACCTTACATCCCTAAATTGTAGGTTTTAATGGATTTTATTCTGCTTCTGACCACACTAGTTTTGGGAAAACACAGAAAAGGTCAAAGACAGTCATTAAAATTGGCCTGTGTGCAATGTAATATGTCATTCAGTCTACAGTGTTTCAAATACCAGACAGATATTTACTGCTCTTCATCAAAATCAAACTGTCACAGCCCAGAAAGTGATTCTTCAGTATAGGAACCAATTAGAAACAGTACATGATGGGGAGTACCTTTTTGTGCCTTTTAATTTCCTAAAGTGTTAGAAGAAACCTGAGAACTTCCAAAGAGGGAACATACCAGCATGATGCTTGAAGTTTCATTACTTTTTTCATCATTCTACAGAGGACTGTTTGGCTGCAAGCACTGCCAACACAAAATTACCCAGTACTAAGGTGAGGTTTTCGGTTCTTTTGAACAGCCTTGCAATTCTGAATAATAAAAGAAACCCAAGCTATCAGTACATTAGTTTTGAAGCACTGTAGTACACTCACGTGGGATATTTTCTATCATGCTGCCCTCAAACCATTACAAACCAAGTAATATATTGTTCAACTGCAGATGTGTCATTATAAACTCCCACATTTCTGAATTCTAGAGATGGAAATGAAACACTGATATTTGGAGGATTCATTTTGATGCTGACAGCTGTTAAAACCATTTCCCTCTTCTATGGTGACAACTTGACTAACAGTGCCAAATGTATGGTACAGCACAGCACTAGAGTAACAATGGATATTTCCTCCACTTTTCTGGTCTGTAGCATTTATTACCACTCTGTGCAATTGTTTATTGTGAAAATGGGTGTGTCAACAAGTGAAGTCCCTCCTCAGGCACCAGATCAAATTTACAGGACAAAAGACTCTTCCGATATCCAGTGAATCCAAATTCACTCTAAACTGAAGCTGAAGACTATTCTTTGAGGCTGTGGGATTTTTTGGTAAAGATAAATCTTTACAGTTACTACTGTAATTACTGTAATTTTCCTCATCTACAGCACAGTTAACTGCAGTGGTTCCTCAGTGAGCAGGTGAGCGGCTCAGATGCCTTGGACTGTGGAAGAAGGGAAAGTCTCAACAGCAAAGGTAAGAAAATCTTGTGTGTAAATCAAAGCTTAGAGGCAGGAGGGATGAATCCAAAATGAGCCTCTAGTCACAAGCAACCCCATGCAAGCAATTTCCCTTTACCAGCCCAATTTCCACAGTTTTGACCACACTCTTTCCAGGAATTCCACACAGTTTAAAGTAGCTATGTTTGGTAACTGATTTTTAGCATTTCTATTACAACGTAAGTGCTTAAATGTATAAAGTCCTTTAATAGCATTTTGAAGATGTTGAGACTGTATTCATGTGTAGAAATGAATCATAACTTGATAGTCAGAGAAAATATGCTAACAGTGATGAGAATATATTGGATTATCTACTGGAGCTCTGGATATCAGCAGTTATTATTTGGTATAACTCAGACAAACACCAAGGGACAAACTCAATAATGATTTATTGAGAACTGGCCTCATTTCTCTGCTTGGAAGTTATGGTGCAGTTGAATTTGCTAAAATAAGTTTGCTGAGGAACAGCCAAGCTCCCTTGAAGGCAGATTTTTGACACGTACACAGCTGAGGGCAGGAGTGCTGGAGACCCTCTCTACCTTTCACAGGTCCATCGGTTTGGACGTGGAAAGAAATCTCCATAAGGCACTGGTAAACAATGGAAGGTCTTAGAGGAAAGTTGAACAGCATGGGAGGTGAATTCAGGTGAAACTCAGCATTTGAAAATATTCTGTTCCATTCAACAAAGGGAAATAGATATTGCAAGGTTTCAAGAATGTTATAATCTGTGGGATTTATGAGCACAGACAATAAAAATAGGGCAAAAAGGCTAACTACAATGACAGTTTAATGATCCAAATGAAAATAAAATGTATTTTAACTAGTGGGAAGCTTCCACACCCAGCAGAAAACATGAACAGAGAGTAGAATCTGTAGAAATCCAGCTGGATCTGGCATAGAAAGAAATCTTGTCAGCAGGAATAACCTCCTGCAAATCAGATATCTCTGATAGGAAAGGATTTGGAAAGAGGACAGACCAGGAAAAGGACAACACTAAATGCACATTTTTGCAGCCCTGATCAGATAAGTCTCAGACTAAAAGAGTGCAGCTGGCAGGAACATAAATAAGAAATAATCAATGGTGTTGTAGGGGTAGAGGAGATTTCTGCTCAAAGGTTTATTTGCTTTGCAGCAGTGAGCAGTAGTTGGTCATATTAATAAATGGATTTCAAAACAATATAGAAGATTAACTAATCTTGGTGTGATTTTTAAAGCAGATTATTCAAATTTTAAACCTTCCTCAAGTAGGACCAATATCCAAATATTGAGTCATAATTTCAGATGTGTAAGATAAGTAATATAGAACTATAGAATCATTAAGTTTTAAAAAGACCTCCAAGAATATCAGGTCCAATCTTTGACCAATACCATATGCAACTCATATTCACAATATGTGATTATTCAACCCTGAAATGTTGTCCCCATTTTAGAGAGAACTCATGAAACTTGAGCTTGAATTTGAAATCTCAAGGCTGGACACCAAAACAAGATTTTGAAGTGGAACCAATTTCATCCACAGCACAGTCTAAAAGGCACCTTGCCCATCACACGTGGGAGAAGCACATTCACAATTCTGGAAAATGTTGTTATGATCAATTGAAGAAAGAGAAGTTTCCTGCCATGATTCTTAAGAATGCTGCCTGAAAAGAAAGATACTCTGTGTGTGTTTAAGATGATTATACTTATTTTTGGAGTGTCTCTTTCAAACACTTGACAGTATCCTTGGCATTGAGGCAAAATTTTAAGTAGTGGCTCAAAAGCTTTACCTACACCCATTGTTTAACATAACATCAACTTGACAGAGAGTTTCTTTTGTAAGGGAAAGCAATTTCCTCCACTTAGCCTGAGCACAATGGACACCAGTGGGGCTGGCATTGACATCTGCTGGCACTGCCCAGTGAAAAAGCAGCTACAAAATACAGCATTTAACAAAAAAACACCCTAACTTTTAAATGCTGCTTTACAAATTATTACTTCTCCCTCCTTTCAACATGGGGTTTCTTTTGGCGGACAGAGATTTCCATTTATTTATCTACAGGAGAAACAAAATCACATATGCCCAAGGAATAATGACCCTTTGAACCTGGCTCTGGAAAACTCTTTTAAACTAAGAGACAGTGTAAGAAACACAAAGCACTACAGCTTCTTTATCTTGTTGGTAATGGTTTGGTTTTCTAAATATTGCATGCATTTATTTTTTAAAACTTACCAAATCAGTTATCTCTACGCTTTTATGCTGTGCTGATGCACAAGAGTATGACATATCCAGTCTGAAATAGTCTCAGAATCGTTGAATGGTTTGGGTTGGAAAGGGCCTAAAAATCATCTCAGTCCAACCCCTGCCATGGACTTGCTCTAGACCTAGATTGCTCAACAACCCGGCCTTGAACATGTCCAGGGATGGGGAAATGATGTGTGTGTGCACAGGGATGCTGGGAAGCAGATACATCTGTACACCTACCCCGTGGGCACAGCCTGTGAGCACCAGGGTGAACCTTCAGTTATAAAAGCAAAACCAATCTGTGAGTCCTCGTGTTCTTGTTCCACCACCCCTGGCATTGGTGCATGTCAGGACTGAATCTGCTGAAGCTTTGAGCCAGATCCAGACACAATCAATGTACACCAGGCTTTGGCATAAATATAAAACAACAGCAGCATACATAAATGCTGAAAGAGTAGGCTAAGAGCTCTTGTAAGGTTACAAGGATAATTCTTTATTGCCTCAGAAGATCAGTTCATTAGTACCTGGAAACCTTTAAAAGACACTTCAGAACTGAGCTGATGTGTGTACAATTTCTGGTCCTGTATCACCTCACCTCTAAAATTACCTTTAGAATTTATCTGCAGAGAGAGCCTGGAAAGAAGACAAAGACATTTTAAAGGTCTGAGGCATTACCAATTGTATTTAAGTTAGATAATCAGATTTTAAAGGCAAACTTAATTGCATGTAGAGGCAATTAGTTTTAAATTTAATTATAAACCACTCAGCAACACCACCAAATGCAGGATTAGATTATTTTAAAATATCTCGCACAGTTTAAACAAGAAAACAAAAATCTCAATTTTTCATCATGGCAGAGGTGACAGAGCCATGCCTGGGGAGGAAGCCCTGTCTCAGACTGGCACTGTGAACAGCAACCTGTGACTGACCTACTTGTGCCATTTCCAGTAATTAAGTAGCACATATGTCCTTCAAACGGGGCACAATAATGAACAGGAAATCAGGAGTGGAGAGACATGGCTTTGTTAGAGGTGTCAGTCTGCAGAAAGGCTCATTATGGCACTGAATTCTTTCACCTTTTAAGGAGAGAGCAATTGGGGCAATTGCTCTCTCCAACCCTGGTTGCATAATTCATTATACCTCAAATTACAGTAGGACAGCAATGCCAACTCCCTGTGCCAGTGAGGACCTGCAGGCACAGAAGGAGCAGTGCTCCTTGGAATGCAATGCCCTTGACAGGAATTCTACATCATAAAATCGAAGCTGATACTCCCATTATTATTTGCATCATGTTACTCCTTCAGGAACCAGCCAAGATTCACTGTCTTTACCTAGCACAAGCACCTCTCACACTACAGAGCTTGGCAATTTAAGCAGGTCAAGAGAACTGAAAGAACATTTCCACAAAAAATCATTTACTCCTTTGAAAACTTTTAACATCACTGAAATTTTCAATGAATTTGAGTCAGATCTGTCAGAATCTGAATCAGACAGATCTTTCAAACGTTTTAGAAAGATATTTTCCATTTTCAGAACCTGTTTCAATACATGTCTTGACAAAAGACTATTTCAGTTTGAAATTTGTTTAAATTGAATTGTAGTAATGGGCTTTAAGATTTCCTAAATAGCAATAACTTATCTGACTAAATACTTCAGGTCAGCTGAGATGAATCTAGGTATTCCAGCTGCAGAGATTTGGGGTTTTTAATGTGGGAAAATTTTTTTTTTAAGAAATAAATTTAATTGTGTCGCAGAGAAAGAAGCATCAAAAACCAGAACTGCCTCATCTCTGACTCTATTAAACTGTGTATGTTGCTGAGTTAAAAAAAAAAAAGTTTTTTAAAGATTTGCTTTCTTGCTTGAAGGTTGCCCACAAAACTTTCATGCTGCCTGCATTTATACAGAAAAATAACTTGAAGACCAGGAGCATTGCTATCAATCTGTCAATTATCAAGGATCTTTGAGGCAAACCCAGGTGCTCTGGACAGACAAAGAGACACAATCCCTGAAGTTTCTTCTTTGCTGAACAGCCTGAGCAACTCCTTTGAGTCTGAGATTTTGTTCCTTTTTTTCCCTCTCCTATGCTTTCTCTAACAGCTTTGGAAAAATCAGAGTATGAGCCAAAAAACCTAGATATAGCTAATTTTAGACACTTAGTTATACTGACTAATTGCTGAAACTCAGAGGTAATTTGAATTTCCTAAGAAAGCAAGCATTGGGAAATAATGGCTATTAAAGAAAAGTTGGATACAGCAGAGAAGTGATTCTACATCTTGGGTTTAGCGCAGTAAAGGCTCTGAAATCTTGACAGACTGGGTTCCCTCCATCAGGATATATAAAATTACAACACTGAGTGTAAGAGATTGTGAAGTAAACTTTAGAAATCAGACAGAATCTTCATATTCCTCCTTAATTTGTGATTAAAGAATACTTTGCTTTTCAAAAATGATTAAGATGGGGAAAGTAAAAATCAAAATAAGAGAAAGCTAATGAGAAAGTGTAAAGGGAAGCAAATTGTGGAAATTTTTGGGGTGTGTGTGGAGCTAAGATTTAACTAAGGAATAGATGAACTTCACCCTTGTTTCCATCTTCTAAATAACTTGGAATTGACAAATCCCACTGCATATCATACCAGGAACAAGGGGCCCAAGGGAGCCGTTTCTCTCATGGAAGAGAGGGGTGTCCAACATTACAGCTAAAGCTTCTGAAAAGGAGCTCACCATCTTCTCATAACCAACATGCTTTTTTAAAACAGGCTAAGAACCAAGAGGCAGAGGAGATTTCCTGGTACAGTCAGGCACCTCAATGTTCAGATTAAATGAAATTCACTTTGCTCGACACAGCTCCTCAGTCTGGATCTGTCACAGACAAAGGACTATATCCAATATATCACTGGGGGGAGAAGAAAGACTTCCCTTCTTCACTGATTCTGGCAATAAAACACTGTCTGATGGCACCATTTGGGCTGGTGGATATGTGACACAGCAAGAAAGGCCTGGAAGCATTTCTTAAATTACTGCTATTTCAGAGCACCAGCTACCCCTCACACCACAGGACTTACAGCAGGGATCTGAGACTGGAAGAGATCATTCCAGTGCTCAGACTTCACAATCCTTTTCTGGGATCAGTTGACCTTCAGGCTCATAACTCAGTATCCACTCAAACAGGCTAAAGTACAATATCCATCTCACTGTAAATCCAGCTGTGACATGTGTAATTTCTTTTTTACCACAACACACAGTCATAGTCATCCTTATCATCAGGAAAAGTGATGTACAGCTTATTGTGGTGCTAAAAAAATCCAGAGATTACTGTACAGAAATATCAGAACATGAAAGAGATTTAAGAATGCTTTGCTTAAGCTTTACAAATGGCAGAAAACAACAATAAAAAGAGGGGGAAAATACTCCTCTCATGGCATTTTCTCAAGTGACACTTGAAATATTGGAACTCTGCTATTATACTTATCTAAGACCAAATGCTGATGTATAAAAATCACTGCAGTTCTGAGGTCAAAAGGCCCCTGCAGGATGACACCAGCTGTATGGAGGTCCTACTGTAGGTAATACTACCCATTACACCAGGGATAAATATAGAATTCCCTCAAGTACACGCTGATTGCTGTAGATATTTTAGCTTTGGGTAAGTGCTAAGCAGCAGTACAATAACACCTAGTCCACATCTGCCATGAATACTGAAGCTGAAAACTAAAATGACAGAGAGAAAGAAGCAAAGAGAGGAATATCTGCAGCTTCTCTACAAAAGCTATGCTTTCGGACAAGTGCACCTCACTAGTTCCAGGAGAGAATTAAAAGAGTGAAATCCTTTGACTAGTCTACACAGGGAGTTTAGGCAATTCAGTGTTTCCTTCTGGCTTTGGAGTCTTTGAAAAATTCAGTTAGGCAGGTCTTGGGTCAAGTCCCAGGAGAACTCTGGTGTCTTGTTAGTTCCATTTGCTGTAACACTTGGAAGAAGTCCATTGTAGCCTTTTGCAGAACTCCTAACAAGTCAATTTTGGAAGTATAATTTTTTGGCATAACATGAATTTTTGAAGGTCAGGCTGTATGGATACAGTAGAAATGTCCAGCGTTCAGACACATTTCTTTTTTTTTTAAACTTTTGCGGACATTTTCATGAGGAAGAAGCAGTTTCTAAAATTCATCAGACCCGCACATATAACTCTAACAAAAAATGAGATCAGATGCTTTCTGCTCATCAGCAAAGAGCCAGTTGCAGAACAGTGTAAAATCCATCATATCCTGCTAAATAAAACCTTCACTGGAAGGGTGGAGGAAAGATCAGAGGAGCTTCTATTATGGACTTTATACTGTGATAATTCCTCACTCTTCAGATTGAAGAGTACAATCCTGGCTGCTTCATTTATGTGATCACACATACAAGCTTAAAACCAATAATAAAAATAATCTGCTTCAGTGGGATCATTCGTACAAATGGGGGCTTGCAGAGCAAGAGCTTAAGTAGCCCATCCATGTGGTGTTCACTGGGAGCCTTCAGGGAAATCCTCAGAGAGATGCTTTTTGCAAGTGCTGTGCAATTTTGTTTAAGAGGCTGGGTCAGACACTCAGCTGATGCAATTCAAAACAGTATTGTTGATATTAGCTATTCTCTAAGGTCCTCCCTGTAAAGATCTGACCTGTAGAACCAGCTGTATATTAGCATTATCTTTTTATGCTTCCACAACAGATAGGTTTAATAAGCTGCCATCTCTTTTCAGAATGTTCTTGCCATGAGAAAAACCAGAAATACTGTCTGCAATAATACCAAGGTCAAAATGTACTGCTAAGAAACAGAAGAGCATTTCACCAGAGAATGGAATGGATGTTAAATATTTTAAGAATCTGCTGCTTAAATAAAAAGTAACCTCCTGTGCATTAAAAATACATTTATTGATCCTATTCAGAATTCAACAGAAATACTTCCAGCAAAAGAAGACTTAAAAGGACTTGTCTGCTGCCAAAATGGGTATGTTTATAGGACTGTCTTTGGTAAATGTAGCAGAAATCATGAAACATACTTAATAAAAGGGTTTGAATCCCTCTTTCTCTTCAATAGTTAACTTAAATTACAATTCAAGCATTGACAGTGCAAGGAGGGAATTTAAAGAGTGAGAGAAGAAAAAAGGTGCATCACTTCAGACATCCTAGCTAATTTATGCAGATAGAACTGTTAAACAAATAAATTAAAAAAAACCCCACTGTCAGCTCTCGACAAAAACGGAGATCGTGTTCTGTACTGTCAGTGTACCCTTAACTTTCTTATCTTTCCCTTAGTGAATGTGAATCAAAAATTCACACTGGCAAAACAACTTCTGAAAAACTTTGAAATCCCAAAGAAAAAGAACCTGGGTTTATTTCTGTTAACATGGAGTCTGGAAAAAAAATCACCCCCTAAATCATCCTCCTAGCCCCCAAATAAACCCCATACCATGGAGCACTGACCTTCCTCAGCACATCACATTTGCACCATTTATTTAATGTCTTTTTGTCTTTGTAATTATGGGTTGTAACTTCCACAAGAGACAAAGAGACAACTCGGTTTTGGGAGGAATGAAGAACTCTGCTCTTGGTACTATTAAACAAATAACTGCAATGATTTATTCAGTACCAGAGTTAGAATATGCACTACAAATATGAGTCCATCATAAACATTTTTACCTGTTCCTATCAGTACCTGTCCAGATTGGCAGAGTTCAGAGAACTCTTTCAAGGTTTGTATCATCAAGATCTCTTCTGACTTTGGAGCATATTTGCTCTGAAATTACTGATGGTACATAAAGGAAACACAGCATCATCTATCTATCATATGTTAAGCCCTGAAAAATATCACTCTGAGAGAGGCCACAGGAATTTCCAACACAAAGTAGAGCTTTGTAATAGGCTATCCTCTCTCCATAGGGTAAGGAAATTTGGAAGGCCCATTTTTAATGTATATGGACAATCCAAACTCCAGACTGATCACAAAAGGTGGATGAGACATGAGGAACTCTATTTTTATTTAATGCACATCTATGGAAAAACCCTCTGGTTCCTTCAAGGGTCAAATCAGTACATGTCCTGTATTCATGTTCCCTGTCTCTCTTATCTTTGTATATCTGTATGTATCCTCCAGTTAGAAAATGGCAGAGCAAATACAATCTGGATTGGATAATGATTCCAAATTACCCATTAAAAAGAGTTGGCTTTTCTTTATGGACACCCTTAGGCTGGGGGGCTCTGCAGACACAGGGGATCACAAGACCCAGAGCTGAGACATGATGACTGATGTTTGAAGGAAGGTCTTGACATGTAACTGGAAACCAGGCTTGGCTCTTGCTCTTATGAAACACCTCATTGAATCTGCCAAGGATTCTCACTAATGGGAATAAGGCTCTTTGAAGTTTAATGCACGGATTAATAACTTGGATGAATAACCCTGAGTAGGGGATGTTACTGGCACAGGTCAAGGACCATCAGAATATTGTCTATGTGAACTTGTAGCAATATCTGCCCTCAACTCAATTGGTGTTGTGGAGCATTGAAAATCCGGTGAACAATGGGCCAGCAAAATATCACCAGACCCAGCTGCCAGCAGTGGCTGTTATTAACTAATCAGAAACATGGTTCAGATTGCCCCTTCCAATTTTTTTTTCCTTGCATGAATACTACAAATCCAAGCGTTAAGAAATTTTAAAGTGAGAAATTACAGTTAAATTTCCATTCTTTAATATTATATTCCATACAATCAAAAACTACTGTGCCATATGAGACCAATTTGACTTTAAGATCCAGCACCAACTAACTTCCACAGATGGAGTTTGTAGGAGCCCCTGCAGGAGTCTCTCTTACATGTCTCCATCGATAATCTATATTCGATTTGGCTATCAAATTAGATTACTCACCACCACATCATGACAGATTTCAATGATACTTTGTCATAACTATTAGCTTTAAAATTGATTTAGATTTATTGTAACTTACTGCATTAATCCATTAATTAATTCCTTTAATTGATGTGTGAGTATATCAGAGAAACACACAAATGCTTTTAAAAAATAAACATAAAAAGAGACAAAGCTATGACAAATATAGCTAATTAAATTCAAAAAATAACCACACAGGGTATTTCTAACCCTCCTCATCCTTTATAGCTTCCAACTTCTCTATGTATAAAAGTCATGTAGAAACCCTATAATAATTGCTGAAGTGACTCGTTAAAATGCAGAAATATGTGAAAGAGGAGCATGGAAAACATTTCTGACATCTAAAGGCAAGGTAAAGTTTTCTAAAGAAATAAGTTTTCAGATCAATCCCACAGCTAAAAGACTGGCATAAATTAGCATTCTTGTGTCAAGTATTTGAAACAAGTGAACCTATCTTTTAGCAACTAAAGCTAAAAATATGGAACAGTTACTTTTGCTTTCAGCAGGACAAGTGCTTTGCATAAAATGAAATATTCATAAAACAACATGGCTATAAAAATAGCTAATTTATCACTGCAATCATAAACACCAGGGCCCAGGAGTTGTATCCACATCATAGGGAGGGTAAGGTGCACTCTACTACACTGTTGTCCCTCAGGACATACTGACATGTCCTGCAAAGCCCTTCAGGTAAGCAGGACCCGTTCTGTCTGCCTGCTTAAGTCAGCAGACAGAAAAATAAAGTGAAAGAAACAGAAGAAAAGCTTTTTATTAAATGTCTTCTTTCTCAAAATCTCTCTCAAAATGTCCCTTTCTAGGTTCTGGATATGTTTGCTTCAACGCTGGTCAAGTGGATTTAACATTCACAGAAATAGGGGAATTGCTCTGGTTAAAACCCTGTAGGAGTCTCCTAGGAAAGAAGTGAATTGGATGAGGAAGATGCCAGAGGAAATCCAAGTTGATTTCCCATGTTTCCCAGCACAATTCGGCTCAGAGCGGGGCTTTGCAGAAAGATAAAGATTTGGCTATTTCTAATTGATTGGAAGTTTTATGAAGGTTCAAAATGTGAGAACTCATCTGGAACCATTCATACATTTTGCTTGCTGTCACAACTGGGATTAAGATCAGGTCTTAGAGGAGTGAGGGAAGAGTGTAGGGTAGGCAGGGCGTTAATCCACTGAGAGCAAAACCTCAAGACAAAGTTTGAAATAGAGTTTTCTTTATGAGCCTTACATTATTTTATTTTCTCTTAAGAAAAAAGGCAATGCAATGCACTAGAGGGGTGTTTGTGAAATAATATGCATGTGTGAGCAGAAATAATGGCTTCACATATTTAAACTGAAAAGAAGAAAACAGTGTACTTGTTTCACTTGGCTGAAAGAGAGCAAGGGAGAGAGGGAGGAACATGGCACTCATTAAGGTAAAATAAAGTATTTAACATGTTTCATATTAAGTGAATTGTTGTACTTAAAGTCTTCAGTTCAAGTGCAAAACATATGAATCTATTTTTAATTTACCAGGTTTATGAATTTTACAACATAGCCTGGAAAGGCAAGAAGAAGTAAAGGGTGGGTAAAAGCTACAGCGTTCACAGATTAAATTATTAAGACTAATTGTAGGAACATAGAAAACTGCAAATATAAAATTAAAATATAATTGTAGAAAAAAAAAACCAACTACAGGGCCCATGGAAAATATGTGGGAAACAATTTAGGGATTCTAAACCATTAACATCATAATGTTTCCTTTGCTTCATGCTGGTTTGGGTTTAGACCTAATGGCTTTTCAAATGTTTTACTTACGTATTTCCTTTAACCGCTAAACGATAGAAATGACGTTCATTGAGCTTTCAAAGAAAAGCTCCAAGCATTTATAACGGCATACAAGACCTTCAAATGCTCCTGTGAAGTGTTGCACCTTCATGCTCATGGCTCACTGCCCCATAAGCTAAATAAAACCTCTGGGAAAGAAGGGATCATATCCCAAGTCTCCAAAATCAAAGATCACTACTAGTGCTTCTCCTGGCCAAGGTCTTATCACTGAGAAGAATGAGAATTTTGGTTCACCTGTACTATTTCAGAGTTGAGATCAACATGACGGTTGAGAGGGCACGATGAAGTTTATAACTGCTTTTTCTTAAAAGGCTGATTTCAGATGAAAAACATTTCTCTAAAGTTTAAAATTACGAAATGCTGCATATTTTACCCATTCATATTTAGATAATACAAAGATATTGTCTATGATTTTATCTGAGAGATAAAATACTGTTTGCTTTTTTTAACAGCAATTATTTCTTGTCTATAGATCAGTTTGAGTTTTTCTGAGCAAAGGGTCTCTGGTATTGTCAGCGACTGAATCCCGGACCCAGACCGCCAGGGAAGCTGAATCGTTTATTCGAAGGAATGAGCTGGTTTTGTACTCTTTTCTAAGGCACAGTATTTCCTTGTATGGCAATCTTCACTATGTGACCTATCCCGTGCTGCCACTCAGCAACACTTTCTCAATGTCCTTTTGTGGGGTGCTCGCTGCTGTTCACTCCTCTGTCAGCTCCCGGCAGGCTCCTCTCCGTAGGGCTCTGCCGTGTGACACCTCCTCCCCCCAGGCTCCGGTGGAGACGAGCCTCGTGTGCTGCCATGTGCTCCTTTGTGCTGCCGTGTGCCTCTGCAGGCAGGTGTAACAGCTCACAACCCAGTTCTACCTTACAATTCCCCATATGGTATGACAGAAAAGGGCTAATGGAGCTATTTTTAAAAGTTCATTTTCTATAGGTAATGGGAAAGGAGGAGATTTTTTAGTTGTGGTAAAAGGACCTGTGGCCGTCTGGTTCTTGTTTTCTGTTTTACTTTCTGACAACAGCCATCATTCTCACTGAGAATTTCAGGGCATTAAAGGTACTTTAATGTCAGGGGAAATGAGTATTTAAATCAACTCATTATTCAACAAATAAACACTAAGCTCCTCAGTTTTCAGTCCCATACTCTTTCTAGTGTCATATTTTATATTACTATCAGTAACTTGAGTTCACATAGTTTTTATTAGTGTAAAGTAGCGTAAACTTTATTGTGTCTAATTATTAATTTGACAAACACTTGTTAATGCTACTGAATTAATGTCTATGACTTTTAAATATTTCTTTTGAATAACTGTAAGCTCAACGGGATTTAGAAATGCAATCTCCTCTTTATTGTGTGCAAACAGACAAAAGCAGAAGAGTGAATAAACACAGGAAACCTAACTTCAAAAATAAAATTACTAAAGGTATCCATCATATTCCTGAAAATTCCTGTGGAAAAGATCTTCTTCAGTTTAAAACTCCTACAAAATTTATTAATATTTTGCATAATTTTTCAGGCATTGACAACATTGATAGAAGAGATCAAACACTGTACAAACAGGGCCTCCTCCAGAAGAGCACAGTGACAGAAATGAGAAGTCAAGGAAAATTAATGCCTTTAAAAATGTGTTGCACTCCATTTTTTTTTAACCTCAGTAATTTAATGCATTAGAACAACAGCCACATTGATTCGATTTTTGTGTTGGCTTCAGTGAGAGCCCCAGGAGGCAAATGAAATGGAGGTGTTTCCTGGCACCTCTGCAGGGGATGTCCAAAAGGGGAACCTGTTAACATTGAAGACTGCCAAAATGCTGCTGGACTTCAAAGTGATGAAGGTTTCAGGGCAGCTTTGAAGCTTTACAAAGGAGGAAAAAGCTTTCTATCATAAGCCAATGTGAGGATCTCCTACTATAGAGCTTGCTTTTTATCATTCACAACAAAAACCCACCCCATTTCTATATATTTCAGAGTCTGATCAGTGTTGACATCATTAAAATCACCACATTATGCAGGGGCAGTGAACTTGCACCCACCTACCCCAGCATGAGATGCCCTCCTCCTTCATAGTCTGCTCTGCCTCACACATTGCTAAGATACATCTAATTACAGTAATAAAAGCCTTCACCTGTTTCCTCTGCTTATCTGTGTGGAAAAAGAAAGATAGACATGGACTGAACTTAAGTGAATTAAAATTAACCTAATAGTCACAGTGATTTAAGCAATGGCAGGTGGTCTGGCTGCCTCTTTCTACACTTTGCAGCTGGAAGTGGGCAAATAGCCTGCCAGGTTTGTGTTCTAACAAGTATTTTTAAAGCTGTTTACTCACTCAGGGAGAGGAAAATTAAGGTCACTGCTAAGTAGAAATGGGAAAGGAGTTTCAAAAGCACTCAGCGCTGAAGTGAACTCTGATCCCATTCAGTGTACTGGAGATGTTATCATTAATTTCAACAAGGCCAAAGTAAAATATCTTGGAAAACCTGAGGCAAGGATCTTACTTATGCATAGAAGTATTGACTACTTGTTTGCCCTTTTTCCGTACCACACTGCCTCTCATATATTCCTTTTTCAACAAGATTTTTAAAAAATCAAAGATTACAAAGAAAACTTAAACATATCTTGAGGGCATCAAGAGCGAGAAAAGCATTTCCCTATCAGCACTGTTGTTTTAAAAAGTTTCAACTTAAGAGCAAAATAATATTGCAGATTCCTGGCTGAAAGGTCAGCAGGGACAGCCCATGGAGATCTGATGTTCAAATTAAGAACCTTTTTATTTTGGCTGAAGCATGATATGCTGGTATCTAATCTTTATCATCAGCTTTTTCCAGTATGAACATCAAGCAGCAGAAGACTGCATTTACTAATTGCTTTTCAACAAATAATGCCTCTGGGGAGGGCATAAACAGCAGTTCTACCATCGACACTCCTTGGATTTTGGTAGAACATTCACCTATATTTGGATAAAGTGACCTGTGCTGGGTGTTCCTGTTTCTGTAGCTGTGGGTGACTAATGCTGGGAGAGGTACACTCTGAGGGTCTGCACTGCCTGCACAGTGCTTCCTAAAAGGTCCATCCTGCTGAGACCATGGGGATAATTAGCCATAAACCATTTTCACTTTTTACCAGCATCTTCGTGTATATGCAGAAAAGGTAGAGCAGCACCATGCACTCCAAATGATGCCACACTGTTTGTACTTCTCATGTGGAAAAACACTGGTGCAATACAAGTATTCAAGTCTGAATCTAAATCAAAGCAAAGATGTTTGTTTAAAACACCCACTTTCAAGTTCCCCTTTCTCTTTCAGGAATCTATGAAGAACTGAGGAGAATTTGTATCCTGTCTCTGCTGCATATGGACAACACTGGCAATAATTCACACCTTCCTCTGAAGGCTAAAGGTTTTTGTGCTAGGGCTGCAGTCTCACTGAGGTAGGGGGGGGAAAAAAGCCTCTGCATGCCAAAAGGTAGAACAGAAATATTTGACTCTCTGAGATCAAACTAAGGAACAGCATTATTTGTGATAAAAGACTGGCTCAGATCAGAGTAGTCCCTGTCCCAGAAAAGTAACTATACATTGGGTTCAGCAGTTTTATGAAAAAGAAAGGCATCCAATTTAGTTAACCATTATATTTTAGCAAATGCATGTAATTTTAAATTCATTTTACTTTTGGAATAAGTAGTTGTCTTGGGGTGACTTTATGATGTGTATCCCATATTGCTGCTCTAAGCCCAGAAATTAATTCTTGTGCCTTTCTATGCCTTTAAACTGAGCTTGAGAGGGGGAAGGAAAAACTGAGCAAAACTTTCTCAAAGCAGTTTGCAGCTTGTTCAAGGTCACCCAGAGATAGGGATTCTTTTTTCAGCTGTGGCAGGGAAGCGAGGAAGCACCCGGCTTGCTGCTTTCCAGTCAGCTTTTGGCCAGTTGTTCAGCTTCTTTCTCTCTGGAGAGAGACTGAGAGTTGAACTTTTTTTTCTTTCCCTGGAATTTCGGATTTTCTCCCTTTTCTACTGGACTGCTTCAACATCAGAGCACATCAGGAGGACTTTCCACCGAGTACAGAGGGCCTGGCCCTGGGCCAAGCCCCAGCTCCGAGGAGACCAAAGGGAGGACTCTGACATTTTCCCAGGTTTTTCCTCCACAGCGAGAGATTTTATTATTTAGCATTATTTTCCTTTTTCTGTGTGTTTGTTAAATAAATTGTTTTTATCTCTTTCACTTTCCTTCGAGGAAAATTTATTTTTCCCGAACCTGGTGGGGGAGGGGTGGTGACCTGTCTTCTCTCACAAGATATATTTCTAAATTTGGCTAAACCAGAACAGTAGTTTTTCATATTTTGCCCCAGTTAAAGAAATAAGCTGAAATCAGAACATTTTTCTTGATATTATTTCCCTTGCTTTCACTATTTTCCTCTGTATGATTAGTTTTTTCTTGAGACTTTCAGAGGCTTTTAAGTTAAAGAGGATTTAAAGAACCAAGCTATTGTTTACTCAAAAACAAGAAAAAAAGAAAATCCTAAAAGGAAGATCAAGTTTGATATCTCCTTCATTTTTAAAGGAAGATGGAGAAGCACTTTGCCTGAAGAGCACTCTCCCCTAAGTTGCCTGTGCAGGTTACAAGTTACAGCTGAGGTATATCCTAAATACAGAGGCGGGATGCAGCAGTCACCCATCAATTAAAATAAAAAAGTAAAAAGCAAAATTATTTCTGTAATTCAAAAATGTACTTAATGAAACTTATTTGTATTGGAATTCTACGAAATTATAAGAAAAAACAAAATACTTGACTTGTCTCACATTTTCTGCAAACTGCTATTTGCCTCACATTTTGGAAAAGTTAAATTCAAAATAGTAAAAAAAAAAGTCACAATACTCAAACATATTTTTCTTCATTCCTAAAAATCTCCATATTTTAAGACCTGTTTCAGTATCTTGGCATCAAGGTTACAGCTGGTAAAATCACAGCTGGTATAAAACAAGTTATTTAACAGTGACAGTAATGAAGGTAACCTGCATGAAATTCTGAATTTAACTCACCTGAACTCTGTCTCTCTAATTTACACTTAAACCTGAATGTAAGCAAACTCTGAGATTACACTTAGCAGAAGCCACAATTTATGTTCCATACACTTGAAGGAAGAAAACTTTTCCATCCCTTCTCCAAAGTCATGGCTCCACTTGTTGCCTGCAACCCCCTTCTTCTCCATGCTGTCTTTAGCTTTCCTTCTTTTGCAGGTATCACATTTCTCTCTCCTACTTTTGTCCTTACAAACCAGACCCAGTAAACTGAAAGAAAGAATATTTCAGAAAAAGACATAAGAAAACATGGAATGGGATGCTTTCAACAGTCCCCTTTTCCCTGTGATTTCTTTCTCCTCTTTAAACCATAGTCTTCAGACTTTATTAAGTTGTAATCTTTCAACCTACATTAACAGGAATTTTCACTTCCTAACAATGCCAACTAAGTAATGAAATTTAGGGAGATAGTGTTTAGTGCTGTGATAACATACAGGAGCAAGGAAAGCTGTACATAAGCATGCTAGAAGGCTTTTTATTAGAAGTTTTGGAGGAAAGAAATCTACATCTTTTCTGTACATAGCCCAGAATGTCAGCTAATATTTTCAGGGTGCTTTTGCACTCTGAAGTATAAAACAGCACTAAGGAAGGCAATCTTATCCACTGCAGCATCCAAGGAGTAGAAAACATATGGATAATGTGTCTGTATCAATATGTTACTGATTTAGAAGTTACTAACTTCAGGAAGTGCTTATATTCATGCCTTCTTTAAAAACACTGGCTTTGGAGAGATTTGCAATTTAATCTGCATTTTATAAATATAGCTAAAACATAGGTCATAGTGAGGCTTTCAGGACAAATGCATGCAATTAGAAAAAGGTAGGCAAAAGTAACCTGAAAGTCTTAACAGATAAACAAAACCTGGTCACTGTTTAGGGGGTGGGGTCTGTATTCATGTGGGTAAGCAAAGAAATACTTGCAGTTTGACACATGACAGCAATTTAGGTAACAAGGCAGGCAGTAAGGAACAACACAGGAAAAAGTCATTTTAAACTTGAGAATGGGACAGAGCAGACAGTCCTGCTGAAAATTGAAAAATGCATTCATAAGTAGCTTTTCTCGTGATTATTTTCTAAGTCACTAAAACATATAATGAAATTGTGGAAATCCCAGTAAGGCACCAGCAGCAAGTGATGTGGTCATTATTTTCATTGGTGTGAAGAAATATTAGAAACTTGGAACTAATTAACCTAATAACTAATTAACCTAATAACAAAAGTCCTCGCTCACTGGCATGGAAAACAAGAAGTCTATTAATGTTTATGTGAAATAGTTTACTAAATTTAATTATTTCAAAAAAAATCCACTTGCTGTGGTCACTAAAATCAAAAGAACCTTTTTCTATCAATTCCATTAGGTTTAGTAATTTTACATATCATTTACATCTGTAAGAAACAAATATTATGACTTCAATACTAAAAATAAGCTGTACACAAGAGCATTCAAAGCCAGTCAGAACTTTATATTCTCCCCTGGATATTATCTTTTGGTTGACTATTATATGGTGACTTGCTTGACATTATTATGTGGTTGACTATATATTGACTGGTCAGAGAGTACAAATCTGACTGTCAAGAAGCCTTATTAAAATTTGCTATTAAATTTACATTCAAGTTTTATTTATATTATATTCTGCTGCCTAGTGCTCCACACAAGTGTTACCTCAGAAGACTAAGCATTTGAGTTGCCATATTTGTTCTGCCTCTGTTACATCATTGATAAGGTTTGATAATTATCCAGCACCACACCCTTTGAGTTATTATTTGTCAAAAGGTGAGGTTCAATTAATTCAAACATATTTTCTCTTTAAGGTCTTGTTCTCAGCTGGGATAAACAAAGAGAAATGATGGCATATAATATTGGTTTATTAATGCTGGCATTTCTCTGCATGCTCCTACACCTTGCTTCCTGTAACTTTCAATCCTCAAAGTGAGAGGAAAGGAAAGGGCAGAATTCAATCTACTCTGCATAGTAGCAAAATTAGACAAATTGCCATTTTGAATCTCCCATTGTTCCAACACAGTCAGTGTGATACTGACCTCAGGTCTCTTGACATGAGAAGAACATGCTTCTTCAGCTCACAGGCTTCTCATTCCCTGGCACAGATCTGAAAAGAACCTAGCTGTAATTTCCTCTATGTATTCACACATTTTCCTTAGCAGAGATTTCTGCAGCAAAGCACCAGGTCAAATTTGGATCTTCCCTCAAATTCCATCATCCTGTTCTTGTCACAACAGATAAATAACCCTTTGGCCTACTCAGTGCTAGTTGCTCTGCTGACAATAAAATGCTTTTGTAGCCTAATTTTCGGAGTCTTTTTCTGCACCTGTGGTGCTGTGAGCCAGTAGGATTTAAAAGGTTTTGAATACCAGAATCTACTTTTTTTGTGTGAAAGGGTAAATAACAGTGTCCCCCAGCTGGAGCCAAGTGTCATGTAAACATTCCTTGCATGAAGTACAAAGTAGAGTTCAGATTTATGTTCATAATTACAGCAACATCTCCTTGGCTGGTCTGAGTAGAAAGTGAAATTGATTAGAATTCACTTAAAAATAATTATATTGAGTAAAACTGTGATACTAACAGAGGCAGAGAGGATAAACAAAGAGTAGGACATTGGCATTTCACCATTTGCTGTATCGAGGCGTGATCATTTTGGATTGTCTTAACTTCTCTATATCAGCAGATTAACCCCAGCGATTCTCTTTAGCAACATCCTCATGCCTTTCAGTTTAAAAATTGATTTTCTATCTAAACTACAGCATGATTCATGGTAAGATATTTTTTCTGGAACACAGCATCAAGCATAGGCTTTGTGTGTACTATCCCATATTGATCAATCATGACTGGGGTAAATACTTCAGTGCATGAGAGTATTACCCTGGGAAGAAAATGCTCAGCTCCAGCAGGTTGGGTAGGAAAATGAACACCCTCCTGTTCCTGGCAGAAACAGGGCCCCTCGTGGCAATAAAGACACTGAGGTGCTGGAACATGTCCAGAGAAGGGAATGGAGCTGGGGAAGGATCTGATGGGGAGCAGCTGAGGGAGCTGGGGGTGTTTAGCCTGGAAAAAAGGAGCCTCAGGGGGGACCTCTGCTCTAAAACTCCCTGAAAGGAGGTTGCAGACAGGTGTAGGGTCATCCTTTTCTCTCGAGGAACAAGCAGTAGGACAGGAGGAAATGGCCTAAAGCTACCCCAGAGGAGGTTTAGACTGGATATTAGAAAAAACTGCTCTGCTGAAAGGGTTCTCAAGCACTGGAACAGGCATGCACATGGAACATGGCTGGGTCACCATGCCTGGAGGTATTTAAAAGCTGTGTAGATGTGGGACTTGGCAGTGCTGACTTAATGGTTGGACTCAATGTCCTTAAAGGTCTTTCCCAACCTAAATGATTCCATGATTCTACTCTATGTTTCCTCTTCCCAAGACAACTAGCAGCTTAGCCTCTGCCTCACAAGTTCCCTGGCCTGGCAATGCTTCCTGTCAGCTGATGGGAGAGAAGCATTTACAGAACCAAACCGGAGCAGTTTTAGGTGCAGAGATCAAGCATATCAACCTTAAACTTAGTAATGCTTTCTTCCACGAATTTCAGACATTTCTGCTTTTTCTTCCTGCCTTCTTGATAATTTAAGCTCATGATCACTTCCCAAACATTCCAATAAACACTGATAATTTTAGAACATTTTTGAAGTTCACAGTTCTGTTCCTTGCTAACACTTATTTTATATTCTCAGATCTCATGCCAGCTCTTCTATAAGGACATAAAACCAGCAAATTCACTTTTTTTCTCATCACCAGTTAACACCTTTTCGTACTCTGGAAGCTTATTTTAAATGTTTATTTCATTAAATCTTAGAGCCTTTCTCAGGGTCTGAAAGCTGATGTCTCTATGCAATGCTGAATGTGCTATTGCTTTCCCCTATTTTATTCTGATCTATCTTTCTAAATGTTAATTCTAAAACCAGTGACATTTCTCCTTGAACTGGGAATAAGTCTGAGACATCTTTCTTCATTTCTGTTAACGCTGATTCATTTAATCACTGAGTATTCCAACCTTTGACTGTTGCTTGATAGAAAAAATTATCTAGTTCATGATGGACAGAAGTCCCTATATTTTTTTGCCACGTCAGAAAAATAAAATTAGGAGATTACCATAAAAAGCTAACAAATTACACTGCTAACTCTGAGCTTACATTTTTAAATATCAAAAACTACAGCAAATAACAGAAACCTTTCTCCTTGTTTTTATGTACTTGTGTAGATAGTAACTGCAAGGATCTGAAGAGTTGAAGATCAGAGGATCCCTAATCACAACTACATTAAATTTCTGACTGTGGTCATAATGTATGTTGAGTAAATGTCTGCAGGAGCATCCATCTGCAAAGGTACAAGGAAAGCAAATGTCTTTGGAAATTCATCACCCATCATTTTTTGATGGAAATTGTCAGCCACAGAAAATATCAAAATCTAGCAAACACATCAAAGAACACAGGGTAAAAAAATTACTGCAGCTTTACCCTTTGATGCTGAAAATGCCTTTGATACACCCATGATAGAGTACAGGGCAGAACTTAGCAAAAGGCTTTCTAACTGGGAATAAAGTCCTTTAATAATTTCTCAACTTTATATGTGTAATAAATAAAGACTGCAGCCCAGAAATACTTGCATTGTCTGTTGGGAATACCTTTATTTGAGAAACAAACCTACCAAACTGTTTGTGCATTAGACTGGCTTTAAGAGAACTCTTGGGTAACTATGGCACAAAATCTACTGACTATTATAGATATTGGATTGTTTCTCCATAAATATCCACTGTTTAGCAAGAGCTCCTGTCCTTGGAGATATGCAAACTCCCACAGAATAACAAAGGTACCGTCCAATATTCTCCTAATGATATGTAGGAAGTAATTTGTGTGGAGATTATTTCTACTGTAAAGCTGACTGCTGAAGGTGTGCGCTGCACTCTTGAGAGTGCATAACTTTCCTTATTATTTACCCAAACCTGTGGACCTCAGTGACGAAACTTTAATTAAATAATGTCCTAAATGGATTCTTCTGTTTGACCTTGCACAGTTTCATGGACTTGGTTTGCATGAGGGAGTCCACCACTGGTCCACTCGATTTGAATCTCAAATAGGTCCATTCTGCTATAATGCCTTCTTAAGGAGTGCTGGTATTGGCACAATAGCATCTGTTCTCTTTGCACTCTATTGAAGATGTATTGGCACAGATATGCAACTTCCTATGGAAAAGACAGAAATTGGATTTAATCCTCACAAAGACCTCGCTGTGGTTCGTTCCTGTTTTTCCCCAGACCAAGCTGGTCTTCAAGATGAAACTAATCTTAGGTTATCCTCATGACGAGAAAATAGACTATAAAATCTGGTACTGTGAAAATC
This sequence comes from Corvus kubaryi, assembly GCF_017639235.1. Lineage (NCBI taxonomy): Eukaryota > Metazoa > Chordata > Aves > Passeriformes > Corvidae > Corvus > Corvus kubaryi. The sequence goes on from NW_024581135.1 coordinate 7,981,993, forward strand.
ACTGAGCAGTGAGTAAAGGACCCCCTGTAAAATGATTTTAGAAGTACATTTGAAATACAGAATCAAACAGAATTCTGTGATCAGGAGTACTAATGCACAGACCATTAGAGGAACAAGGTGTGCAATGGTACATACAGATCCAGCAGGGAGCTTACTGCAAATATTCGGGGAAAAAACTCAGACACAGTAAATAAAACCATGATCTTTGTTAGTCAAATTAATTTTAATTACTAACTGAAAATACATTTCAAGTAATTTATGATGCTGTCTTACTTTTTGCACTAATTAAGCTTTCATAATAAAAATAGATCTATAGACTACTTCTCCAAGCTTTTTAATCCAGATTTTAAAAGATCTTTGTGTGCTCACTACCCTGTCAAAAAAGAATCTATTAAGTAATTAGTATTTCAAAATCTACTTGGTTTACCCTCTCAAGTATGATTAATTGTTGAGGGTTTTTTTACAGCAAAAGAAAACTGAAAGCACTTTTTCTGTTCTGCAAAGCATTTGTACACTATTTTTTTGGGTTAGAATTTGTCCCCATGAAGAAAAAAAATGTGAAGAGTAACCATATTAGGCCAAAATAGGATGACTATTGTCCTTGCAAACATCACAATACATATTACAAGTATTCAAAAAATAATTTGTCAAGGCTTGAAGTCACATTTTTAAATAGAACTGAAAAAAAAATCTTGTTCTTTGGCAGCAGTATTTGAACGGAGCTCATTAAAACATCTCTTGACAGGTTATATTAAGTGCTACAATTATGCCTAATTTTGGTTTGGTACAATATGTTAATTTTAAACCGTTTAAGAGATTGTATCTCCTCTGGCCATTTTCTCTCTGCTTTGAAAGTGCACTTCACTCCAGCAGTAATCATAATTTCATATTGGAACTAACTGCATTTCTTTAGCTCTCATATTGCAAAGAACAATTTAATAGACACATTGGCCTTACTCTGCTGAAGCTCATCAGTTTTTTTAAGTAGAGTATTTAATATCACCATGAGGACAGATAGGAGACACCTGGAATGTGTCAAAATATACTGTGAAAGATACTCTCTGTCCATGGAAAGCAGCAACAAAATTCATACAACATACATGGCAGAATTAAACATACAGAGTGTTCTACATCCCCTTTTCTAGGAAAAAGATTCTCTTTGACTGGAGAGAATTTGTAGACATGGAAGCAATCCTTGTGCTCTTTTTTGGGGATTTTGTCCCCCCTATGTGTAAAGATCTGCAACAGGTTACCTAACAGCCAATTGGAAGAGAGATTAGGACAAATACTACCCTCTGAAGTGGGGAAAAAAACCCCATCTGATGATAAAGATGGAGTCATGTGCACTTTGGGTTAATGCAGAAGGCAGTGCTTCAATCTGCATTTTCATTTAAAGAGAAAAGAGTAATGATTTTAATTTTCTCTTTTGAAAGGTACTATAAAACATAAATAATATAAAACAATGTCTGCCTGGGTTGAAAATTGAGAGATGAGAGTTCCAGCTGCAAAATAACCTATAATACCCAATTCTGAGTTCTTAAGATGAAGTCATTTAGATTTCATGTAATTGTGTGTGAAACCACGAGTGGTGAACCTTCCTTCCTGTACAAATTACACATCACAGTCTGCAGACAGACAAGAGGTATGAGATACATTATGCTCCAGAGGGCAGATGTTGACAGGGAAAAGATGAAAATAGGCCACTGTAAGTCCACTGGACTCCTAGTCCTTTGGGAGTATTTTTTTTTTTTTTTCAATATAGAAAGTGCAAGATAACAACTGTGGGTGAATCTCAGAACAAGAATCCTAGGCAAGAGATTGAAACCAAGCATGAGAGCAGCCCTGAAACTTGCAGGGGAAGCTCAAGATCAGATAGAATGATCACCTTATGTCAATTAGAAGACAGAGGGCTCAGTACTCATCATCTGAGAGTTTAGTTTCAGACCAAAAAGCATCTCACCCACACCCTCCCACGTTTTGGTCCTGCTATTTTCTGGCTCAAGAAGGAGCAGAGAAAAGTCGGTTATAATTACTTTCTTCCCAAGATTATGGAAGAAAATCCCAAAAATCCAACATCCTAAGAAATTTCTGTTGATTGAAAAAGTGCAAACCATGGACAGAGATGACTCTTTCTTGCTGAGTTGGGTGTCTGAGTCACCTCATTGCTGGAATCATAGAGGCTTTGTCTCCCCTGAGAGGTGGGAGGTCAAATCTTTTAATGAAGAGATTTAAAAGTCTTTAAATATCAGATATACTGAAAGCTGGCAGCAAATAAAAGATGATAACAGTACCAATAATAATAATAATAATAATAATAATAATACTCCATGAGGTCTGAATATGAGGTCTGTACATCAATAAATAATCACATTACACATTTCATCTGAACATTTCTGAATTAATAAAAGGCACTAACTTGACCGTCAAGCACTAAAATAAGGACATTTGTTTGCTGGCAGATTTCTTCACTGTGAGTAAATATCCTTGTGTCAGATTCCCATATAAGTATTGATAATTAGGTTCCCACTAATAGAGAGTTGCAACAGATGGGCCAAGATTTTCCCATGAAATTTTAATAAATCACATTATTAAATAAAATTATTCCTTCTGCTTCCCTGGAATTTTTTCCAAAAATTTAATATAAAATATTGTATTATATATTTGATCTCTTAAACAAAACACAGCAGCCAAAATGTGAAACTATGGGAGCAGTAGAAATGGCAAGTTACTCTCAGAAAGCATCCAAAAGTGCCATTTCCACTTGATCTCCATCTTGCTGACTGAGAAGAGCAGTCAGTTCTCACTGAGCACCAACAGTAGAACTCAGTGCTGAAGTGCAGTAACTTCTAATGGCTGCTCAGTGTCTTTAATTACTTTCCTTTGTGTTTTCACTGCATGTTAGTAATAAGCAAAGAAGCCAGTGTTGTATAGAGTTTTAAAAACTATTTTGTCGAAAAGCTAATTAAGTGTCTTTCTTTTCTCAAAGCTACAGTATCAATTGTTTTCCAGCTAAACGCACCAGATTTCTAATGTCCTGATATTCATACATTTATTACCCAGAAGCCCCAGCTGAGTTGTCAGTTTAGCACAAGTTGTAAGCCCAGTGAAATAGGCAAGATATTTCTGAATAAATAATTAATTTTAAGAAGCACCTGCTGTAGGGAGCAGCAGTAGAAGCAATTCAGTGGGAGCAACACATCCCCAGTGAGGTGAGCACTGGGCCACAGAGATCCCTCCCGCCTCTACTCATTGGCATGCCTGAGTTTAAACATCCACAGTTTAAACTGAAGCAGTATTTTTGCATTGCATTTTTGCCCTAAAAAGAAAAGATTTTTAGTCTTCATAAAATATTTTCATAACAGATTTTTCAGTAGGACTGAGGAGTGCTTCTCAGTTTAAATTGCTATTAAATTGCCACTTCAAACTGGGACACTTTTTATTTCCTCCTTCATACATCCAAAACTTCCTAAATTTTGCACTCCATGCAAATGTGTAACCTTCCTCACGAGTAGCTTCAAGAGATCAAAATCAACACCTAGATATTACAGTAGCTTAGAATTAGAATTTTTGTTCTTACGACACTGGGTTCCCCCAAGGGCACTCACAGTTTCAGATCTGTATTTTCTTACAGCACATTGCATTGAGGAGGTCTCTTTACATAGGCATTCCTCCAGGAGTCTGGATATGCTGACAGGGCCCTTTCATGCCTGGTACCAGAATAAAACCCTCCTCTCTGGTACAGAGAAGGCACAGGCAGAAGTTCAGATAGCGGCTCATGTTAGTCTGAGGTCCTCAGGAATATGTGAACATCTAAATACCCTTGACAAAAATCAGCCTGCGAAATCAGTCTGGTGTACTGATATCAGTAGGGTTGTAGAGATTTACAGACATTGAAAACCTGGGCCAGGAAAAGAGAAGAGCTGCCAGATAAATCCCTTAGATCCCAACCATCAATACATTGGATACTGATACAACCAAAAAGTATTTTCAATTTATCACCAGAGAATGCTACATCTGAAGAATTAAATAATCTTAAAATACTGGATTTGTTTACGTCTGACCTGAAGGAGGATTTCTAAGCTCTATGTAGTGTGTGAGATGCAGTCATATTTGAAATATGATTCACTTCAGACCATATTGTCTCAATTATCTGATGATACAAAGGTGGTTGTTGATGAGGTATCTGGCAAGTACTCCACATCAGAGCTACTGTCACGCTTAACTAGCAGATGTTTAAAATGAAAGGATGACAGTTTTTATGTGATAATTTAATCTTTTTAGTTGCCAACTGCAGCTTAATTTAATTTTAATCAAGAGTAATAACCACACATAATTGCTCTTATGGTAAGGCTGCACTTTTACCTAGAGCCTGAAGCAAAAACATTGTGCCTGTAGATTCTAACCTAAAATCTTTCTGATCTGAAATATTCTTCTAAATATATTAATTTTGAAGTACTTCCAAACAATCTAGACACATATATAAATATGAATGAAAAAATATAGATATGAATGTAAAGGCAAAATCACAAATCGGTGGAAACTGTACAAACAGGAAGTGAGTATGTGGTCCAAGAGATGATGAGGAAATATAAATCCCATTTCAGCTGTATTGTTAAGGGCAGTAGAGAGCAGTCAGGGTTCAGGGTGCATCCACACAATCCCCATGTCTTTTGAAGCTTTTCCAAAAGAAGTTCAGGTGTTACCCCTTTAGTGCTGTGCAGTTTCAGCCGTGGTGTGTCAGCCTTTAACCCAGAATGTCTCTCACAGAGCAAGGGCTCACACACTCTGATTGCTTTGTCCCAGAGGTCTGTGCCCAGCACTCCCCACTCCACCTGTGGCTCCAGCAAGTTCACAACAAGCACACAGCCCATTCAGAGCAGGCTGTAAGCAAGAAATATCTAATATTTTACATAGGTACGGTTCCTGCACATTTGCTTACCTCTCTCCTTTTTACCCTTGCAAAGCAAGATCTTTAGCAGAGAAAGGAGCCACTAAAGAATGAATAATACAAAAAATATCTGTTTTCTAACCAGGAATCATGAGAGTAAGTAGCTTAGAGGAAGCCAAGTGTGGGTAAACAAGATTGATCCACATTCATGGGACCCAGCAGGGTAGTCTCAGGGCCACATCCAGGAACTAAGCTAGAAAAAGGGATGGGGAAAACAGATTAAAGGCAGAAGGTTCCTTGCAAGATTTCTTGCTGTGCTTCTCTCCTGCTCACAGGCAGTTATGTGGCCGTGCTTGTTCTGAAAGCTGGCCTGGCTCCAGTGATCACTGCTGCTGACAGCAGACCTGTTGATGTTTCATGTAATGCAAACACAAGCCTAGGATTTAAAATTTCTTGTTTTCAAGAGCAGGCACATTGCAAATCAAATCAGACAACTCCTGCAAGCAAATACATCTCAGCTTATTTCAAGATCAGCTGACAGAGGCCAAGGCAGCACAGACTACACATGGGTAATTTTTCCCTTGAGGAACCTGCTGTGGTTCATCAGAGAATATCAGAACATCATCTACTCATCAGAGAAATCTAATGGTGGGAAACCTGGTGGCAACTGGAAGAAGTCAAATCTTCCTCCATCGGATGCCAGCTGAGATTGATGCCAGCCAGTTTGCCCTCATGAGGTGACAAACTGACTCTTCCTGATTGTGCAGTTGCTGTAGTTGAGGCTGTGGCACCTTCCTGACCCTGCTACTGTAGGCTTATTAAAATCTTGAAGTTAATTTCAAGCTGGCAGATTGCCTGTCTCACAGAAAATAACTGTCATCTGTTTTAAAATTTCTAGCTACAACAGTAAGCGAGCATCTTAGGTCATTTCCACACCTTCAGATATCTGTATTCTTGTGGCATTTTTATTCAGTTATTTTTCAGCTGCCTTGTGCATTCAGTTTACATACTGTATTACACATGCTACATAAAGAAGTACATATCCTTCTCTCAATAGAAATAGCTGGTCTGAACCTTAAGAGACTGTGCAACATTTTGTACTGACAGGGACTGAGAGGTTGGAAGACATCCAGGCAAGGTGGCTGTCCAGGCAAAATGAAATCAAGAAAACAAAAAAGCCTATTACCATCTAAGTTATTTTCTTTTTAAAACTAGGTTTTCCTCTTTTTCATTTTTCTCCTTTATACTTTGAAAGAGAGGTTATGAAAAAGTCTGATGGGTAGGAAATAAAAAATGTCCTAAGGACCCAGGCAAGCTAACTGTGGAGACACAGAGGAGACTAGACCTAGAGTTTTCCCTTGGTCTCATTCCGAGCTTCACACATTTTCAGTGGAATATGGCTGTGCTGGCAGGTCAAATAATCCAAAGCACTGAGGCTAAAATGTCTTTAAACATCACTGGCATCCCATTCTCTTTGAAGAAGGCCTATTTGAGTAATTCAGAACTGTATGAAAGCATAGAAGTTTCAATGGAGCTTGTATCCAGAAGTGATTTCTTGGCTCCATCATACAACTTCTGGCCAAAATTAAGAAGGCATTTCTTTTACAAAGCTGTATGCCAGAGCAAGTACCTGGGAGAGCACCAACAGTCACATTTTTGGCCTGAAGGAAGCAGATATGAGCTCCAAATGTAAAGCAAATTGTGGAAAATCTGTCCATATCAAAGAAGCCTCAAAAAGAAATGTATTTTTGTAGGTGATGCAGGATAGTCAGTTATTTAATGAGTGGAGGCAGAGGCTAAGAGTGAGCTTTTACCTTCTGGTATAAAGCCACAACTGATACTGATACTGTACTGACCGAAGTGTTCAGGCAGAACAACCTTCAACTTTGACTGCAGTGTGGTGGGGTATGATGAGAAATATTTATTCAGTGTACAGCAGCAACATCTGATGTTCTGATAAAGCAGGAACACAATTTGAAGACACAAGTTTCGGGCTGTGTGAAGTTGGTGAAATTCCAATATACCACTGGTTAGTTGCAAGCATCTGAGGGTGCAAACTGAAGGAGCCATGGCAGCAGCTCAAGGGTTCACTGCAGGAGCCACCTACCAAAACTCAGCTGCTGTGAGCACAGGAGGGAGACTGCCAGAACTCTAAGGCAAGGCTCAAGATTTTTCAGGTCAATGAAAAAAGATACCAAAGAGATAAAATTATTGATAACAGGTGACTTCAATGGAAGACACACTCCTTTCTTCAGTGAAAAAGATCCATGTAAAAACATCAGTAAGGAGAAATATTTCTGGCACTGTTGAGCCCATAAGAGTAGCTGTGAATAATAGGTCCCTTTCCTCTAGAAAAATGGAATAAGGTACAGAAGTTATTCCTTATTACACTATAAATTTCAGATGTTAATGGCCCAGTTTTCATTACACTCTTGATGGCTAACACTTATTTGCTCTTTTCTGATTCAAATGACATCAGAGAAAATGAGTTCAAAAATATTATTTCTCTCTTTCTAAATACAAAGCATATTTTCTATATCAGTGTGTATTTAGCCATTAATTACAGACCTCCTCAAAAAGTCTTGAATATTTGTCATTCATTCCTGCAGATAGAAAGCAGAATCACATTTGTCACCAATCAGTGCCCCAGTAGCACACAGAAAGTTACATTCAACATTTGATCTTTTGACAAACACAATAGGTGTTAGTACTTTTGCCAGAAGACAACTTCAAAAAGCTGTTTAAGTGCTCAGTTTAGAGTTCATGTTCATTCCTTCTACAAGAATGTGCAGTGTTACTGCAATAGATCACCGGGGCTGCTTTTCTCTGATGTATTGTTGCAATATATCATAGGAACGGTGTCTGGCAGGAACATGAATTTCAGACACAGGCCTACTTTATATGTTTTATTTGAGGACACTTAAGGAAAATCAATGTGGAGTTCAAGAGCTGAGGAGCTTAAGGAATTCAGCAGACCCTTAAAATGCTAGAGATGTTGCAAAGTTTAAGAAACTCTGAACTATGAAGGATGAGAGGGAATACCCCCTACCCCGTTTATTTGGTGAGTGGAATACCTAAAATTTGGCTGGATAAATTCTTCTAACTTCTAGCCCGTCTCTGGGATCACTCTGAGGGCTGAAATATTCCCCTATTGCTTAGAGTTTTGCTGTTTCCTTCCCCAAAGCACTTATAAATAAAGTAGTAAATTTTTAGAGGCAAAAAAAATTAGGTGGTTTCTTCATACTTCAGAAGGACACACTCATACACATCGTATGGAAACCTTTAAACCTGCCTAATTTACAAAGAAATTATCAGAAGAAAAGCATTTTTTACCTTACAGCAACTGATAATAACTCTTGGTTCCCTCTGGGTCACATTACAGGAGTCTCTGGTGTGGAAGGATTTGAAGTGGACTGATCATAAACCTGGAATCAGCTCCATGCTCAACCCCAGACCTAAATGTGTAGTGATGATGACCCAAAGTATATATAAATGCAGGAATGTGGGGCAAGTAGGGCCATCAGAGTGACAGTACATTTTACCTCACACAGTTAGTCACCAGCCTACATTTCTTTGGAAAGCAATGTCATATGAGCCTTTTCATTAACAAATAGCCCGACAGGCTCATGCTCCTGAAACGTGTTTTCTGTCAGTCATGATGGGTTTCACAGAGAAGGGTGACCAGAATTTTGGGATGTGAATATTCCTGGTATCCAGCCAGTCTGACTTGGTGTTTGCCACTTTTATCTGTGCAGGGAACAGAGCTGAGCATATTTTAGCAGTCGCAGCATTCAGGAGCTAAAGTAAACCCTTCTATTTTGTGATTCTGTCTGCATGGATTTTCAAGGGATTCATAAAGTTTAAGACCAAGAGAACCATTAGATCATCACAGTCAATCTCCAGTATACCACAGGCTATTACATCCAGTTACTCCTCTATTAAGCTCAATAAAGCATAACCATCTTTCTCCTAAAGGACCAGTCTTCACTTGAGGTACCAAGAGATAGACAATCTACTGTTTTCCCTGCTGTTTCTTTATATACCAAAGGCTAATCATCATCATACTTAAAACTATTTGCACAAGTTGTCATTTGAATTCCTCTAGATCAGCTTCCAGGCACGACTCTCGCCTGCTTGGCTCAGCGAGATTAAAGGTTCTTTTTCTATCCACTGTCGTCTCCACATGAAAATACTTGCTCTGCAATCAGATCATCTTCTCTTCCTGAGATGCTAAACAGATTTGAATTCTTTAAGTCTTTCACAGCAGTATATTTTTTTAGTTCCTAAATTCTCTTCTGTGGTTCTTTTTGTACCGATGTAGATGGTTCAGCAGTTTATAAAATATATTGATACTAAATATGTACAAAGTACTGCTTCATCTGTCTGAGCAATGCTGGATAATCAGGTAAAAATAATTTCTTAAATCCATACACTTTACTCCTCCTAATAACTCCAAAGATAACTAATTTCTTTTATTTGTATATATTCATTTATTTCTTTGCAGGGAGACATGTCACATAAGGAGCTCATGTTGAGTTACCTCCTCATTCTGAGCCCTGAAATTACTCATTCAAATAATATCTAAGCATTTCTGCTTTACTTTAGAGTAAACCAAATAAAAGCAACCTCCTGCAGAGCATTTTAAAATTCAGATTTCCACATTAAAAAAAAAAAAAAAAAAGACAAGGCTCTGACAAAAACTGGAGCAAGAGATAGCCTGGATCTTCACCCTTTGCACACATCAGTCTGTACTGTACAGCACATTTCCACAGAGCCGTGGATGACAGCCAAATTTGGTACAGATTTGCTCAAAACTCAGCTCAAACTGATGGACTCTTCCTTATTTCAAAGTTTTCAGGCTTTGTGTCCCAACACATCGAAGGTGAAGGAGGCAATACTGTTTGACAGCAAACATCTACCCACCAGGGAGGTTCCTGTGGTGACCTCCAGGACTCCATCTATTGCCATGATGCAGTTCCTGCCTGGTCTCTTACTTTACTTGATGTTTTATCAGCTTCAGCAGCAGTTCCCTACCCACTCTGAAGTGTGTGTGTGTGTGTGTATACATATATATGTGTAAAAAATCTCAGATCTCTGAATCTGTGAACCTGTGACTTGTGTGAAGCTCTCTTGTCTGGAAGGGAAGAAGAGGATCTGACCTTGCAACCTTGTCATGCCCCGGTGCTGCTTCTGCCACGAGCCCTCTGAAAAGGCAGGTGATAAGGAGAACCAGGGGAAAATAGCTGCTCTGTTATTGGAACAGCCCAGGCTGTTCAGGTGCAGCAGTTATCTCTGGGTCTTTTCTCAGTCAGCTGCTGGTTCATGCTCCGTGCAGCAGCTCCTGACACATTCCCAGGAAGCTGCATTTCACCTGCTGAGTGGCCCCATTTTCACATAATGTGATGGTGCAAGCAGAGCTGCTGATTATGGCGAGAACTGTGAGTCTGTGCAAAGGTCCTGTCCTTCTCACTGAGGTGTAGATGGAAAAGGATGGCTCACACTTCACATATTCCAGCCTTCAAACAAGTACGTTTCTTTTGTGGGGAAACAGTAACAAGATTATCAACCAGTATCATTAAATCAGCATTTAAACCCTGTGTTTTAAAAACTGATCTCTCTTTAATTCTCTACATGCTGCCTTCCATTACAGAAAAATCAGAGTATTGTGAAGAAGGTGCCCACATCTCCCCACCGTCTTGGGCTGGGCAGGGCAGTGATGCAGCAGCAGCAGGGCACCAGCAGGGAGTTGTCATTTCACAGAAGGACATGGCTGGAACTATCCTGCTTCTGCAGCAGGGGCTAAAGAGGTTGAATCTCTGAAAAGCATCAGCAGCAGTTTATAGAGTTTTCATTTCTCTGCCTCTGAAATCCTGACAACATGTCGTGATAGAAAAAGTAAATCTGGATGTAAGTCACTTGGTTCCAAGATTTATAGGAAATTAAGGGAAATTATTGGAACTATGATGCTCTGTAATGCTTAAAACCTTCCTGATTCGTATCAGCCTTGTATAAAAAACTAACCCAGATACAACACACTACCTTTGTATAAAATTCCATTTCTACTTTGTTGCTTCCCTGGCCTACCAAAAACGTATTAGTACACTGCATTTACAAAATTCAGCAGCTGGCCCAGGGCTCGATAGACTGTCACCAAAGCAACAGTGCATTGCTGTAAAAAGCCACCATTCCACACATGTTCTTGGTTTTACCTTTCTGACTTATATTCAATGCACCAACTCAATTACATGAATTCGTCATATCACAGTGAACAGAGAAGGCTTCTGTACTACATTCTCAGGAAAATCAATCAGTGCTATTAGACTCTCTGTAAGCCCAAAGAGTAAAAAAATGACTGGAGCCAGACACAGCCTCTGGGGAGACAGGTGTGTTCTTCCTGATCCCCAAAAAGGTACCCCATCCCCACATACAGTCCTTGGAAAATGACGTAAAACATGTTCCAAAATAAAGCCCTGAGAGAGATAATGAGAATCTCAAAATTCATACATTAGGACAGCAAAATCAATGCGGGCACTGGAGCAGGTGGGTGGAACCTGCAGAGTGAGAGTGGGACAATGATGACTGAAAGCTGGCAAGGTGGCAGCTTGCCTGTGTGACCATCTAGTTGTCATCAGGAGCCAGAGAGAGAGGAGGGAAAAAAATGAAATATTCACTCAGCAGCATCCAGCCACCATCTCATACAATACTTCTAATGTTTTTTAAAACAATTCCAATACTGAATGGCCAGTTAACATCTGTGAGAAATGCTTGGGACTAAGACCAAAATGCCTGTGATTTCCTGATGTTCTTCACTTACCATAACATTGAAATATTTTCCTCCTACACCCTGGGAATGGGCTAAGAGGTGGTGGAAGGAGATATAAGTCCTGTTTTTTCCAAAGCTTGTTGAAATAATACAGAATAATAAAATCAATTTGGGCAGTTTAAATTATTTATCAGAGAAGAATCTGGTTCTTTCTAATAAAAACCACCAGAAAAACAGAAAAGGAGAAAAATAGAGAAGTACTACTCCCATCACAAACCCAAACCTTGTGAACTATTATTTAAAGAAGAGGATCTTAAGAGAACTTAAAAACAGACACATGAGCCCATATTGAGGAGCTTACATTTACAACACTTCAGGAGGGCTGGAAGCCAAAAGGGGAAAAAAACCAAAATAGAGTCCTAAAAGCTGATCCTGAGTCTGGTAACTGGGGATCCTGAAGCTATTAACTGGAAATGTTAGGGATGGGACAGTTTTCTAACCCAATTTCTTTCCCTTCCTGAGACTCCACACTGTTCTACAAGCCAGGGCAGCATGCTGGGAGGAAAACTTGCTCTGTGCAGTCTCTGTTTCTGATTTCTCTTTAGCCCCTCTTGCTGCCAAGCGAAGAATGAGAGCACTCAGCCAAACAGATCCCTGGTGTAACCCGTTACACACTCACCAGTGAGAGAGCTATTTCCTGTGTAACTAATATTCTGTGTTTACTTCAAAAAGGCATAAAACACATGGTTAATTTTGTTAATTACCCCCTGTTGTCAGCAGAATTACTTGAGGCAAGCACCAATATTACTGACATTTCTCTTCCCTTCTTTCCTTCACAAAGTGGAAAACATTTCACCAAAACTCTTGCTAGAAAAATGCTTAGTGTGGTTCCTGGATAGAAATCTTGAATCAGATTTAAAAAAAAGGCTCCTTCTTCAGATGTTATTTTGTAAGTAGGAAATAATTTATATCACAGAATGAATAAAGATATTTAAAAGACAGAAATTATTGTACCTGTTCCTTGTCTTCTAGACATCATCACTCTCTTCCATAGGAGGGAAAGGAGAAGAAAAACTAAATCAAGAAGGAAAAAGGGGAGAGCTGCAGTGATGAAGAATGTACACTTTTCTCTCAACCTGTCAGTAGTTTGTCAGGGAATTACAATGAAATACATGTTGTGAATACAGGAACAGTAACCTTGTGTGATATGCAGGGAAACAAGCAAACACAAATTACAAAAATGGTACCCAAACCTTTACCAAACAGATGCTAAGTCACTAGGTAGACAAAACACAAAACATAAATACATGTCTTTTTTTTCTACATATCATGTCAACAACAAAAGTATTCAGGCACATCAAATGCCTTGGCTTTTCCATCTCTTACATTACAAGACTGTAGGCTATTTCACCTTGTACAAAATATAACATTCAGACAAACAAACACAAACTTAAAGGTTCCTTTTTCCCCCCTTCCTTCTTCTCTCTGTTTCTCCAGAATGCCTTAACCACTGCATTATTTTAAACAGATCCCCAGGAATATTAATTCAATCCCTCACGACCAGAACAGGTTAAAAGTGTATTTGACTAATCCCAGGTCCTGGTAAACCAACCATGCATTTATTTTATGTGAAAACCAAGAGATGGGACCTCCAATAAAATCTTTTGGATATGTTTCTGTAACCCATTACAGCTGTGGATAAAAGAAAGAGGCAGAATGACTGCTAGATGTAGAATGTAAAATTAGCATAATTTTTGTATATTATCTGATTCTGAATAACAGGTAGAAGGCCTTTCTAGATGTGGTACATATTCAGATCTCATCCAGGTGCTTCATTCTGCACAGCTTAGGTGGGTCTCCACATGGGGAATACATTCCCCAGCCATTTGGGGGAGTGTGGTGTGGATTCCCTTGGTGACAAAGCACAAAATGCCAGGAATCAATGTCCTTCAGCAGCCTGAACCCTTGGGCTCACATTATAAAAGGCATTAATGTAACACAGTTCTTCAATTCAAAAATTGTATGTAAATATTCTCACCCAGTTTTAAAGCATGTGGAGTGCCTACAAGTCTTAGTGGAAACTTCAGCTACTAAGAATTAGTCTAGAGTAAAAATCAAACGAGCAGACCTGACTATTCAGCTTTGCAATACAGCTTTACAAGGATAATCTTTTCAAAAGGGTGTTTTTAAAAAGCAGTTTTAGTATTTTAGCTGTAATGTCTCTCATTTCAAACAGAATGTATTCATTTGATCCAGCCTGTAGAAATTCTCAGAGCTATAAAATTGATGAATGGATGTGTGTTTGTGTGAGTGATGATGCTTACCTGATCGCACACTAAGGACGCACAGAGGTTCCTGAATGACCTCCACAGTGAAAAGCAAGGTTTTTTCAGCCTTTTAGAGAGTAGAAATTATGGCAAATTTGAATCATAGATGCCCTAATAAACACCCTTTGCCCTAATAATTATATCATAAACTGGATTCTGTGTTAGTGACATCTACAGGGCTTTATTTTGGGGGAGGGTAAGGGTCCATGTGATGTATTCAAACTGAACAGCAAAACCTGCAACCGTGTTTTTGGTGACTGATTTACATTTCTCTGTCATTAAGATCCCAGAAAAACTTGGCTGTTTGTTGGTGGCAAGACCTTTGGCTCTGAAATTTCTGTGGGATATCAGTCCGAAGGCTCTCTGTCCATAAATCAATTTTAATTTCCGTATTACAGCCTGGGAAATTCTTCTTTCATATTATAACTGTGCATGATGAAGAGCTTCAACAGCAAGATGTGTTCCACAGACTTCAACTGAGCCTAGGTCTGCTATGTCTAAGATTTATTTCCTACTCTGCTTTATACTGCACTCCATACATGTGAACCTGGCAATACTGGGAAAGCTTTGCTTTCCTCTTTCATTATTAGAGTCTATCCTATTTACCTCTAGCTCTTTACTTTCTCTTGGTCTACAAGTTTACCTAATCACAAATGTCAGGTGAAGATGATGATATTTGCCCTTCCCCTGTCAGAGCTGCTCTAGCCCAAACACTGGAGGGACCAGGAGGCACCTGAGGGAAGTTATCTGGGAATAAAAGGGGGCTAAGAGGGGGCTCATACTCAGTATATATAAAGAATGTCTGTTCTCATCACTGCCAGGGAATGTTAGTATGTCAGTGAACTTAAAGCTGATAAGGGAAATATTTTTGTTATCACTGTTCAGACACCGTCCAGCTTCTGCATCTCCTCCTTGGCTACAGCAAAAATACTTTGTTTTTCTTCTGTCAATAGGATTCCCAGTTCTTTCCTTACTTTTGCTACTGCTCTGTGTAGATAAGCACGGCTGTCTTTGCAGTTACATGGGTCTATCTGTGAAGATTTAATTTAGTTGGGTTTTTTTACTATTCTTTCTTTACTGATTTGTAAAACTCATCAGGTTCAGTTTTTACTTTATCCTTCGATATTTTTTGAAGTGTTTCAATGTCATATGTGAACTGGAAAAAAGCTAAAGGATTAAACACCTCCCAGACAGAAGATTAACCAGGCTCTGACTTTGCTTGGTGGGAATGCAGCAGTAACAGGGTAAAGAGAGTAGATTTTGTATTTTAACAGTTCTAGAAGAAAACAGGGGTTGCTAAAAACGTTTTAATAAAAGGCTGTTATTTTAAGACAGTCACATGATCCTGGGCACATCTCTCACTTTTCCATCCCAAGTCTCCCAGTCACATGCTCTGCTACAATACAACATTTAGAACATAATTTTAAAATCTCCAAGGCTGCTCTTCTGCACACATTGTGTGTAAATGGCATTGTAGATTTATCTGCACTTCAAAGCACACCCATGCCCAGGGAGAGATTATGATTCCTACACACTGGAAAGGCAAGGATATCATACCAGGGATATCATCCCTTCAGCACACAGGTCTGCTGCTCCTGCAGAAGCAGGAACCATCACTATCAGCCTTAAACCCTGCAACTAACCAGGGGAAAGGAGAGTATCAAAGACACTCTGCACATTTTACTGCAAGTACATGGTTTTTTTCATACAAAGTGTGTTTCTATGGACATAGCAGTGAGTCTGTGTGTGTTTCTATATTATATATTCATACAATACATATCTATGTAAGCCATGGACAGACACACACACACAGAGTCTCTCTATGCTATAGCACACTTTAGAAGTAACACACTGTAAGCACCAGAAAACTGCCCTTCTATACACACCAATACCAAGCTGTAGTAAAGAGCAGGGAATATACTCCAGGATAACTCAATCAAAAATCCTGCCTGGGAAAAACGGAAAGCATTTTCTCATGGTTGAGAGATGAGTCTGTTGGCTGAACCCTCTCCTCCCTTTCCATGTTGGAAAAACAATGTTAAAAAGCATTGTACTGATGATCCAGGCTGGTTTCACCAACATTTCTTCTTCCAATCTTTGATTTTACCACCCAGCAGAAGATAGGGAACATAACATCTTCAGGTTTTATGTGAGCTTCACACTCCTATTTGTATTTTTATGAGAACATTCATTTCTGGAGAACCAGCTTAGGTTTCTTGCTCAGTCAAATATTTTTCTGTCTAACCAGTTTTATTATCATATCATGGCTCTTTGCCTTAAGTATAATCAATCGTTCTTGCCTGCAGTTTCATTTCAGATTTGCCAATAACACATGACAGGCATTTTGCTTTTAGACATTGCCTATTTTTTTAATAGAGATTAGTTTTTAAAATAAGATGCAGTTTTGGTGTCAAGATAATGAAATTTTTGTAAGAGATACTATCTTTCTTTTTGCTGCATCAGCTCTCCTGAACTCATATCTTTAGCAGTCTGCCACTAAGATACTCAAATAAAATCAATAGGTTCTGAAGTCCAGCAGGGAGAACTTTTTCCATTAATGAAATAACTTTATTAACTCTGGGAACCATAAATTGCTGAAACACATTTTTTTAAATTGCCTCATCTGCATAAGAATCAACAGCAATGTTTGCAAAGTGGCTTTATTTGATAAATAAAGACATATTTGATAAATCTCTGCTGTGTATTTTGCAGTATCAAAGGGTTTCCTTTAGTTTGCTTCTGCCACCTTTGTTTAGTAGAGCCAACCTTGGAGGAGCCAAATTAATGAAGTCAAATAACACGTGACTTCCCCTGCACAACTAGGTCTTGTTCAGTGTGTTGAGGCTTTGTGATATCTCTCAGGTACCTGCTGGTGTCAGCTGATACTGGGAAATGAGGGGGAAAAAGAGCATGGCTATCTTGTCATTTAACCCTTTTTCACATTTGGCTGGATAGGATAACATAATTTTTCTGTTGCATCAGATTTTTTTAGAAGAGATACAAAACCTGCTCTGTTTCTAACTGTTCCTTGGCTCAAGTAGAAAACCACAAGAAAGTCCAAGAATTATATAGGAGTTTGTTCTTATCCCTCTGGCATAGACAAGGAATCAAATCCCCCCACTGGTAGGAAAGCAATTTTACCATGATAAAACCAGGGTATGCTCACTGGGCTGACTTTTGTCACGGTGCTGTTTCTATTTTTAGTGGCTCTCATTCCAGAAGGACCTGGAGCAAGGTATGTGCCACAGCTGCTATTTGTTGCTGTTGTGCTGCTCACTGGCTCCCACTTAGACTGACTACTATTGATTTCAGCAAACTTTGGTTTTGACAGTTAGAATTAGGCCATTTTCCTGCTATGCGAAAGAGGAAAAAGAAGAATTGGCCCCTTGTTTCACTCATGGGGTTGCCTGTGCTGCCTTCAGTAGCAGCTGAGTGGCTGCAAGCATCCCATGCAAAATCTAGTAACAGGAGCTGAAAGGCTCCTACCGACTTCTACCTGCCTTGGGCCAGACTCTCAGTGGTTAAAGCTCAGCATATTTTATTTCAGTGACATCAAGATCCACCTGGGTTCAGTTTAGGGAAGAAGCTTTACACCCCCAATTTGTCTTTGCCCATACTTGTACCCCATGGTAGGTAGGAGAGAGATGTTTTGGGATGGTAATGAGCAATCACAGCCTTTGGCTCCAATACTTGGGCACTGCTGTTGCTTTCAGAGCAAGGGCAGGTGGTTCATCTTTCTTCCCCTGGAAAGACACTCTGAAGTTTACCTGTTCTCTCAAGCTCATCTAATGGTCAGCCTGGTTCTAATTTGTTATTTTTAGAGTGTGAGGTCTGATTCAAGTTTGCTTTATGAGCAAGGAGAATAAAGCTCCTTATCAAAGCACACCGTAATGTTATAGTCAAAAGAAGTCAGATAAAACTTTCATCCAAAATTTCAGGTTTTCTTTGCAATAGAGTGAATTTTTTTTTCCAGTTTATGGTGAGGTTTATTCTTCTTATTTTCCATTTTCATTACAATTTTTTTCTTTGCTTCCAGTTTTTGTGGGACTAGAGGATTAGCTTGAATAGTTTATATGCCGATCCAACTCAAAAAAGCATTACAGATGGGGATATAATTGAACTTGTACAAGAGGAAAAAAACCCCAAAACCTAAGTCTAATAAAGTCCTGCTGTATTTGCTTCATTAAATGACAGGGGGAAAAAAAGAAAATATTTTTTGAAAAGGCTACAGGAGTGTTAATTAAATGTCTGTCTAAACTGAAGCTCTAAAACTTGAGAGGCAATTCAGGATAGCACTTCTCAGTAGTACCACATGAATTTCCAGAGAGTTCTGAACTTGACAGATTACACTGAATGATGTGGTTAAAATATGGAAAAATAACAATATTTCTGTTTTATGAATACTTTAATAATTCTCCTGTTCTGCTTTTTGAAAGAGCAAGTTCTCTGGACAAAGATGATGGCATAACACTCGACTGCTCTGAGAGATGTCTTACTAGTAAATTAGGAAAACAGAGCTATGAAATGACAGAGAGAGAGAAACATAAACTAAAAATATTGAGACTGAGATGCACCAGTTCACAGAACAGCTCAGGAGCTATGACTAAAGGATTTTAAACTGATCAAAAATACAAAAAAAAAAAAATACTCCTGCAGTGTGTCACTGACTCTCCACGATCTTGGATTCTCACAAGAATAATGTGACTGTCAAATGATGCACAGATAGGTGTTCCAACAGTGAGAAGGTTCAGACAGACAAATGTGTCTCTTTGATAGGAAAAGGGAACACAACCATTGGAAAACAGCTGTATTGGGCTGACAGGCCAAGAGCTTACAGCCTTATATTCCTTTGTGCTTGGCTTCTGCCAGGCCTTGCCCTGGTCAGTGTGTGATTTAGTGACCTTGCATTTATTAGCATCTATGCAAATCAAAATTATAACATACACTTAATGGGTGGTTAGTAGGGTCAGCCTTTACATCCAGCTGAATTCCCTCTGTCCACCCCTGTTCTTAGCCTTCAGGAACAGAGTCATTACTCTATATGTACCTTTGGAAATAAATACATTTATACTTCTGTGAGTAATATTAATTGTGCAACATTGTCCTGGTTTCAGCTGGGATGGAGTCAATTTCCTTCCTAGTAGCCTAGTAGTGAAACCACTGCAAACATCTAATATGAATTATCTTTTACAGATGAGAAGTGCAGTCTATTCAAAATTTAACAAGACTGTGAAATTAAACTGATGCAAAGAAATGCATCTTCTATTTGTCATTTAGCACAAAAACATGTTTTATTGAGCATTTTGAAAATGTGTGGTGAAAGATAAAAAAAAATACAGATTATTCTGGAAGTTAGTAAAAATTCTGAAAAGACATAATACCACAGCCAAACTGTATTACAAAGCTATATATTGTTCATATGATTTCTTCCACAGGTATTCAGCCAGAATTGCCATAGAATAAATTTCATTAAATAAGAACTAGAAATGACCAAGAAAGAAGAAATTCCTCATTGTTGTCTTAAGAGAACAAACAAAAGAGATGATTTTCTAGAAAACTACTATCCTGTTTTAATAGTTAGAATAATGAGATTTTAATCATTAACTATAACCTATTAAAGAGAAATAAAGAAATGTTTCATGGCCTAAACATGGTTCTGGTTTCATGGAATAAGAAGAGGAGTTGTGCTGTGCCAATCTCTTAAGCACTTTTACAGGACTATCTGAGATTGCAAAGGATTTTTCTTTCCCAGTCTTGCACTCAGTAGTTATTTCTAGGGATAATTTCCATTTCCAACTCTATTTTTTCCTATTATTATTCAGAAGGTATCCATAGATCATATGATCTTTAGATTATCCGTTTTCAAATTTGAAGAGATGCAAAGAAAATTCTTCTTGGTGAAACAGAGAAAAGACATCTTGATGGCAAGCCTAGGGATGTGTTTCAGACAACATCTCCTACATGGTGTAGCAGCAAGAGCTATGATAAATTTTCTTCTAAAACCAGTTTTGCAAGTATTACAGACAGTAATTTTCAGGTTAGATGTTTGGACAGAGAATGTCTAGAAACACATAAGACTGAGAAAAGTTTTACAAAGAGATCACTAAGATAAAATACAAAGCCAAAATGAAGTGAGAAATCAGTTGCTTTTCAGCACAGGCTACATCATCTAAAAAACTTGGAGACCCCTCACTAACACTGACAGTTCTCTGGGAAAGGAATGCTATGAATAAGCCAAACAATACCACTTTTGATAAAAAATATGGGTTTAGGGCAATCAGCAGTGCCCTCACTGTCAAATTTGTCAGCACTGCTTGACAACACCAATCATGACTTGCTACTGATTCATCTCACACCTGACAAAAGAAAGAATTGCACTGACCCTTCCTTTGGAGAGATCATGACCCAGAGGGTTCCAGGCATTATTTAGGATGTGCAGGATGCACAGGATGTACAGGATTTCTCTTGAGATCTGCCTTTTTTTCCACGGCACTCGGGACGTGAGGAGGAAAGCTGCTCACAGATGTCTGTGTGCAGGGCCGGGTTAGTGCTGCAGAACCAGAAGCAATTCTGTGTATTCTTGAGCACCATCTACTGGTGCCTCTTCCTTTAATAAGCCCAATTCCTACTGAGCACTCGGTACCAGGCTCAGCACCTGACAATTTGACTTTCGTGAGACACCTCATTAAGATACTGAAAATAATTCCCATTAATTGCCTTAACCTTGGCCCAAACCCCCTGTTCCAGCACACGGGGAAAATGAAATTATCTTTGCAAGACCTTTCTTTTTAATCCTCTTTGAAAAGCTCCTCATATTTCAGGAATCTGTCAGTTTCTCTTTAAGATCTTAAACATTGCGATTTTTCACTGCATCGTCTTTGGTGTTGCCATAATGGATCTAAATTTGTTTAGATTACACTTGTCATTTGTATACATCTATATTATTTGTTAAGTATATGTCTGATTCAAAGCTCTTAGCAGAATCTCTCCTAATGTTTATGAGTTCTGGACCCCAGCACCTCATTACCTCAATTCTTGATGGAAAATGTGATTCAGTAAACAAAAAAAATGCATCACGAGGCACATATTCACAACATACCATCAAGAATCCTGGAGCTTTTGCTCTGTCAGCCAACTGAGCATGGGTCTAGGAAAATGACACATTTTTAGTCATTGTAGCTAAAATTTGGGCCAGGGACAAACCCAACTTCTTATTCAATAAGACTATTTCTTCAGCTACAAAATATCTTGGCTGCACCAGAGAATAATTTCAGTGAGCACTGAAGGATTTGCTGAAATTGCTAGTCCCTTTTGTTTATGTTATAGGGTTACTGTGTTTAAGACACAAGCAATTAGCTGCCAAAACTCATTTGGGAGTGTTCAAGGTCAAGATCCTGCTAATGGGAACTGACGTCTTCCTGCCCCTAGAGAATGCAAGAGCAGGCAGCACAAAGTATCACTTTTTTAAATAACCTGTTGTAACATTGCACAAATTACCCCCTAAGGTCAGTAGATGTGCAAATTCTTTGTGCTCGTGATTAAAGATTAAGTTTGGACAGAGCTATCCGAATGCTAAAACTAAAAATTATTCTTTATACAACCATTACTATCGAATATTAAAATTGTGAGACATATTAAAATATATTAAATCAAAAAGCAATACTAAATGTGAATTTGAATAGTAGCCTTATTATTTGGTTTGTTTCTCTCTTAAGAAATCATCTATAGAAACAATGAAAATAAAATGCAGGCTAATATACTGGCAGTTTTTAAAACTACTCCTCCAGAGATGTAAAATCTGAAAATGTGCATAGTGAACAGTAAATTACAGACTCATGTCTTTATTATTATCTGCTGACAGATGTGAAATAATTCAGTGTTTCAAAAGATGTTTTGGTTTTCTGGGGTTTCTTTGAAGTAGTCCTGCTAGAAAATTGAAGATATCTGTACTGTCTCCGTGCATGTAAAATGGATCTTTACAGGAAAATCTTGTTTGCAGAAGCAAGGAAGCCTTACACCAGAGAATATAAAGCTATTCAAGCATAATAGAGACAGGATATGTTATATATATATATATATGCATATATATACTTCTTAATTTTGCTAGGTAATTTTGTTTGCCCATCCAGATGTAGCACAGCATTTTCTCTGCACAGCCTGGGCTCACAGGTGCACCTCCCCAGGTGCACAGAGGTACTGATATGCCACAATTCATCTCTCTGGCAGGGAACTCTGACTTAGAGGGGAAGGGATCACAAAAAACAGCAGCCCCACAGACAGATGGAGTGGACAGTGTAGGCAACCTGAAGCACTGTGGGTTTTGGAGGTGATGAGGAGAACAACCTTAAACCCTCCACACCAAGTTTTGTGCCTGTGTGGGTAAAGCTGTGTGCCAGAAAACTCAACACCATCTCTAGGCTAATGCCTCTGCTCTTCCTTTCTGCTGCCCTTGAGATAATGTCTTACAGACCTTGAACCTCGCACCTAATTTTCCTAAGGCTAATTGACATAATTTTCCATCTCATCATCAGGGCTCTGAGTCCCCCCCTCTGCTGCAGACAGCCACAATTAGCTCAGGTGTCCTGACTTTTTCTGTGTCTGCAATTCTCCCTCCTGAGACTAAAGATAATGATGACTAATGACCAGACAGCCTTAAAAAAACAAGGAACATTCATCCAACACCAAAACATTTAACAGTAAAGCAGAATTTAGCACCTTGGATGTGCTTTTAGCTTTCCAAGATGCCCAGCTGGTAGCTGTAGCCACTTACAGCCTCTCCCGGGCTGGCTGTGATGCTGGCAGCTGGCCACCAGCCACTCGCGGTTTGTTATCTCTGCAGTCAGAGGAGTTCGACTCTTCCATCTTCCTCAGTGACAGATATAGACTCCTGGAGCTGAGTCATTTCCCTGGTGTCTTTCCTGAGCCTGCCAATGCACACTGATGGGGAATTTCCTGCAGAGCCCCATCAAGGGAGAGCTTCATACCTGAATAACCCTCAGGTTTTTACTCTCCCTCTTTGCCTTCACCACGGAGTGAATTTGCTGCCCAGGAAGGGCAGACAGGAGAAATCCTTTCTCAAAAAATTCTACATCTGTCCCAAGAAGTTTTCCTTGGGATAAAATTTCTATCTTTTTCCCATCAGTTCTACGTTTGATCAAAGTCTGGTACAATGTTTTACGTTCTCAAATGTATTCAAGGGTCATTCTCACACATCAGCAATTTCAGGATTCCTCTCAAATACTCTTGCTATCAAATCTAACCCCAGTTCCCTGCCTATTGCTATCTGTAATAAAATCGAAACCATATTTACATATTTCAGACAAATAAAACCAGCAAAGCTACAGCAAACTGAGAGATTTCAGTGGACTGAAAAATAACTACAGTAAGTATTTTGTAGCAATATATTGAAATACTAAATTTTAATTATAGTGCACCAGATTAGATTAGTGACAAAAATAATGACCATTCTAGATACCTGTTTTTCTGTTGACCAACTTTAAAACATTCTTTGGAAAATACTGAAATCTCTGTTTCTGGAACAAAGTTACTTTAAAGGTGCTGAGGTATCAGGCTCTGCTTCCCCAACTCCTCCTCAAATCACCACTGCAACTAAACATGTTTTGGTAGAAGTAAAAGCAGAACCATAATATCCTATTTTTTTAAATGATTTTATGACATTGTTACAATGACAGGCTGTAAACAATCTCAAGACAAAGCCTCTGCTGTAAGTCTAGACTGGTCTTTCAGGAGATGTTTTGCTATATTTTACTTTACTACTAAAGGGTTTCAGCCCAAATTTTGTGCAGAAAGGAAGAGAGAGGAGCATGCAACCCATGACATGCTGTCTCTACTTGTCTAGATTATAAATATAAAAAAATAAAAATGTGACTATACACTTTATGGGAAAAAGCCTTTTATACTTACATGAAATACCTGGCAGATATCTGCACACTGTCATATGAAGAAGCTATGATTGAAAAATATTTCATAAGCAAGTACTGATTGGCCTTAGCTCCTTGTCCATTACAGAAGGAAGACACTTCAAGGACATTGTCATATCCTGACTCCTTAAATGCTGATGAAAGAAAGAGCTCTGTGCTCTTGTAATCCAAACAGCAGTGCTGTATCAGTCTCACTGAACTCAGGTTTTCTCTCCCAGGGAGACTCATTTTGTTGTCAAAGCCCTCTGAGAAAGCTCTTCTTGAGAGGTTAGCCTTGAACTTTCTCCATATCCCTGGGTCAAGCCCTTCTTAAGCCTGATTTTCATCATCTGGGAAGTTTTTGTCACAAAGGAGGGAGAGTTGCCCCTCCAGATCCTCACAAGATACAATGTGTGGTTAATTACTCAGCTTCTGTAATCTATTTGTGATGACCAAAATATATGTTTCAGGCACTTGGCAATTACTATCCAGAGCTGAGTTAACTTCAGTTTCTAGAACAGCTTTTCAGAATGGTTGTAAACAACATGGAACATCAATTTTCCAGGAAAATTTTCGGTACACAAAGTACAAAGACTGCATATGATTTATTGGAAAACCGTTTAGGGAGAGTAAAGCTGCTTTTTGCAAATATGTGTGTTCAATATCATCTTCCCAAAACAGTCCACAGAAAGAACACCTAAGTAATCACAGGCTATGACTGTGACATCATTAATCTCAATCTTATTTTCTATATGACTTCTGGAGAAGAATAATTTTTGTTGCTCTACCAGAGGGATGAGTGAATAGATCATAGGAAAAACTAAATGACAAAAGTCTGCCCTTAATCTTCCCACAGCTTCTAGGCTACAACTATTACAGATGTCCATGATAACCTATAGCAGCTATTCAGGTTTTGAGAAAATGATGTATTAGCTGTTGCATTTTCACCTCTGACCTTTCTATTAAGAGTTATCAAAATTTTTTACAGTCATTAATTATATAGTTTGCCATTTTGTGAAATGAGCTCTACTCCTGCTTTTTTCCTGTCAGAGGCAAGGGACTGATCCCACCAGAATTAAGCATGTGGCATTTCTGAGCATGCCCAGCTAGGGGGCTGGATGAAGAGTAGGAGATCTGCCAGAGGTTTCAAACCATCACCTGTTGGAGAGCCCATTTGAAGTTCTTCTACGGAACAGAAAACAGAGCTGGAAAACAGGACACATTCTGCTCTGATCCTGCTCAGTGCTGTTTGCAGTCAGCCATCTGTGCCTCACCCCCATGCTTCCTTTGTAGATTATGGGTTACTTGAAATAACTGCTGCTACTTTAAAGTATTTTAGAGTAGCATAAAACAAGCAAAGGATGCATTTAGAGCTATTTCCAGAACTCCTATATGTGCACATGCACCTCTTGCCTTAACTGTAGGCGACAAGAAAAAGCACATTATCATATCAGTGCCTCACAGTTTTCTTCAGTGTCCTCTTATTGTTTTTGTTCATGCCCCACAGATGGGCTCTGTGCCACTGAGAACCCAAATGGTCCAAATCAAACAGAAAACTTGGGACAGTGGAAGGAATTGATGCAACTTTTCAGGATATTCACACTAGAAATTCAAACCTTTTAGGCTGGTTTTCCTCCCTGACTAAATTAGGACACTTCGCAATTGAGCTTCCTGAAAGATAAATAATTACTTGGACAAAACATCAAGACAGAAAGTCAGAAAGATTAATCAAGTCTTGAGGAAAATATTTCTTTCTTTAACATGGAAGAAAATAAATGGCAATGATGCAGGGCACAGGAGAGGGGGCATGGGCTGGCACGGGAGATCTCGTGGCTAAAAACAACTCATTGCTGGTTAAAGACCTGGAGCCAGAAAAATAGATTTTGGACGTAACAGGAAACAGAGAAGTAGCCAACATTTGTAGAAAGAACCAGGTACAGTAAGTCCATTTGGAAATTACATAGAACTGCAGATCAATGAAGAAAGAAAAAGGTGAAAAAGGGCAATAGCAAACATTAAAATGATCCCAACAGTTCCTGGCATGAGGAAGAAGAAAGCACAAAAATTACCATGGTTCCTCATTTTAACTGTTAAATTTTCAACTGTTTTTATGATAAATCCCATAAAGTTTGTAAGCAGAAAAGTTCCTTTGCAGTGCTGAAAGGTACAATAGGGAGCCCAACACACAAGTTTTGTTCAGTCCCATTCACTTGTGATTATTTATTTATTTTAGTCCCAAGTTCAGGTAAACTGAATTCTGAAACAGCACTGCTGAAATCTAAAGTGAGCTGAAAAAGAGAAACTTGCTTTTGGCAACAAAGAGGATTGAGCTTATGGAAATAAAAGTAAAACACAACCAGCTCCAAACCTCCAGAGCTACAACCTGAATTCTGAATCCAAAATGTCCATTAATAGTGTAAGAATTCAGCTCATGTCTCTCTTTCTCATGCCACTATCCCTGATATTTGCTTACCAATAGTTGCTGGCCAGTATGTAGCACTCAGAACAGCCACTTCCCTGGGGTTGAGAGGATAATCAGTTAGGAACTCATAGGAAAAGAGAATAAACACATTTCTCTCTAGAGCAGAAATCTTTTTCTATGACTTTCAATTCAACCTTTTTTTTTCTTCATTTCCTCCTTATTTCAAAAAGAATTTTAAAACTAGAATTAAATATCCAAGTAATTTCTCAGATTCACTTAATTAAATAGTCCTTTAATAATCCAAGAGCTGGCTGCCTTCTTTAAACAAGTACAGATATAAAAACTCTAATACTTGCCCTCCTTTGCCCTGAAGATAATTGATCAGATAGATTAAGATGCTGTCACTGCATGCAGGAGAAACCAAATCAAGACAAAAACATTTCTGTACTGGCTATTTTGACAGCCAGCAGACAATATAGTAAGATAA
This sequence comes from Corvus kubaryi, assembly GCF_017639235.1. Classification (NCBI taxonomy): domain Eukaryota; kingdom Metazoa; phylum Chordata; class Aves; order Passeriformes; family Corvidae; genus Corvus; species Corvus kubaryi. Next base: position 8,008,800 of record NW_024581135.1, read on the forward strand.
ATTAAGAGACACATTAAATGCCTCTTGATCACAATAGTGGTCCAAAGCCTTACTGATAAACTTCATCCCTTTTCACCTGTTTGCAGTGGGAATAGGAATTATTCTGCCCTAGGGCCTCAAAAATAAGGTCATGTGAATCGTGTTCATATTTTTTTACATAAATTGTAACAGTACTCAAAACCATTAAAATGAAAGGACAATTATGAGATGAATAAATTACCGTAAGATGTAAATGACAGCAAATGAGGTGAGGACACAAAACGCCTTTGCTTTGCTCACACAAGACTCAATACAGAGGCAATTCACACTCTCCAGCAGAGAGGCAACAAACTTGGCCCAGCTCAAGGAGCAAAGGTAACACAGCTTGTCCCTGTGCAGAGTTTTGAGATGCACAGCTGGAGAAGAGCTCCACATCTTATTTCCAGGAGTGTTGCTTCTCTGCACACTTCACTCCAAATTAGATTTTTATACCAGTGAAACTGTAGAACTCAGTTCAATAAAGGAATCACTTCTTTTATTATCAGTTTAGCAAAGCAGCGAGGGAATGAGACTTTTTTTTTAAATTGATTTATAAAAACATATTTTTAATCATCTTTGGCATCTAATCACATTATTTCCAATTATGTAACAGTACTGCTCATTATAGAGCGTAAAATATCAAGGGAGAAAATGTTTATTCCAGAAAACTTGTCAATTTTACCAAGCTTCAACTTTCAAGTTTTATTATCACTTCAAGCAATTTAATTTTTCTTTTCTTTGCTGGGCAGTATCCTTTGTCCTCTCTTTCAGTGCAAGACCTCGTTCAGACCTCCTGGATACGTATCCTGGTACTTGAGCTACTCACATGCACGTCTTTGTGCTTAAAAATGTGGATGTGAGAGGATGAGTGTGAGGTTGTGTTTGTCTTTAAATTAAATCATCTTCCTCTTCTACAACATCTTGCATCAAAGCTTTTCTACAGCACCACAATATTATACCCTACACAATCTAACTTGCAAAAGGAAATAGATTTGGTGTTTATTGCTTGCACACAAGAAGCACCCAGCTAAGGAAGCAGAAATTGCCCTGAAGTTTCACTGTAAACGTTTCTGAAAGCTGTGACTGAAGGAATTTGTAGAAGGATTCCTTATGGAACAGGGGCATATGAAACCCCTGGAAAGATTGGACAACCCAGGGTTGCTGAGGAAAAGCCCCTGAACTGGCCCCTGGCTGCAGGCAGCCCTGAGAGTCCTTGGCAAGTTATACACTGGTCATCTCCCCTGCTGATTAGAGGCTGTCTAGAGGGACTGGGTGTGAATCTTTGCAGAAGTAGATACAAACTTGCATAGTTGAACAATAAAGGAAGAACGATGCTTAATCGTATGGGTGTCTGTGTCGTTTATCTGGCCAGCTCTGCAGACTCGCTCCCTAACAGGAATTGGAGGAAAAAAATTGGCGCTCTGTTAAAATTCTCATGCAGAGTAGAAAGCAACATGACCCCCTGGATTTGTCTGAAAATGAAGTTCATTCATCTTGAGGTGAACATTAACGAGAATAAAGGCTACAGATACTTGGAAGAGCCAGCCAGTATTTGCTCACCAGTGACAGAAACAGTATTATCCAGTAGGTCTTCAACATTTCCTCTAGATTTTGGAAAAGCTGAAGAGGAAAGACAGTTTCACAAATAATATGCCTCCAGGTCTTTTTCACAAATCTCATCTCCAGAGTTTCCAAGAGCCTTTTGGACAAATAAATTGCAGAAAGAGATATAAATATGAGCTGTGTATAATTCAAAAACATCCCATTTTAGGGGATCTATCACCACAAGGTATTATAAGTAAAACTAGGGTTTACTGGTGCCATTATAAAGCCTAATTTAACACAATATGAGCATTATACTTGATAATATGTACTTGGTGACAAATAGTTACACACAGGCACTTCTAGAGGATGTACTTTGATTACACTGTACTTTATCTCAACAAATAACCATGTTAAATTGCTTTTTTTTTTTTTTGCTTACTACCCATGAGTCTCCAAGTGCTTTTCAAGAGCCATGAGTGTACCTGCTCCTTTTCCACTGAAGAGAGGCACAATAGTTATTATTCTGAGTTATTACAGCTGCAAAGAAAATAAGCCAGATACTTAAACTTCCACTCTTCCTCTCCAAACACTGCTCACTGCAGTGCTCAAAGGTGACACCTTTTGTGATCTGAATGACAAAACAAAGTTTAGGACAGCAAGCTGCTGTCAGAAGACCCACAAAGACACAAACTTGTGTCTGATGGGACCTTGAATACTGTGAGCTTCAATTACTTATGGAGATAGAAATCTTGATTACCAAGACCATCTTTGCCACTGTGTTATTCTCCTGAAATCTGTGACTGTGTCCTGGTCTTGGCTGGGGTAGAGTTAATGTTCTCCATGGTAGCTGGGATGGCGCTGTGTTTGGGATTTGTGCTGGAAAGAGAGTTGATAACACAGGGATATTTCCTTGCTGCTGAGCAGAGCTTAAACAGAGCCAAGGCCTTTTCTGCCTCTCACCCCACCAGTGAGGAGGCCAGGTGGGGACAAGGCAGAACAGCTGATCCCCACTGACCCAAGAGATATCCAATCCCATCCCACCCCATGTGTCATGCTCAACATACAGAGCTGTGGGGAGAAGGAGGAAGGGGGGGCTTTCTGAATGATGAGTTGTCTTCCCAAGTAATCACTAACGTGTAATAAACCCCACATTTCCTGGCTGTGACTACACATGCCTGCCCTTAGGAAGTGATCTTTATCTCAACTCACAAGTTTCCTCACTTTGCCTTTCCAACTAATTCTCTTTCCTATCCCACCGTGGGGAAGTGAGCAAGCGGCTGCATGGGGCTGAATAGCCAGCTGAGGTTAGCCAAGACAAGCTGTTAATTAACTATGAATTAACTGGGGAGAAGTCATAGTACGGAAAATATTTTCAAATAGAAAAATACCTTTTTGAGAGCACAATTAAAGCCTACCTCTGAAGGTTTAACAATTACTTCAATTTATGCATATCCTGATTTTATGGGCATTTGCCCTTTCTGTGAAAGCTACTTTTTACAGAAAAGCTTTGTTCATATAAAGTTTGTTCTGGCAGAACTATTCGGAGAGATTGAATCCCTTTGAAGCATCAAGAGTAAAACAGGTTCATTTCAGCAAGGTCAATTTGCTTTTCTGGCTTCAGAGTGTGAGGAATCCAACCAGCACAGAGTGTGCTGCCTCTGTCACTGCAATCCTCTTCCAAACCAACTCACACTGCACATCTAAAAACAACTCTTAAACTGAACAAATATAGTGCAGGTTTTCATCAGAGATAGATTTTCTCTTTTGACTGGAGGAGGTCTGAGGAGGTTTAGCTGTGTGGGAAACTTTTAATTAAATAGCTGCTGCATGTCCTCCTTTGCTGACAGGGGTAGACAAACTGTCTGCTCAAGTACTCATTCAGTCAATGACTTTCAATGCTTAGCAAAAGCCCAAAGCCTGAATATTTGACAATAGCCAGTGCTATTATGTGATTTGGTATTACTTTGTGTGCATATTTTCAGAGTTAAAGATGTGAAAGCCTGTTGCAAACATTACTCCAGCTTTAAGATGATGTTTAAAAAAAAAAAATTGTTGCAATTGCAATCCAAAAGACCATTATACCTTAAGAGCCTCCTGTCAACCAATTTAAGGACATTCAACTTCCCTCTCCACAGTTCCCCTCTTATCCATACCATAAGGTAAATTTTTTTAGGCTGTCCTTGCATTAGCTGGATTGGAGAAAGCCCTTCAGAAAAATCAGATTTCAAGTTCTGCATGACTTGACCTCAGCCCTCACAGCAGCTCCCTGCATCAACCTACAGGACACTGCCAGCCTTGTACACAACTAAACTGTGCTGAGTGTTCTTCTGACAGGCTTCAACAGAAACTTATGGAAACACTAAGAAAACATTTCTGAATTAATTAGCTGCACATTGAAAATGTCTGGTGATGCTTTCATAAACTGCTCTGTGAGTAGAGTGCAACTGGGAGCCTGATAGTCTGGTGACCTAAAGGATCTTGAGTAGGCAGAAGTTAAACACTGCCTGCACAGGCTCTTGCTCAAGGAAGTTTTAGCAACACTGGTCAGGTGTTATTGAATAATACCTTCTTTTCAGAGAAATTTTAGATAGAAAAATTAGAGTAAGGAATAATCCAAGAGTATTTTTTTTAAATTTTGTAGACCATTGAGTTTGTTTGGGGCTTTTTATGTGCCTTTTTTATTTTTTGAAAGACTAAATGTAGCAGAGTAAAACTGCAATAAACTTTTATTGACTATTTTAGTAAAACCTGTGAAATAAAATCTGGAGACAATGTATGCTTCAGTAGGTAACAAATGGTGGTGGGATATCATGTGTGATAAAGGCATGATTTAAAAATCAAAAGATTCAGCATATAGAGGTATGTCACAGTAGGTAATATAAGCAGAGGATTACCCTTCTATACCTAGAAAGTTTTTGCTATTCAACAGAGCTGGCAGAAAGCACAGGTCATGCTGTGTCAATGTCTGATACTATTATTTAGGGCATCTGTGCTGTGTTCTCTGCTCTACCAGGTATATTTTTGGACTCTAATTTACAATAAATCAAGTACTTTCTTCCATGAAAATGTGCTGGGAACTCCAAAAACTATTTTTTATTGTGCTAGTATTTGTAGTCAATTGAATATATCTCAAGACAAAGTGTTCCAAAATGCTTCAGTTCCTTGACATTTTGAGGTTTGTACTTTGGAAAGCATCCCTTTCAATCCCACTGAATAATTTGAATTTGCCCAACAAGATTTACAAGTGGCTTAGAAGAGTTTGAAGACACATTCAAGGACCTACTTAAAAGCAGCCTCTCAGTCTCTCTACTGTGTTAAGTCCTTATCAATACCAATAGTTTCACAGAAATTTTCACAGGGTGCCTTGTGTGACTGGAAAGAGCTTTAATTAAAGTTTCTTTCTGACTTTCACCACTTGAAGATCATTATGACCTGAAACCCAAGGTCTTTCCTTTCCACAGGGCTGTCCCCTCATTGCACAATAACATAACTCCTCATTTTCTTATAATATACACCACTAACCAAGGGGCTTCACGCTGAGGAGTCCCATGGGACCCTCTTCTTCAGGAAAGATTAAAAAACCCAACGAATCACTGCTTGAATGAGGGTTACAACAGCTCACTGCAACAAGTTCCACAGGACTTTTACTAATATAAATGATGCAGAGTAAAGGAAACTGGAGTGTAGGAATCAGCCTTTGTAGCTAAAATTAAGAATGGAGAAAAACTTCTTCAGCTGTCCTCAGTAATCTCTTTTTTTCATGGTCCTGATCATTAGAGTAGCACGTTAACCTGCATTCAAACATTAGCAATGTAAATAGAAATGAATTAAGTCTCTTTACAGATGTTGCAAGCTCTATAAGGAAAATGATTACAGAACATAATTTTTTTCTTTGTTTGCCTTTACAAGGAACTTCTATACACTATAAATTCTGTCATTTGTCATCTAAACCATTCAGAAGAAATAAAAATGTAGTAGATTTCTTAGTTTTACAAAATTAGGTAGCTTACTTTCCACCAGTTTTTGAATGCAAAGAATGTATTTTTTCTCTAAGTATCCAGACTAGACAGCATTTTATTTTAGGTTTCCCATTGCAGGTTTCTGTGAATCTGCAGAACTAGTGTGGCTGTTTTCTATAAATTCCTCAATGGATATAAGGATCCAATCACACTTGATGATTGGATCCTTATATCATTGACTGTGCAATGGCACCATAAATTTCTTTCATCTGCAGTATTCATCTTTTGAAAAGAATAATCCAGTCACCTTTTCCCCAGTTGCTAATGACTGCTGACGCAGATTCAATTTGGCAATGTGATTAAGGATGAATCTGATTCCTTGGACGTCAGTGAGAGTTTCACACCTATGATTTTCATTCTGCTTTCTTAGGTATCCCATGGAAAAAATATTTACTTACAGCAGATGTAAGAATAAGTACTCTGAGTTTATAGGCTACACGGAAACTTCAGGGTCTCCTGGAGAAGGTACAAGAGGAAGACACAAGGAAATCTATTAAAGCTGTTTAACTCATTTACCTTTTAAGACTGTTTGTCTTAATTAGATTTTCTTACCTGATTTGTTTAATCTTCTAATTATACTTGTCACTCTACTCTTGATAAGATTCTGTTTTTCTGAAAATATGCATATTGCCCTCAAGTGTTAATTGCATTTTGTAGCTGTTTGAAATAACATTTGAACCAAAATTTCTCTAAACTCCCACTCTTTCCAAGACCACCAATTATTGAGAATGTTTCTTGGACAACAGCACATGGACATTTGATTTAACTCTAATTGCCACCTGGATCCATATAAAAAATAATAATTAAAGTCTGGGCTCAGTGGTCATTTCCAATTAAATGCTTCTACAATTCTATGAAAATCTAGAAACTACTGATTACTGCTGAGGAGTGCCTACATTGCACATGAAAATGGTTCCTCATGATAAATGATAATGTGGCATTTATACTTGGAGGTCTGATCAGAGGACACCAAAATTGTGCATCTGCTGAAACAATAGATGGACAATTCAAACCACCCCAAAGTTCAGGACAACAGAGGCAGGTTGGCCAAGATCTAGTCCAGGTTCACTGGAAGGGAACAGATTCCCAATCTTGCTGACAGCTGTGGCAAGAGAGATTGTGCTGATTTCACTACACAGGCAGGGTTTGAGACTACTTTCTATTTTAGCAATAAGAACAAATTTGGTTTCTAGGAGCACAAATTTGCATTCAAAGTTTTATCCTGGATGGACGTCTGCTCTCTTCACTGTTTATCAGAGAGCCAGAAATATGCTAACCAAATTTAACAGGCAGCAGTTGTTTTCCTAGCGCCAGTGTTTCACAAATGAGCTGGGGAATCAGTGACTATCAGGCTGGTATCTAACTGGCTGGAAAAGTGTAGTCAGGGAATCACTATCAGTGTCAAAGTGGAAGCTGTAGTAAACAGTATTCCCTGGATTATTTCCAAATGTAGAGCTATTCAATATTTTTCATTAGTGACATTGGTGATTGAGTGGCAAGCAAGGTTTTGCATTCACAGACATCCTCAACTGGGAGGACAGCTCTGGAATTCAAAGCAAGCCTCACTAATTGGAGAAACAGTCAGGAAGAAAAAAATATACAAATAAGGTGCAATTTCATAAAGGCAAGTGCAGCATTTTACAGAGAAAAATAATCAGCTGTGCAAAGTCCGGGTGAGGGACTGGAGGTGAAGGAGCAGGTCAAGAGGGCAGGAGCTAGATAATATCAGCTGAGAGAAAGGCAAAAACTATCCTGAGGTGTATGAACAAGGGTCACATGACAGTTGTGTGAAGTGCAGCAAGGTGCTGCTGCCCAGCAGGACAGCCTTGAGAAATTACTGGCACAAGGCACTTACTTATCTGGCACAAGGCACTACTCTGCAGTTCAAGGGAGACTGAGCTGGACTGGCTGCATGGATTCCAGAGAAGGTGAGTGAGAAAAACCAGCACCTCGGGAAATGTTAGCAAATATAAGAAAAAAGGGCTAGAAAGCCATTTATTTTGGCTAGAGGAGACAAGATGTCCACAGTAGCTCTACTCAAGTATATAAAAGTTTCCTACAATTTGGGAGTAATCTGCTTGTGATAAAGAGAAGCAGAAACTGTTCTGAGCTGAAGTGAGAGAGAATGTCTAGCCTGCATCTTGCCTCACTGTGAAACCCTGGCAAGAATTCTACGAGTTCTATAGGCAGTTGCCATGACTGGAGATTTAAGTTTCGTCACAAATGAGGCAGGTATAGCTCATCCTGCTTTGGAGCTTGAAGATGAGCTCAGTGACAATGCAACTTCTTTTAGCCTGGATTTCCTTAGCTGGGAGTAAGGCCGTCAGTTACCCCAACCATTAAAACAAGACACTGCTCCAAGATCCTCTTTGTGATTGTAATTGCATTAATCCATCTGATGTGAACCCTTCGTAACAACTAAAATTATTCAAATACCAGCAGCAAACTCCAAAGAAAAACAAGATATTCCCAGCTGTGCATGTCTGCCTCCTTTTTAGAAACCAAGCCCTCCGACAACATGTTCAAATATATAAGGCAGGTATTAGGAAAGAGGTAAAGCAGAAAGCCATCCCTTCTTCTGACTTCTCTCTTTTCATCACACATTTATGGGTTTAAATTAGAACTTTATGTGAACCATAGATAGCCTCCTGTCACTTGTGCAAGATAGACTGTGGTAGGTTAAAATCACACATATAAAATAAATAATATTCCAGTATTAGACTTCTCTAGTCTCAGAGAAAGGTTTGGCGACACAAGCCATAACTTGATTTTGATTTTATCTTTGAAATTGTCTAATGTTAACTTCTTTTCAACCTGCCATGCAAACAATTACTTTCCTGTGAAGACTACAGGGCCATTAGTCACCTTGATCAGGATTCAGGAAACTCTAAATGAAGCACAATAGGTAACACTGTGCATATTCACCCAGTTAAGTGCTTATTTTGAGAAAAAAACCCCATACATCTCTCATAAAACTTCTTACTTCAATTTGAGCTTTAATTGATGCCACACTGACCCATGCTGGCTGAAGATAAGTACACATTATACAAATGCAATAGGCAAAAACACTCTCACAGTAGTGGTTTTTTTTCACAGTAGGCAATTAATAACAGAGAAGCACTGGAAACAGACTATTCCCCAGTGCACACCTGCTGCATAATTGAAGGTAGAGTTAGCAGTGATATCCATAGGAATGGGTATGATCCTGTTATTCAACCTCTTTTCTATCCTATAGGATTAAAATATAGGCAATCCTGCACTACACATCTGCCCATGAACTACTTATCCCCCTTCTTTTTAGAGGAAATAAGGACTACAGGCAATCCTCGTGCATAGCTCATCTCATCAGTATAAACGAAATCCAGGAAGACTTTGCCTCCACCCTCTCTGAAGATTTAGAGAAGTCTCACCTGGATTTATGCAACTAAGATGACAACATTCTGTGATTTCTGCTCATATTACTGACATCACAAACAAGTCAGTGAGCAGCTATTTAGATGCTGCCTCTCCAGCTGAGCTGGTTGCTACTGAGGCGAAGACAAAAAATCCTGCTGGATGAGCAGTTGAAATTTATTCCTGAAGTCTTTATTGAACCCAACAGCAACCGTTGCTGTTCCTATTCCCAGTGGATTCTGTTTGTTGGGAGATGCACTAAGGAAAGTGGATAGTGTTTCAGATACCAAGTATTTGCTAATTGCATCTCACCTCACCTGATTTAACATAAATGGATCAACCCTTCCATAAGACTTCATCCAAGGCCTCTTTTCAGATTACACTCAATGCCTACAAGGTTTTATCTCCTCAGCCATGTCTCTAGACAAGCATTTCGGATGCTGAACTTCTCACTGAACAGGCATGACAGCTGCTCTGAGATTTACAGCTGTCTTGAGCTCCAAGTTATTGAGCAATTTAGTGCTACACTAATTGGCGCAACAGTCTTGTCACCTTCCTCTACATAAAAAAAGCTATTCAGTCTTAGGCCTAGTTCTAAAATAAGTAAAATTACAGGTAAGCTGTGTAATTTATACACAGGCATCAAAGAAAATTCTTCAATGCAACAAAGTTCCTTTTCTCCACTGAGCTAATTTAACCCAGGCTTAATTGTACCTCAGTGCTCCACGGATCACAGCAATAACCACTCAGCAGTGCTTGACAGCCGTGTCCCATGGCACAGAGCCGCTCTCCATCCCCTCCTGGCAAACCTCTTCAGGTACCATTCTCCATACCTCTCCTTCCCAGAAGTACAGAAGCACAAGGCAAAGTTTCGGTGCTATGAATCAGCACATCAGCTCAGACCAGTGAGATGAATTTGTTAATCTCTGTGGTGCTGTGTAGGTTTCCTGCTTTGCCAGTCTTGCTCCCACGGGATCCCAACAATGTCGCTTGACATTTAGGTTTGAAATGGAAAGACCTGGACTACAGTAATAAAAAGGCAAATACTAAACCTCCGCATTTCCTGATGAGTATAATTCTGCCTAGCTGTAAAGCAGTTTGGGATACACCAACTGAGATCCCTAAGGGAATTAAACACAGCCTCATCTGCTCTGGCACCTACAAAAAAATCAAGTCAAAACCACAGGCAACCTGTTTCAGGAAAGAGCAAAGAGATGAACCAGCTATTTCAGCTTAAAGTTTCAGAATATAATATCTTAAATCTGCCTAAATCCTGCCTTAGGCACAGAACTGTTTTCCAAATCTAGCCCTTAGGATTTGTAAAGCGTAATGACAAATGCTGTATGTTACAATTACAAGTGACATGTGCTCTCATGTATGCTATACATACTATTTCCTTATGTTTCTCCATTCTCACACCTAATAGAAATATTATAGATTTATAGTTAGGACAGTAACAGATCAGAATCTGATCCAGGCAATACACAGAACTGTCACTGAGGATCATACAAGCAGAGTTTTTGTAAAAACCTTCACTGTGTGATGTACCTGGTAAATCACCGATGAGAAGAAATAGGGAGTCATTCCTTCTAAAAGATATATTATCTTCCTATTAGAGAAAGCTTTAAACCTCACTTTTATCTCTGTAAGTCCCTGACCTCTGGCAAGTCTCAGATTCAAAATTTAGAACAGCATCTGAATTTTGCAGCTGGTCTTTCCATTCATAATGAGCCAAGTCAAAACTGAATACATCCAAATTAGAGGGGAGTATCAAACTGTGGACTCGCATGTGAGTTGTGCAGCAGAGGCCTCTTTCAAATGCTCATCATGTACATGTAGCCATCGTGTATAATATGATATAATAATCTATTAAAATCACCCAGATCTTTTTACACAGTAAACCCAGGTAATTCTGCACCAAACAGTTATTAGTGATATTCAGCACAAGTTGTCACACATATTAATGTTAACACAAATTAATCGGCCTAATCATCTGGCATACCAGACACTTGTGATTGATAGGAGGGTGGAGATTAGATCTGCATGCAGACAAGATCTCCTGGAAGTGAATAAAATAAAAGCCATCACTCCTCTATGAGTCTGTCATCTGCTTTGCCAACGCTGTTAAAAAAAAAAAAAACAAAACCAAAAAACGACATAAAATTAATCTCTAGAGAGAAACCCAAAATTCAGTTGCTCCTCCCATTTCTGTTTTCAGCTTTCTTCTCCTAATGTCAACTCCATCTGTCTTCCACAGGAACTTAATGTCTTTTGAATTGTCTATTTAATCACTTGCAAGTTTGTCCCCTTGTTTGGCTGCACTGTGCCCTTCATCTGTCAGCTTCAGTGCTCACCACACAGAGCACCCTCCCTCCCCCACCCATGGAGCTCATCCCTCCTTTTCAGTATATTGCATTTTATCTGGTCACTCCTTCTGTTGCCCTGAGGTTAATTTTTTTCCACCCAACATGACCCATTTCTGCTTTGTAAGTGTATGAATCCCCCATTGCTCCCTCTCCTTTTCCATCCCTAGTTGTACAGAGAATCCTCCCTCTTCTGCTTTACAGGATGTCTTCAGAGCATGCTCCCTGCTCTACTGGCATATTTGTGCCTATAACAAGTCTGATTTTCTGCTTGGAGTAGAGAAGGACTTAAAATTACAGTAAGTGTCTCTTCCGGTAGCAGCAGTTTGTTTAGTGCAGGGCTGCTGTTACACAGTGATTTAGAGGATTTTTTTAAAGAATCCTTTTGCAATATTCACTTCTGATAAATTATCAAGAAGCACACTCGAACTCCATTCACTCACTCATAAATGAATGCTAACATATAGAGCATTCTTCTTTATAGATATACAGGAATTCTAAACAAATACTATTATTCCTCTTCTAATTATGTATCCATAGTTACAGAGTAGTACATACATATTGAACTCCAATGTAAATCTTCATGGATGGAACACCCTTGACATTTCTTTCTGGCTGCTACAACAGTCCACCCATCATACTGCTTTTTCCAAGTACTATAGAGAAAATCAACCCAAACATTGGATATAAGTAAGTTGTCTTTGTTTTTTCTTACCTCCTTCATTATCCTGAGGTCTTACACTTGGTTTCAGTGTGGTTCTGCTTTAGGAGAAAGCAGTCAACAGTCAATTAGAGGTGTCAGTCATGTTTTGAAACAGGTCCTACTGTATTCTGGAGATAACCCCTCCAAGAGCCCTGACTAGAGAAATGTTTTTGCAAATGTGGGAATCTGTGCCACTGGAGAACGTAGCCCAGGTTTTGCTATGTTTTAGTCTGACCCCAGAGCACTCTGGGACATGGTTTGCAGATTTTATTCAGATATATTCAGTAAAGCCCCAGTATACTTTGCAATGTTCTGCCTCTGTGTAAACAGATATGTGGTGCTGCCTTCCAATGTCAAACTACAAGGAAGCTGATGGAGCTACCAAAAATATCAGCTACAATAGTTCTCAATTCCCCAGATGATCAGAACCTCTCTCCAGAAATATTAATGAACTGTCCAGTTTCTGTGTTGGGTGCCTCTAGGAGCAAATTTCATATGGAGCTTTGATTCAATGCATTTCCATTTGCTTGTGCTATAATATTTACCCACTTCATTAGAATAATTGTCCCATTGACAATCAGAGAGAGAAGAAAAACCAGTATCTTACTTCTGAAACATCCCTAGCTGCCACTCTAGCACTGAAAAACAAACAAAAAAATTACTGAAAAAGCTGTCTGTGCTTTCTAATTTGTAACATATTAGGTTTTGGTCAAAATGTACACACATGTGTGCTTTCTTTACCACTTCTGGCAAGAAACAGAGGTAAAATTTTTAAATCAAGGAATTTCAAGGATTCAGCCATAAATTTTTGCTTTGCATCTTAAGAAAATGGAAATATACATAGAAGTTTTTGGTACAATTATCCTTCAGGAAGATGAGATGTACTCAGCTGTAGGCCAGCATCTCCTCTGTAACTCTCAGTCCTGAACTCTAGCTCTACCATGATCTTAGACCATTGAAGACTCAAATTATTTAGGAAAACTTTTAGTAGCTGCAATCTCACGACCCTGCATCAGCTACCCTGTTTTACAGATCAAGACTTTTAAAAAAATTTTACAGCCAGACTTTTAAAAAAATACTTGAAATCTAGCATACTGAACTCTGTAAGACATGCTTATTAATTCACATTTGCAAATTATTGATTGATGCAGAAATCTTCAGAGCTTCCCATTTACTGTCAGAGAGCTGTCTCTTTTTAACAACTTCACATGTGCTTTGGTTCACCCCAGGAGTCAGAAGCAGAAGCTCGTTGCCCATTTCCTGACACTGATCAGAGCTTTGTGCTGTGTATGACAAGTAATAACATTCCAGAGAAGGGTTATTTTAAACCAAAATAATTGCTCAGCCTGACCTTCTTATATGCTTGTTTTTCAAAGCTGTCTGTCCTTGAATAATTACAGTGTACCTAACTTGGAAATCTTTTCCTACCAAAGATGCTCTTTCTGATATTCGTCCTTCCTGGTAACACCCAATTATTACAGAATCAATTGAGGCTTAGCTATAGCTATAAGAGGTAATTAGTCAAAGAACTGCAGCAATTAGAGGGCCTCTGCTTTCTAAAAGTCAGATGAAGAACTCTTATTTGTTGCTCTCTTTTCTTTAAAAGCCACACAAATGTGTTGATTCAAATTCTCATACAAGTAAAGACATTTTCATGGGCTTTATTCAGTAACTGTAAATCTTCAATTAAATAGAAAAGCACAAGAATGATTTAAAAGGTGAAATAACGTTAAGTTACCTCCTAGCCATTGATGGGAGTAGTTTTGAAGGGTTACTCAATGACATTAAGGTAGACAGTGTTTGTTACTAGAAGACACAGCAAAGCAGACAGTGCCAGTACAGACATCCACTTCAGCAGCAGAAGCCAAACATTCTTTCTTTTCACTGAAATGCACTAATCATCTATGATTTCACTGGTCCGATTTCAAGTTCAGCCTCTAGAAACAACTTCCAACACAAGAAAAAGCAGCCTGTACCCCAAGGTAAGTGCTCACACACATGCTCAGGTGGATAAGGAGAAGCAAAACTTCCCCTTCCCCACTCTCTACAAGAGCTTCTCCTGATCTCACAATAGGACATAAGCTCTCAATCAGCTGATATTTGAATATCTAATAATTCTTTTTTATGTCACACCACCATTTTTTCATCCTTACAAAAGCTAATATCTTGAAAACACTCCATACTGTGTTTCAATTCACAAATGTTGGAACCATTCATTTCTTTCTTCCTTAAGAGGAGGCCACACATTGTAGTTGATTAAGCACACGAAGTGAAAATGCCATGAGAAGAATTTTTAGTAGCAGTGTAAGAATTCTTCTGGTGAATAAAAAGAGCCATGAAAATAGCTTGGATTCATCAATATGGGTAACAAAATAAGAAAACCAGAATATTTGGAGAACAGGTCCTGTTCCACATCAATTGTGGGATGAGTTTGATTTCATCACATGTAAGGTGATCAGTGCAGGACACTTAATGCAAGGAAACTGTTTTCCTCACCTCACCTCGCTCTGTTTTCCTCATGCTCACTTGTGACTATTCAAATGCCATAAGTGAGCATGTTGAACTCTCAATTCCCATTTTCTCAAGAAATTTACTTCATGAAAAAAGGGACGAATTTGTTTCCAGCAACACTGAAGCTAACTCAAAGCTTTTTACTTGGCCTTTGATTGTGTATGTCTGCTGACGTTTTTCTTACTAAATGTCTGATTTTCACACAATATTTCACCAGAAATGCAAAATTACTCATGCATGACCAACAGCAGATAGATGTGCTTATGAGTTCTCTCTCAGAATTGCATAGTGTTAATAAAAAAGAGACACACATCAAAACTGTCCATAGGTTGCAGTATTAAAAATATTACCTATGGTGCTGAAAATATATCCATAACAAAGACTTTTTTGAAACACGATGATTGCTAGTGTTGTCAAATATAATTGATATCTCTAGTTTACTAAGATACTGAGTCTTCAAGATAATTTATTCCATTTGATAAAACTGGCCAAAAAACAGATTAAAATGTTTTTACTATCCACATGCAAAGCTTTTTTCTTACTGCTTTGTCATAAAACATTAAATAAAAAGCAGCAATAATTAATTTACCTGCCTAATCCATTAAAAGGCAGATCACCAACCTGATCAAAGCACACTTTTGTAGATATAAAAATGCAGAGTGTAAAATCTCATGGGCTATACATCTCACAGATGACACCTTTACAAAGAGGGAATGCATGTTATTTCAGATTTAATCATTACTTTGAGAGGGTGGGACTCAATCCCCACATGGGCTTGATGACCACGAGACTAAACTTTAGCTACTGTGATGTTCAAGATGTAATAATGGATGACAAATCACCTGCTGGCAGCAACTCTTTTCCTTTCATTCCTAAGGGCTCCACACAACAGGCTTCAGATTAAGTGATGCTCCCTGTTGCTCAGGTAGTGCTGTGCTATGCACACCCAAGTGTGGCCCTTCCCAGAAGGATTGCACTACACTGGAGCAGGTGACAATATTGTCCCGTGCAGAATCATAAAAAAGTTAATCAAATGTGGATCAGAACAGATCCTAGAACAGCTATCAAAACAGCAAAAAAAGATCTAGGACAGGATATTGTGTCACAAGCTGAAAATTAATCAGCAGTGCAATAGTACTGAAAAAGAAATCAGTCTTGATGAAATGTAGATATTTTCTACTGGAAACAAAGCCTATAAGGCAAGTGAAAGGACTTTCTATTTATTTCAGCTTTGGTAAAATCTTAGCTAAAGTACTGTGATCCATGTGGGATACTGCAACATCTAATACATGCACAACTTTGAGGGAGTACCAATAAAAATCATTCTATGACTTGAAAATATTACCTATGAGGGAAGACTGAAAGAGATGTTACTGGTTAGTCTAGTGACAAGACAGTTGAATGTGGTTTGGACATCATTCCTTGAATACAAAAACTAACAAAAAAAATTACTACAAAGGAAAAATGAATATTCTGTGTTAGAATGTGCAGCGTGGAGGTTGTGACTAAGAGGAGCTGAGCATTGAAACAGATTATGCAGACTGTCAGACCTCTATCCTCAAGGTTCATAGGGTAAGTTAAAGCAATGCCTGTGGAGAATTCTATCACTGGTAGCTGAACATGCAGCAATAAACTCTTGAAGGTAGCTTTGGTTAAATAGGGAAAACAATGAGAGAGGCTGGACCCTTGCCTCCATGAGACTACTGCGGCACTTCCCTCAGACGGTGCTGAACAGAACTAAACTTTTGCTAAATATGCTAAATGTGTTTTGCTTTGGCTAAAATATGCTTATGTTAGCAAGGTAGCAAGAGGTACACCTCCACTCTTTGCAGCTCATAGGTCTTGATCATAATACTGTTCCCTGGGGGCATGTAATGGACATCAGAAAGACAAACCCACTTCATTCCTGAAAAGTGAGCCATGGCCATCTCCAGTTATTAGCATTCCTGGAGAGCACAGTCAGAGAAAACACACTGACCTATCTGTTTCTCATTAGTTACTCACTACACATTTACTAGTGAAGGGAAATATCCTTAATTGATTGAAAAATGACAGCTTTTAAAGCTACAGGAAAGCCTATCTCCTCTCCCGATGGTGAATGACATGCCCCTAAAGCATCCTGAGGACACAATTACAGCTGCATCATGTATTCTCCTGGAGAAATGGGGAAAAATATACAGATCCAAATTTTCCCTCAGCTGAGAAGGAAAATTAAAAGTTTCTTAGGCTTCCAGGCACCAACCACCTCCAGAGCAGCAAGTCAACGTTGTTTCTGAAGTAGTTTTTGCACAAGCATGAAGGACTGGCTTCAATGGACTCCATGGCATGAACAGTTGCTCATCACAAAAAGAAAAATGTAAAACAAAAAAGCAAAACAAAACAAAACCTTAGAGACTCAAAACCTTGTGCACAAATTAGATTCTAAGCCATTCTTCTTTCAGCCAATATCCATTTCGCTCACATTTGCTAATTCCAAAGGAAACCTTTCCAAATTCAATATTTGCCTTTTTTTCCTCCCAACTCTTTCCCCTATACTGTTTCTTCCAGAGGATCCACAGTGTTGAATCTGTCATTACGTTCATTTCCATGGCAACAAATGGGATGTCATAAAGAGTGTTTTAATCCAAGGACAGAGTGGTAGATAAAAGTTAGATTCTGATACAAAGAATTCTTGCACAATATCAAAGGTAATTACAAAAGGACTATAGAAAATTACTTGTTGAGCTAATTTTATTTTATATACACAGAAGTTTTCTTCTCTTCACAAAGGACATTCTCACCTTTAAGTGCTAATATTTATCTCATTTTTCTTGATTATACGACATGCACCTTTTTTCTTATCAGTTGATAAGCTAGTTTATATTAAAATATGAGGAGAAGATGCTATGCTTGATTATCCTCAGTGGCATCTACTTATTCCAGTAGGCTATGGGGAAATACAATTTATGAGAGCAGAAACAGGAATATTTATAGTGATTTCCAGCCTGATGGATTCCAAAACCCCTAACAAACCAGAATAAAACCAAAAGAAATTAAGTTCTTGATGATTATTACTCCTCATACCTTGATTCCTCCTTCAAGTTTTTCAAGTCCCAGTGCCCCTAAAAGGATCATGTGGGACACAGTCTAAAGAAATGCAGCCCTTTATCAACATTTTCATCCTGCAGTTCAACACCTTAACCAGACTTTTCTGGATCCAGACCCTCCTGTGGATCTGGAAATAAATAAATTGGAAAATAATAGGATTTTCCATCACTGGGAAGAACCCAAAACTGTTGCAAAAAGGCTGTTAATAGCCAGGACAAAGTTAAAATACAGACACATTTCTCCTAGCAATTACAAATTAGCCAGAGACTGCAAATGTAGTTTACTCAGGAGGCATGCTGCAACCACAACTTACAGGCTTCTGTCAAGCTAGGTACTATAAGGAAAAGAAAATAAAGTCTAACTCACGCTGTAAAACAGCATTAAGAAAACACTAATGTTGTGGCACAAACTGAGGAAGGTGATAAAAGGAACACATAAAAGCAAATATTATACAATTTTTTTTTTTCTGGGGTTTAGCCACACCAGGATACCTACTTAAATCCTTTTTTAATGTGGCCTGCTAGAGAATCAGAGTGCATATGGTAAGGTTCTGTCCCACCAGGTGCCTCCTTTGATGGTGCTTTTTACCTCAGCCCTCATGTCCTTCTAACTACAGGCTTTGCGTTTCCAAGTTCACTTCCCTATAAACATCATAGAAAACATAAAGAAGTATTGAGTGAGTATTCAAGGTAAGATTTGAAGCTAACTTTGAAGTTCTGAGAGGATGAAAGAGACTGGTGGAAGCTTCCTAAAAAGGCTCCTTGGAAACTTGATTTAACTGGAAAATAACTGACATTTCAGAAAAATGTGTAAAACAGCCTTCTTAAGAAATCCTCCAGTAAGATAAAACTTGTCTAGTCACACAATGCCTCGCCACTCACTGAGCAACAGAAGCAGAAATGACAGCCACATGAAATTATATTACATGGAGTAGCTTGAAGTCTGTTCAGAAATTTAGTTTTATGCTCTCACCAAAGCATTTCCTCTTCCATATTATATATATTTTTTAAACTTTTTGTCTCTGTTCTTGCTTTGGTTATGACAGAGTTGGGCTGGGGTCTGGGTTGGGTCTGTGTTTTGGATTTTTGCTGAAGACAGTGTTGATAACCCAGGGATGCTTTGCCATCCCTGAGCAGTAGAACAAATAAATTAACGCTTAAGACTATAATTATCAATTGCCAATAAAAGCAATGCCATTTGCCAGAATATGTCTCTTTCCTGATTTAAATCAAACTTCCAAGGGGTATTTACATACTTTTGGGTTTTTTTTCTTTAGTCAAATATTTTCTTATATGCTTAATACTGAATGGATAAACAATTGTCTATAGAACTTGGGCCAAAATCAATATCCATGGGAAAAAAAATGCATCCAGAGGACTGTGTTCTCCTTTTCACATTAAGAAGAAGAAAATCATTACAGCCAAAGAAACTGAAAAATGAACAGTGGGGCAAGGAGGGGGCAAAAGTGCTTTTTGAATGAATTTGGATGTCCCATTGTAATTATTACTTTGTCCCTTTTTGTCTGAGCATAGGAAAAAAAAAAGAAAAAAAGTACTTATTTCAAATAGAAACTCCAAATGGCCTCTTCTGCTTTTTCCTACAATGGCATCTTAATTGTATAAAGTCACAAATGTGAGCCTCTGGGGGAATATGCACTGTCCAGCTCCTGTGTAAGAATTTCTAGAGAGAAAATAATCTGTGATGGTATTGTGTTAATCCTTTGAGGTGACATAATAAATATTTGTCCATCTAGATACACAAAATAATAATAACAGCATTTTGATAGTTACTATAAATTGCTTTTTCTAGACTCCAGCACGTAGCCCACCATATGATCCTTAACTTCTCCACACAGGACTCACAGGGAAACCTACAGAAGCACATTTCTGTATAAATGTTTCCTAGAAATGTTTTGTATAACTTCTAAAATGCCTAAAGCAAATCACACTGTGTGTTGCAAGGAAGCTTATGGGTAGATATTTGAATGCCTTTATTTCAACAAATGGAATATATATATTCCCTGTGTTCTTTTGCTTAGATGTCAGTGATATTTTATATCTTCTTTGGTTGTTTTTTTTTTTAATCATTTACAACCTGTGAGATAAATAGAAATAGCCCTCTATAAAGTGGTATGTGAAAAGTCAGCTCTGTGGTGCTTCTTGCACCCTAAATGTTACATTTGCACAGAGTTAATAGCAAGACATTTAAAGAATAGTGCAATACTAGTTTTCATTCAGCTGTCACTGAGGGGAACAAGAAACCTGCCTATCAAAAATTAAGGTTTGCTTCATGTCTGCTTCATGCCTGAGTGTCTCTGTTATAACTTGACTAAAATCCATAGTTTTCTACTGACATTAACTGGCAGAACTTTTCCTGTCTAAATAGAAAGACATGAAGAAACATAATACATGCGCTAAATTTTTGGGATTTCTTTTGCAATCTAAGGGCAAACACCTGAGTCCCTGCCACAAACCACTCCAGGGAATCTGAGGGTAAGCAGCCTGAAGCACACAATGAGTGACCACTTCATTGCACAGCCCATTGTGGAGACTCTGACACATCAAGATCTCCGTACCTGGGCTGTCCACTTCAGCCTTAGGATGCTTTTTTGATCTTTTTATCAAATGGTTTACTCAGTCACTGTCTGTAGTGGGGAAAAAACTCCAACAAACCAAAAAACCACTGCAATATGAGTTTTGCTTAATGCTACAAGAACTCAGACTTGCTATATGCACACACAAAATAGATGGGGCACATTGTCCCCAGTTTGACCTCAAAAATGGAAGGACAATATCACCTTTAGTGCCTACTAGTCACTTTTCTGTGTTTTTGAAGGCAAGATCTGGCACTTTGGGCTGGAAAGGACATACTGGAATGATGCTTTTCTCCACTGGGAGTGAGAACTCACAGTACAAATACAAGCACAGGCTTCAAAGGGAACTTGATTATACCAGCAGGCAGAAAACAGTAATATTTTTATGCCTAAACTCAACAGCTCCTTAGATAGAGTTTATCCTCTTAGTTTATCCTCTGACCCTCTTTCCAAGTCCTTTAGCATATTCACAAGACACATGGCAACAGCAACAGACAAAACATGTCTTTAATCTGAAATTTACAGATGGAAGTCTTGTTAAAAAAACATGAACCTCGGAATCTGTTTCTTCCATGGAATAAAGGTTTATTTTATAAATACCCACAGTTACAAGCAAGCCATTAAAAATTAACAAACGCATACCCTTAAATATAATGCATATATGTGTTTAATAGCCTATGAATAATAGCCCTGAGACTCCACATGGTTGAACATTTAATCTAGAGAGCTTTCGTTTCCTCTTGTCAAAATAAGCTCAGGTTTTGTTATTGAAGAGGCAAGAAACAAGATTAATGGTCCCATGGCTGTGAGTTATTTTTAGCCTGTTTCTCTCCCTACATTGTATTGTTTGCTTGTGTAGCATAAAGCAAAATGGGAGTTCATATGAAATACACTTGGTTACCATTTTTGTCTGGCCATTAATTTCACTATGAAGGGTAATGTACATCAATAATCATTTATGTCTAAAAAGTCTCAAGTTGCAGCTTTTTGCTGAGATATTCGAAATGATGTAGGGGAATTGTTGGTATCCTCATTAATTTTGATACAAGTTATGTGTCTAAATCGTGCATCTGTATCCCAAGAATGTTTTGTAAACTCAACCCATTTTTCTTAATGACATGATTTTGCTTAATTATGTAAAAGTGCAGCATGATTTGGCTATTTAACATCTTCTTCAATTTATATTACTACAGAAGATAAAAGAAAATAGAGCTTTATCTGCATATGGCACGGAGAAACAGTGTGAGGATTCTTTGTCAGTGCTTTGTCATACTGTAGGCAAAAAAGCCTTGATGATTTCTATTTAAAGGTCATTATTGTGAGAGACCAGCAGTGCCACTGATCAAAACATCAGAGATGATTTAGTTTCAAAGTTGTCACTGAATAATTAATTTACTTAAAACTCAGACAAAATAAATATGCAAAACAGTGAGATGATGTTTGAGAGCTCCTACATTCCTTTTAAAATTTAATGTCTCTGTGGGTAAATTAGCAAGAAAATCTAATTGAATTAGCAACATCATAATTTGAAACATGAATATCTAAGTTTCAGTGGATGGCCACTGTAAACAGCAAAATAATTCAGTGGGTCTTCAAATATTATCAATATGCCACCCTACACACTCACAAAATAGCAAAATGGAATATAAAAGTATTAGGGAAAATATCTGATATCCATATAATTTTGAAACATCAGATTGTATATTTGATTATCATTCATGATTCTTTCAGCAAAAAAGAAAATGGCTGAGTCTTTTTGCTTTAACTTTAAAAATTATTTGTAGGTAGAACTTGGCAAGCTTTTACACTAAAAGATCATTCCCTGTCTAAATAACCAGAGAGAGGAATTAATACTTGAAACAGCTCAGCAAACTGGCACTACAGGTGTTACGGGGAGGCATTAGGGGTAATCAAGGACTCACCAGACAGTGAACAAGAGATGATTTCCATTCAGAGCACCATGACCAAGCCACAACAGAGAATCAGAGAAAGGCATGGGTTGGAAGGTACATCACAGACCATTCAGTTCCAACCTCTCTGCCATAAGTAGGGGTGCCATCCATTGCTCGGGCTGTGTGTCGGGTGCTGTACACAGGAGAAGTTTGAGCACAGATCCAACTCGCTTTTCACTTATCATGGTACAGACCACCTCAGATTCCTTCATTAAAGGCCTTCTCAGCTTAAAGCTCTTAACTGGTGAAGAAACTCTCCACACAGTTTCTATCCTGCTATCACCACCTTTACCCTGAGCAGCAGGGACAGCTGCTGTAACACAATGAAGTGTTGTCAAGGTAATCAGGGCGTTACCGTGGTGGGTGATAATGACTGAACTGGAAACATGTCCAAAAAGTAAATAAAGCATGTCATCTGACCACCTTTGGAGAGAACAGAAGGGGGGGAAAGGTTGTTGTGTATCGGAATACATTGCTCTTTTTAAAGACAGTCCTGGGCAGATGAAAGCTAAAGGATGTTCCCCCACTAAGCCAATTGACAAAAATACAGGAGACAAGATAAAGATAAGGGAAATGAAAACAAGTCTTTAAAGAGCTCTTCCATCTTTCTAATTAACAAGAGAGCCAAGTGTCCAGCAGGATAGAGTGCACCTGATCTAGGATCACCCCTGCATCTCATAGGGAACTCATAAGGGAAGCTTTCAGCTTCAAAAGCTGTGCTTTGAGGCAACCCAAATATCACACATCACATCAGAAAGGAAAGTTGGAAGTCAGAGGGTAAACTCACCCTGCTGCATGTGTGAGCTTCAGCTGAGCCATTATCCAAATGTCAGGAGCTGGCTGCTTTAGTTAGAACAGGTGAAGCCTTAAAAGAGGATCTAGAAGGGAGAACAAAATTCAGAAGCACTATTAGAAAATAATAGGTAACTTCTCTCCTTTTTTTTTTGCATGGAGCCTTACAGGACTTGATCCAAAGCCCACTAAGGTCAAAGAAATATTCCACTGACTTCTGAAATCAAACTGAGAGGCTGATCAAATTCCTGATGAAGAAATACTTTGATTTATAAACCCTCCATTTCTGGACAGGCTCAGAAATACTGTCATTGGGTGGGTTGTTCTGTGTCACTGCTTTTTAAAGAACAGTAATAGGACAGAAAGGCAATACCCCCTCTGGTAAAACCATACAGCAAATTGACTGATATTATATCAGTTATTGACTAATCTTATTACAGTTATGGTCCAACAGCTGAATAATCAAACCTGGGTATTTAATTGTAGGCACTTAAATATGAATCTAAACATATAAACAGCAGATAGGTACCAGTCCAAGCTACCACAATTCAGGTGACTGAGTCCATTCATTGCTGCCCAATGCCTGAGTTGCTGAGCAACAAATGTCTGAAGTTGCATGTGACCAGCTGCAAGTGGGGCTCCCAGACAGCTAAAAACATTAGCTGACAGCAGCTTCTGCACTGGTTTTCATTGTTAGACTGTAAAAAGCTAAATATTTGCCCTAATTCTCATTGAGAGAAGAATAAACAAGGATTTTTTTAGAGTTTCTTAAGTCCCAAATGGAGCCCACTATACCTCTGGCTGGAAATGCTCCTCTAAAAAATTGTTTCTCAGACTTCAAAGATGCAGTGCAAGATTTGGTTGCAACATAAATGACAGTGGACTTTGGTTCCTGAGCATTTTATACTATGACAGAGCATCACCAGGGCATGAAAATAAAAACAAAATTGCACCACCCTAATTGTGGTACTTTCCACGAGTCCAGGTATGCATTTTCTTCTCTCTTCAAACACTCGTTCCTGAAAAAGTTTGAGTGATCCTACCTAGCACATGACAGGTAACAAACTCAAAACCAGCTATTAGAGGAGTATGAGGGACTAATATTAGAATTAGCCACATTTTTAGGGTTAATTTTGTCTAAGATTAAGAGAAGAACCGAAAGAGTTTTAAGCACGATACTTTGTACTTGAAGGATTGCACCCAAAGTACTCTTGAGAAAGACTTCTAAGAGAAGATACGGTCAGAACTCTGACGTCCCTCATTTTAATTTTGCTGGGAAGCAATGGAAATATAAAGGATGACAACTCTGACACTTTGGGGTATGATTATCAAGCTCACTGGCTTTTCTAGGTCCTTTTGGATGAGGTCCAGGCAAAACTAGTGAGCAATCAAACTTCATCAAGGACATCATGAGACAGTTGAAACCCCCAAGATTCATTGTAGTCCCAGTGAGACACGAGCTGTAACATTTTCACAAATTTCAGTTCAAGTTGAAAGGGGATCATGGCTATGTTTAAATCAATGGACCCAGAAACACTTCCAAGATATTAAGGATAGGTCTGTGCCCTTGAACACCATGTCTCCATTACTGAGAGAGATTTTTGCATGCAATAGCCATCCTGCTCTGATTTCCACTGAAAAGAAACCCATCCCACAGATCAGTATCTTCTGGGCAGGTCTTTGGTCTGGAACAACCCACCAGGGAAGGTACATAGCCAAGTCAGCCAGAGACAATGTATCTGTCATCCCAAATTCCCCTTTCCAAGGAGAACTGAGTATGGTAATTTAAACAGATCAATGCTGAACCAGCACACAATATTGAACTACTGGGTATTAGTTTGATTTTCTCATAGCAACTGATTTTGTCTCATTAAAAGTGACTTCATGAGCAAATATTTTACAAAATTGAGTGGAAAATTTCATAAGAATGGACAAACCAAAGGCAGTTCACGCACATGAAGGCAATGTTTTGAAAACTTCATTTTTACAGGAAGTTTTAATTTCTCTGGGAAATCGGGTGCTGAATAAGGTAAACATCTTTGTGAGGTGTAGATTACATACACGCCTTTCACATTTATAAAGAAATGGCTATAGGAAACATTTTGTCCAAATTAGAGGTGAACTTCCACATAAGAGCATATCTTAAACCCCTTGAAGTTTCGACATCACACTGCCATGTGCAAGACCTAAAGTGAATTTATATGTAGTTTAGGTGTGTTTTAAGACTCCTCAGACCATATTTAAACTATAAACTGCTGCATGCAAAAATAAAGCCATGAATCCTCCCTCTCCAGTTCTACAGTGCCACCTAAACATGATCCCTTTCCATAGGGCTCAGCAGGGATGGCAGAACCACATTCCTGCCACTGTATCTGGTTCCTGCCACGGGCTCTGGTTTTCCAGTTTCTGGGAAATCCTTGCATGGTGAAAAAGATGTCAACCCTCAGAGGGCCTTGCTGTAAGATTGGATACTCCCATGCAAACAAAGTAATTCTGTGGTCAGAACATGGATCATGATACCCTGGAGATCAGCTGTAAGTACATTAGATATTTCTTCAACTTCCCATTGGAATGCAGCTGTACAATATAAACATTAAAATATCAATATAAATATTATCTCTTAATAAACTCAGGGTGAGAATCAGACCTATTTTTTTGCCTTACTTAGCAAGTAACCTTAACATCTGTACCTACAGCACAGTTCTGTTTTTCTCTGAATCTGCATGAATACAAAAATTTATGATTTCTTACTTTCACTTATTTTATAAGGTGTTTCTTTCCACAGTGTGTTTTTTCACCTTAACTGCACTGACAAAGCACTGTCAGGTAAAAGAAAGATGTAACATTTTCATCAGTAGGTAGGAAGGATGAAAGGAAAATAAATGGATTTTGATTAACATGAAAACATTAAAATGAGTTTGGGGTTTTTTTAAGTTTTATGAAAATATGCTGTAAATCATACAGCATTCCTCAAAATGTTCCACATGTTTGATATCTTACTGTGTTTGGGAAAGTAAAGATGCCTCCTCAAAATGGAATTAACAGACTGTACCCACTCATGGGAGCATCACTGTCTGCCAAGCTCATTCTCAGAAAGTGACTCTGAATGATCTGGTCAAGCACATCTTTAAGGAGAAGCTAGAAGAATACTTAAAAAAAGAAAGGATTCATCCCATCCAGAGGGGAATGTAAATGTTTCCAAGCACTGGAGCCAGCAAAGCTGCTGAAATATGAGATAACATTCAGCAGAGGATCCCTCCATCAAGATATGACTCTGAATGTGACTTTCATTATTGATTGTTTTCCACAAAAGAGCTGGGCACAAGGTCAGGGGCATGACAATCCCACAAAGAGAAAGTAGGTCTTGGCTCAAATACTAGGCTGGATGTTAAAGCAGAGAAAAATCTAAAATTATCCAAAGAGGGCTACAGGTGATGGCAGGTACTATGGAACATGGAGAAAAAGGAACATTTTAAAATTCGCTCTTCTGCATGAAGAATAAAAGTCTAAAAACCCCAAAGCAGCAGCTTCTGCATTAGATTCTCTGTCAAAAGATAGCAAAGAGATTTGAAATTCTTGACTATGGTACAAATATTTGCAGGAGCTGCACTGCAAATTGTACCATTACCTACTTGAACAGATGACTCTAGGTATGGTAAATGACACCACTGATGTATTGGGTCCTGTGCTCTTCCAGGAGGACAATTTAGGGTAATTTGGGAGAAAAAACATCCAAGAGATTGTTACCTCCCTGCCAGCTGAGAGTCCTGTACATGTTTGTCTTCTGCTTCTGCCCTTACCTCTGAACCTCCTGCTGAGGATGCGCTGGGCGCCCTTGCAGCACCCTACATCCATGAGATCCCATTAGGTCCTTCCATGCTGAAGGAAAGGGTGTTAGGCTGACATTTTCCTTTGTGTTCAGGGATCCATGTGGGACTAGCCCACCATACCTGAACTCCTTTACAGCTACAGCTACTGGTGAAACGTCCAAAATTCTGCCCTATCACATCACCTGAGATGCAAAAAATGATGTTTTATTTACACCTATTTTCTTTTAAACTCTAAGCACAAATGTACAGCACTGTGTAACCTGACATACCCACCATTATGCAAGATTTATTCATTTTAGTCCTATGTTTTCCCAGCCTTTCTCTATGCTCCTTTCTTTGCATCCAATAACACGTTAAGAATAGATACTGTTTCTTTTTTATATGCTAGCAAAGCAGTTTGCACAAGAAAGCCTTGTTTATTATTTGGCTCTGCAGTTCTAGGATAACACAAACCAAAAAAATAATAAAACCTAATAATAATAGTAATGAAAATAACAATAGAATATTGCCAACAGAAAAGTAGATGTGGAAGAAAAACAAAACATGCATCCTTGACTACACAAATACAAAATTAATGTGCAAATACATTCATAAATTAAAGCATTGAATTCTGCTTGCTGTTATTTCTGAAGCCATATTATTTTTTTTTTTTGTGTTGTACTGAACTATATCCCAGTCTTATGAGAATTCCATGCAAAAATGTTCATTCAACTTGCAAGTTTCATGAGTTTTAGCACAAGTAATCATTGGAACTCCTATACTTATTATACAACACAGATTTTTTTTCTTCTTTAGAAATGCTGATAATCTGATTATTAATAGAGGAAAACATAATACAAGTACATCATGTTTAGTAAATAGTGAATAGAAAAAAAGAATAGTTTGTTAATCCATCCTTGACTGAAAAAGTTTGAAAAATGTTTGGGAATAACAATCAGAATTAAGAAAAATCAGAAATTCAGTGTTACTGATTTCCAGAACCTAAAAGGGCTGAATTCACCAGGGTACCTTTTCAGATCCACTGCTTTGTTCAGTCTGCCAGATCTCTGGCAGCTTCACCAGCTGACAGTGCTTTGTGAGTAAGATCCAAACCCACGCTTCTGCTCTTGAGCTAACCATCATTTTCACAAACTTAAATTGCAGCCTGTGCTACATAAGGAAGGCTCCTACTTCACAAGGATAGAAGTGGAAATTGTGAAGTCATCAAGCCCAGTGCACTTTACCAACGCGATGCTAGTTCAGAAACCTGTGCTAAACACCTGACCTACTGTGAAAATGCACAGTATTCAGCAGCCTTTAAAATTTTCCATTTGTCACCCACAGTGAAGAAAGGAGGAGGCGAAGTAGCTTCATACTAGTCTGGAGGATTAAAAAAAAGCCACACTGAGACAATGTATTTTAACTCCTTTAAAGGCCTTTTGATAATGTTCCAGCAAGGCACCCTGGGGCTTCTTCCCCTGTTGGTCAATGTACCCTCTTTCATGGTGATATTTAACTGCTCCCTAATGGGACCAGGAAGAGGTTCTAAATATAACCACCAAGAAGAATGCTCTGAAGAACTAGGACCCACAGTCTCCATTACTTTCACACAGAAAACTGTGATGAACATCAGGGTTTGCTCATTTAACAAAATCTGAGCCCATAGAGGGAGAGAGAGCACAGAAGTGGAAGCCAAAAGATGGGTCACTCCCATGAAGGACACTACAATGTCATTGAGCATGTGAGGTTAAACCCATAAACTATGAGCAGTTACTAGCAAAAATGGCTTTAAACTACACCAGATTACACCATCAATTCGGAGGAAAGAGTTGGTTTAGAAAAAGAATCTAAAGAACTTCAGTTAACTGCTTGCACAGTAGGCTATAAAGTGACCTGCAGAGTCTCAGCAAGAGCATATTGGAATAAATGAAGAGTGAATCATTTTCATGAATGAAAAGCTAAAAGTCCCCTCAGTGAAGAGAAAAAAAAAAAGAAAAATTGGGGAAAAACTAAAGAGGATGATCAGCCAATTCATTTTTCTGAAATATTTAGGCTAGAAAAGGAGGCATGCTGAACAAAAATAAGACCAAACATACATTTCAAATTCTCAAGAAATGCTTGAGTTCTGCGTGGAAATGTATTTACATAAATACTCAAGCTGTAAACATCCACAGTATTTATGGAAATAGGCTTTTTCAGAATCTTCATGCTAGGAAAAAATTGTCCAGGTGAAGTTGTATCTCCCTATTCAGGGACCAGGAATGATCCAGCCTGATTAAGAGAATCAGCCCTGGACAGGGACCAGGAGTTTACAAACAGATGAGATTCAGAAAAGTCTGTTAGAAAGCAACCAATGTGCCAGTGTCAGAAACAGAAATAAAACGTGCCAAGGTTTGAAAGAAAAAATGAGTATCCACCACAAGCTGTATTACAGAGAAGGTTTCTGACACTTCCAGCAGGAATACTTCTGCAGGTGTTTATCAACATAAGTACTTCCAGCCCTTGCCCTTCCTATCAATTAGCAGGCAGCCACGTCTGATTCTGGCTGCAAAAGAGCTCAGTGCTGAACCTTCAGCCCGCAGAGGCACCTCTGGCTGCTCATCCTCTGCAATGCTCATCGCCTGGCGCTGAGAAAACACCTCATAGGCGTCACTGAAGAGCAAGAAACAAGGTCAAAAGGCTGAGGCCAACAAGAAAGACTGTGGCTGATCTAGTAGAGAGTAAGAAAATGTTTCCTTTGTGAGTTTTTAAGTCAAAGAGGATGCAACTAAGGCAGTTAGAAGGAGCAGCACTACAGAGCATAATCTGAACCTGTCTGATTTCAGAAGTGTTTGTTACAAGGGTGACAAAGAAAGGGCAAGTTTCACAGGTGGTGGAAAAGTTAGGGGAAGAAAAATTTAGTTGGGCTGTTGATGGAAAAGTTAGAAAATGACAGGGGACCAAACTACAATCTGTTGTAAACAAGTGTTACACTGCATTTTCCCAGTTGCCACTGGCAGACATTCTGTCCTTGAGGTGGAAAAAGTGTGTTGGATGGAAGAGTGTGGGGTGGCTGACAACAGCAGAGGAGAGAGGGACCACGGGAGAAATACCCACTGAAAAATACAGCCTTACCTAATACAGCAAACTGGGTTTGAGCAGGGAACACAGATCTCCAGGATGACAAAAGTAGAACACCAAAATGTAATCGAATGAATTGGAACCACGAAATGCCTTCATGGCGTGCAGCTTTTTCTCCAGAAATTTTTAAGGATAATTTGTCAGTTTTTATAAATGTCAAGAAAACTTTGTTTTGTCTGCAATATCTTTGAAATTATTGCCAAAACTGTCATAGAAACAGCACTAGCAGTTTTATCCAAAGGTCACCAACGTCACTGGGAAGAGCAGAATTTTTTCATAGGGATTTGGATGAAATAAAAATAAACCCTGTACATATTTTAATATGGAATAAATAAAATTCAACAGATAATTATAAGAACAAAGACAGGGGAAAATTTAAATCACTGGGTTGCTTTTTCTCTGCCCTTACAACAGCTATTTTCAGAAGAGAAAGAAAGGCAAATTCCCTTTCAGTGCAGCCTATCTAAGAACAGCAAAGATTACACTCTCAATAATCCTATGCCTCTCCTTTACTAAATAGTCCTGCTTTGAGCTACTTCTGTGCTTCTCTTGGGATGGCCTGAAGCATATAATTGGATCCACTTCATATGGAGAAAAAAGCCTGTTAACCAGCAGTTGCAGCAGCAGATGCTTGTTCACTTGTGAAAATAAAGACAGAAAGTTTCCATCAATCATTTAAAACTCTAAACATACAGGCTGGATTTGCTCTCAGCAGCTTTGCTGTGCACATAGTCAATTTTTCCCTTTCTAAACCCAGTACCCAGGCTTTCAAAATCTAATTCATTGCCCTTAAATAATGGTGTAACAGTTAATGAGAATCACAAAAGCCCTCCCTGGCAGTTGGCAGTGCTGCCTTGCTGTCTGTCCCTAGAGGATTTGTATCTTGGAACAGGTTAGGACAATGCACCATCCCAATGAAAGCCCTTGGTGATGCATTGTTCAAGATGGGACTGTCCAAAAAGAAGAGATGGGTTCAAAATTCAGCCAGCTTTTATTTGGCTATGCAAAGGGGAAAAGGACTCCCAAAGGGAGAAGATCTTAAACATGGCGTGTCACATCTTGCTTTTGGCAGTGGTACAGGTGATCTGAGTAAACTGGGGCAAAGTCCTGATCCTGCTGAAAGGCTGCTGCCCTCTGCAAAAGAAAAACTGTTTCTTTCCTTGAATCACACATGGATACATGCAGTCCTCTGCTCTCGAAAGGCCAAGATGCACAGGGCTAATAATGAATTTCAGGGCAAAATCACTTGCAAAGGGAACTCCCCTGCCTAAGGACTTCCACAGTTATACTAACGATCATCTTTTTTCTTCCTTTTTCCCCAGCTTCTCTTCCTTTATGAACCCACAAGGCTTCTTTACACCCTAGATAAGGGATTAAATTAGAATAAAACATGTTTATGTGATAGATAATGCACTGCTCAAAAGAGGCAGTCTCCTACCCAAAGCATCTCTTCCCTCAGCATTGGGTGCATCACAGCACTGCAGGTCCAGGACCAACACCCAGGAGCTGGGATGTCTCATCTGTGTAGCAGGGTCGTGACTTTGCTAACCAGCCAGTTCACATGGGCTGCAAGGTGACCACATTCACACCTGCAAGTCCCTGAAGCTGATAGGCTTAAAATAGCAGCCAAATTACCCAGACGATGGGAGATTTGGTGCGCCATATTTGGGGAACAGACATGAAAGCATGCAAGCAATCTTAAAACATAAAGGGGTGGCTTTTTCCTCATTCCATATGTTGCGTAAGGGATTCAGACTTCATAGCCAGAGCTTTTCCTGTTGCCCACCACAATGACATGAGCTGCTTTGCCTTTGGGGCTTTAGGCACATGGGGAAAACAAATGGGATTTGGGAAACAGAGTGATATTTTCTTGAAATAGCTTGTTCCTCTGGCATTATGCAAAGCTTGTGCAAGACTGCAGGCGACCAAAGCAGCCACCAAGGGACAGCAGACAATCAAAGCAAGTGCAGCTCGAGTGTCTGATACAAAATTCAACTGAACTAGCAAAATGGCTATGTTAGCCTTACAATTTCATCTAGAATTCAAATGATTTTTAAGTCATTTGGAAAAGTCAGTGTTTTAACAAAGTACTGTAGAGCAAGAGAGCTTTCTCTTTTTTTTTTTTCTGGTGAAATTAGGTGAAAGGAATAATTTTCACAGGACACAGCAGTGCACCAAGCAAAAAGATCAAATTTTAACCTTCCATCTTATTCTTCTCTACATCCTTCTAATAAAGACACAGCAGATTTCAGAAAGGCAGCAGTTCAGCTGAACTATCAGGGCTGATTTAATCCATTTTTTTCATGTAACTACAAAGTAAATTCTCACATTTCAAGATAAATCTAAACAAAATGAAGAGAACAAGAGGTCTATAAGTCACTAACAGGAGTTAAATCCTTCCTCTCAGCTTCTTCTTCTTGTTTGTCTGGTATTGTGCTAAATCTCCCATGAATAAAAGAAGATAAGAACAAGAACACATTTGTATCCCATGATTTGGGAGAACACCTAACTGACAAAGAAGGGGCTGCTGCCAGGAACCTGCAGAATGAGCAGTCTAGCTGTGCTCAGAGCCAGCCCAAGTCCTCACAAGCTCCCTGGGAACACGGCACTCACAAGCCCCTGCATCCTGGCAGGTGTGCAGAAATCTGCCTTCTGTGCGTGCAAACACACACATGGATAAACTTCCTCCTGGGCCTGGATACACCCACATCTTACAGCAACCTGGAGTTCATATTTAGAGTGATTAATATTAAAGTAGCTTTTTTAAAAAAACTATTTTTTAGCAAAACCAGTAATTTTTTGCCTTGCTGAAGGGTGTTGTTTTAAGCTTCAGCTCTGCTCTAATCAGCAATGAGATACAAGAGCAAAGAGCAGGAGACTGAAGCTCACTGACATCATCCCAGATGAGCCAGCTGCCACAGGTGGTGTTGGACAAGCAGCTGAGGAGTCCCCGTGGAGCTGGGGCTGCTTTGCAGGTTGAGATTTATGCTAAGTAGGGTGTCTTGGGAGGAGAGGAGCTGGCTCAGTCGTGGCGGGTCTGCCAGGCACTGCCCTGCCACTGTGCTTCCCTTCCCTACTGCACAGCAGGGCTCAAATGTGGTGTGAGTGCATGGCTGAGGGGCTCAGCACACAGATTTAGGCCACTTAGTGTGGAGGTGGGTCAGGACTGCCAGAAAGAGCTCCAAGCAGAGCCAAGGAGATCCCACAGCAATTCCCTGCCCAGGTTTGGGATGATCCAAGCCAGCCACGCTCTGAAGATTAGGCAATAGGAGTGATGCCTCTGACTGGTACTTGCCACTGCCCAGCAACCATTAGGTGAAGGAATGAACTCAACAAATGCAGAAGGCACATCTCTGTGCTGAATAATCTACAAAGCATTGTTGGACAGACACTGAATTACCCAGAGAGTTTGTGGAGTCTCGTTTCCTGGAGATCTTCCAAACCCACCTGGCTGCAATCCTGTGCAACCCACATTAGCAGGAGGGTTGAGCTATTTGATTTCCAGAGGTTCCTTCCAAACCCAACTATTCTGTGATTGAGAATCCTGCTGTGAGGGAGAACCAAGATAACCCAAAGTGTAACTCCAGCCTCTTTTCCCAGTAAGCCTATTTTTCTTACGGACTCTGCTACTCAATCCATTTCTGCCCACCTGCCAAAAGAAACAAGAGACCCAAAAGCACAAGATAAATCATAATAAATCAATTCAATATTCCCCCAATACCCTAATTTGTGCCTTTATTTTGCACCAGTAAGGAAATAATGAGACTAAGAAACATATCCTCATTTATAAAACTTGTTTGCCAAGAGGAGGGGGTTCTGTTTCTTTCAGCAACCTGGAGTAAGCATAACAACCCTAGAGAGATTAAATACAGATAGATTTTTATGATGCATTGCTTCCTATTTATTGCAGAATGCATAACTGAGTCCAAAAGAGAAACAAGAAGGCAACTACACGAAGCCTCACACAATTTTAACAAGTTTTGACTGGCAAAACACAACGAGCTTGTCGATAAAAGTCCAAGTTTGATTTTTGCAAGCAGTACACGAGTCCCAGAGCAAGAGAGAGAGAGATGCCGAAACGAAACAGGTGCTCCAAAAAGGGGAAAGAAAGGTGGAGAGAAAAAATGTCTGGGTTGCCTTATTTGTCTAAGATAGGTTTGATGGTTATTTTGACCATTTAAACATCCTGTGGCAAATCAGTTACACTAAACCTCCTCTCTCACATCAAAAATCATGATTTTAAATGAAGAATAACAAAAAACATTGAGCAATACAGTTCAAAAATAGGCAGTGATGTTCCTAGGTATTCACATCACATAAGTACCAAACTGATTGTCAGGCTCTAATTTCTAGCAGTAAGAAAGAATTACAGAAAAATTAAGAAAAATGCAATATTTTCCACATAGCTTTGCTTTAGATATGTTGAAGTACATGAACTGATCATTGGAGGAATAGAAATGTGATCTCTAAGTTTGACATGAGAACAATAGATATTTTACAATAAAAAAAAAGACATTTTAAAGAGAAAATAAGCAGTAAATATATCAGTGACGTTCTTTACTTAAAAAAATAGGCATGGTTGATGTTTATATGCCACAATTTTCTTTCAGCAGTTAAAAGTTTGAAAAATTAAAGTTGCCGTTGTTTTTTTTAGAAGCATCTGCTGAATTAGGAATGCCCTTTCTAATGAAGCTGAACAGTCCCAAATAACCTGAGCATTTTTGAGAACCATAATATAAACCCCACTATGCTGAAATGAGGCTTTCCCTGATTGAGAAGTTTTGACTGGGATCCTGATTCCAGTGCTGTTTCTTGTAACACATCATCATTTAATTCAGGAAAAACTCACTAAACCTAAAGCAAGTAAGTTCTCAGCTAGAAGACTTAAACCAGTCACACCTTCTGCTACTGAGTGGTTGTTTTCAAAGCCAAAGGTCTTTTTACTTTTTAAAGTTTTGAAAGAAAAAGATGCTTGTTTACCTTTCCTTAGTGTTCATCCTGTTTCAATGAGAAGTTGAAATAATACAGCTGAAAAGAGAGCTCATCTTCCTCTTTCCCAAGTGACGTTTTCCACAGACTCAGCTACAAGAGAAAACATCTCTGGCTCCAGCTTCCAGTACATTCAACATGAGAACCACTGTCAATAACACACTCAGTGTGTCCAAGTGTGGCACAACAAAACTCTCAGAGAAACTGGGACACTGGCCACAGGTAAGGGACACTGGCCACAGGTGGGGAGTTTTATCAGGATATGGACACATATGACAGAATCACAAAATGTTTTGGTTTGGAAGTGACTGCTAAAGTTCTGTTAGTCCAACCCCTGCCATGGGCAGGGACAACTTCCATTAGACCAGACCCCCATCCAACATGGCCTTGAACATTTCCAGGGATGGAGCATCCACAATTTCTCTAGGAAATCTGTACCAGTGCCTTACTACATTCACAATAAAGATTTTTTTTTTTCTACAATCTAACCTAAGTCTACCCACTCTGGAGTTTAAAACCATTGCCCCTTGCCCTATCACTACTGGTAAAAAGTCTTTTTCCGTCTTTCTTATAAACCCTTAAAATATATTGAAAGGCCGCCATAAACCTTCCCAGAGCCTTCTTGTCTCCAGAGATGACACATCTTTCAAAACCTAACATTTTTTGGCATTCCTTTACAGGGAGTGATTAATCCTGAAGCTTTCATCTGAAATGCTTTTGAAGGTTTTGGTGATTATACAAGATTTGCAATGAAGCAAGAGCTCTAAAGAGATGGCACTGGTGTACGAGGCAACAAACACAAGGGCAGGCACTCATCTTGGTAACAGTGCAGTGATACTCCAGGAACGGAAGCAGGATCCATCTTCCAACAAATCTTTGGTCTAGTTTCCTTGTAAGAGACACCTTTCTTATAGTAAGAGTTACCTTGAAACGTAATTGTGGGGGTTTTTTTCAATCGAGTTTTCTAATTCTGGAACTCAGCACAAGGGGTTTCTTTTAATTATTACTCAACAGTCAAACCCCAACTTTTCCTCGGAAAGCCAGTGCCCCAAAAATATGCAAAAAAAAAATACAAAGAATGCAAACATTAAAATATTAACAATATAAAATACAAATCTGTGAACCCTTTCAGGGATCACAAGTGTTCCAGGCCTCTCAAACACAAGCATTTCTGTAAAATTTGGATGGGAGTTCTACTATTAACACACCTCCAGACTGGGAGGAGAAGGTGACTATAACATGACTTGAAATGCATGGTTATTCAATTTCCCTGATAAGAGACAAGTCATATCCTTCAGGTCACAGGCATGGAAATCTCCCACTATAAGTTGCTTTATAATTGTAGGCTCCAAAGGCAATTACTATGTCTGAAATTGGAGGATGTTCCTTCATCCCAGTGATCAAGCAGGAGAATACAGCCCACACTATGGAAAGGTCTCAGTCTTGTTTTAGTGGCTGGCAAAATACTAGTTCTATTAAAGTTGGCAGGTTAAGGCTGGAGGCTTAAACTCTTCAAAGGCACCTGCATGTTTTTCAATTACCTGAGTGTTAACACACTCAGGTAATTGAAGAGACCACAGAGGACCCAGACAAACCCCTGAGGCATCCAAATGTCTTTGGATGTGCAGCCTTGTGCCTAATAGTCCCAAAGTGGCTGTGTTAGAAATGCACAGAGTGCTTGCCTCCAGCCCTGTGGATCCAGCTCAGTTTGGCCACCTGCAAATGCTGGGGTGTTTTAGAGCTGGGTGTTACTGAGTCAAAGTGCCTTTGTGGGTGGCAGCCTTTACAGCCTGCAGCAGCAGCTCAGCTTTAACTCCAATGTAAAATAAACAGGAATCTAATCCCTGGTGTCAACTGGCCTTGCATCAGGGCTTTAGAGGGAAGCTTCAGCCTCACTTCCATGTAATGACCCACATTGCAATGGTTCTCAGAGGAATAATTCAATTAATTCAGACAGTTATCAGCTGGATCCTTCTCTTCACCTCATTTTACCACTAGCTGTTTCATAGCCATTTTTCTTATCTTACTAAACAGAAGCAAAAAATTCCTACAAAGTATCTCTTAGATGAAGCTAAGCTACTGAACTTAAATGAAATTATTTTGGTTAATGGTGGCTTGAGGAAGTCCTCTTTTTACTACTAATTATATTTGTCCTTAAAGAACATGAAACAGAGCACAGGAAAACTTGCAGAGTTTCTTTTTATCTTTTAATAAGCAAAAATTCGGAAAAGCCAAAGGAATTTAATTTGCAGGGTAAGGAAGTACAAGAGTAAAGAGAAAAAAACTGTTACTCATTTCAAGAGAGATTTCATTTTCCTCTACAAAACACAGTGCAGTAGGTACTGTTTAGAGATTGCTTTTCCATTACATTCCATCTAGCACTGCACAGAATTCTGAAAACTGAGCAGACCCCACTGTGGGATCTCAGGTGATATAGCCATCCCCAGAGGCTGTCCCAGTACTGTACCCAAGGCACAGAGAAGTCAGGAATGCATGACCAAAAAGGACTGAGACCCAGATATGTAGCTTCAAATTAAAATAAAATTCTTCTAATAAATTATATTGATAGCTCTGGATTTCAGATTCCCTCTTCAGATTCCCAAGGCCAGAATTGTTCTGATTACAGTTAAAACAGTGGAACAGCTAGGAAGGCAAGCTTGCATGCAGCTCCAGGATTATTTCCTTGGATTTTACCCTGAGACATGCCTTGAGAGCAATTCACAATTCACTTCTACTGTGGATCATGTAACTGCCAGCAAAGTTCACATTAAAGATATGCCTGTTGTTTGGAGGAGCTGAAGAAGCTGCAATCTGAAGGACTGCTTTTATTGCCATGAGCTACAAAGAAAAAAAGGGATCCTTCCCTTTCATCCATTTTGGTGGATCTTGTTTCCTGACAAACTTAATTTTTAAGTAAGAGTGCATAGACAAGTAAGAGTGCAGGTGCAGCTGCATCCTGCAAATGACCATCAATCATAGCAGATGGTGACAAGACTCCAGGAGATGCCACGGGAGTTCTGGCTCATCTTGTGCTGAGACAACATCCCCACATTAAGGAGTTAGTCATTTAAAATCATTCATAACCTGAGCTTGCACACAGCTTACTAATCTAAGATTTCCCATCGAAAATATGAGATTTCAACCAATGGCCAAGTAAATTTCAGAGAGAATTATCTTGCCTCCTGCTTCCTTTCACTAAAAACCTAAGAAAGGCTCAAAAACATATTCTCATAATGAACTAAAATCATTACTTCAGAACTTACAAGACAGTGGCTCAGGTTCTTAGGCCAGTTCAAGCAGACCATGCATTAGTTCAGGCAGGTGGGATTACCCATATGCCAGTCAAACACTTCTGTTTTGGACCAAGACCCCAAACATGTCAGCATGGTGCATCCAAAGGCATGCATCACAGGTTTCAGACATCCCTGTGCACTCTGGAAGTGCAAAGAGTGCACAAACCTGTGCACATACGATCAGATTGGCCCTGCAGTAGGTGTCAAAGTGAGAGGAAAAACCTTAATACAGTGAACCTACTAATAGTTGTGATAAGTGTTTCAAACAGGTACTGTCTATTGTCATCATGTAATAACTGTTGGTTTGGAGGTTTTCACTCTATCTGAAGGAAAGCATTAAAAGTTGTATCTAAAATTAATCAGTTTGCTTTCACAAACCATACCTACTGCAGACTCAGCAAGTGGCTGGAATTAGTCTGTGGTCCAGCTGGAATGGATCTGAGATGGCAGCGAGATTCCTAGTGGCCTGGGTCAGAGTGCACGTGAGCAAGCACTGCAGTGAAACATTAAACATCTGAGAAAAACTACTGCTCAAAATGTCAATTCCTAATTTTTACAGCTTCTGGAAAAAAGACTACTTGGAGCCCCTTCTCATATTAAGACCCATAATTCCATCTAAATGGTGACTTTCTGGACATTTCCCTCACCTCAAAATTTGCTAAGCCAGGTTCAGCTTTAGCTCTACATTTTCCAGCTTTTGTAAGTGCTGTTCATTTTCTTACTGTTATTTCTGTCACTGCTTTTCTGGTGCAGCAGTTACTTTGTTATCTAATGCAAAGCAAAACTCTTTGAAAACCAGGGAGGATTCATAAATCTTGGAAAGAAGAGCTGTTGGAATACAAGATATCAACTTCATGCCAAAGAAAAAGAACCAGGTGACAAATAATTGTACTCTAGCATTCTGTGCAAATTGTGCTTGCCTAAACTGACATGCAAGAATAAATTCCTGGCTTCAGCCTCTACGACATCCTCTGAGTAACCATTGTGAAAGTACTTTACAGAATAACAGACCAACTGGCTGGTTAGCTGATACATTACTTCCGTAAGAAAAGCCATGCACTAGAAAAAAAAAGAGGAAAAAAATTTCATTGAAGGGTTGGGTACTGCCATGGAAAATGTAAAGTAGTAATTTTACAGTAAAGTTAAAAGCGTTATTCTGGGTTTAAAATTGTCTGCAGTTTTAACAGTGGGGTTAGAATTGACACACAAAGGTTATGGTCCTTACATATTCCAAGGCATTAAAAGTTAATGCGGATGAGCACCACTATGGGTTATGTCACTGCATTTCAAATTGAGTTTAAAAGTGGCTATAAAGAGGGGTTTTGTTTGTTTTCTTTTACAACACTTACTTTACACAGGATATTTTATTTTTAATGGAAATACGAGTGAGGAATTGCTCAAAAATTTTCTACACTGTGCTGGGCTTTGAAGCAAAATTCTCAAGATTAATTTAATACCGAAAATGATTCCAAAGAGCTCCCTTCCCTTTGCTCAGTCTCTCCCACACAACAGTTATAGAAATCAAGCCTCTGATACAGCAGTCTGCATGCTGACAGACTGTCTTTGAAATGCTGTGACAGAGAAGAGCTGATGTGTGAGATGAGGAAAACAACAGTGAAGAAAACAAGCCACTCTAGATGACTTTCTGAATGCTAAAAAATATTTCACAGAGGTGATTGAGTCAGTATTAGATCTGAAAATGGTTTCTTAAAAACTGAAAGGGAAATTGCTCCAGTTACTCAAAAAGCATAAATACTGTAAAGATGGTATTTACCTGATCTGTTCCCTGCATGAAACTGCTCTTATATGCCTCCTTTAGCCACACAAAGAAAACTGCCTATTTCAACTATTTTTTCACCTGATGTTAGCTTTAACTGTCAACATGGAAAACAGAGTTGGGTTCTCTATTTTCTGGTGGTATTCTATCCCAGTAAGAACACATACAATTTTCCCATCATGCTTACTAACAAGTGAGCATTCCATTAAAAGAGAGAGTTTATTTATTCAGCCCTTTGGAAACATTTTTTCCTTCAATGATGCGCTATAGAAGACATTAATATCCCCTAGTTCCTGAGTCTGCAGTTCATCTGGAATTTGGGGGGACTGTTGCCTGAATATTATCTGCAATGCTGGGTGAAAACTTTTGTCATCTGATAGAAAGGAGTCAATAAGTACTACACTCATTCCTCTCCCAAATCAGGAACAGAAAGATTGGAATTTAATAAGTAAAATAAAACCCCAGAAGCATTTGGAGGGAAAGAAAGTCAGTGAATGATCAGAGGTCTGGTAAAGCATCACAGCATACAGCAGGTCAGCATACAGCAGGTCATCTGACACGACACAGAATACAAGAGGAAGAGGTCACTTGGAAGAATTGTAAGCTGCCCCCTGAATATTGGGAGGACATGTTAATTTAACTGACCACAAATTGAAAGAGTCAAAATATATGGTTAGGAAGAAAAATAAATGGTTCTCTATTTCAAAATGTAATTACAAAAGTAATTCTTGGCTTTGTGCTCCTGAGTCCAGCATTGCCTCTGAAAATCCTAAGCTTTCTCTTTTAAAAGCTTTTCATGCTCAACAAGAAATAAGGGCAGGTAAACAAGCAGCAATATTGCACTGAACTTCACTAGGCTTTGAGACCTGGTTCAAATACAGATGTTATGTATTTTTTTGGTCATTTATGATGCCTTTTCCTGGTCTTAAAATCAAGAGTCAAACACG
Organism: Corvus kubaryi; assembly: GCF_017639235.1. NCBI lineage: Eukaryota > Metazoa > Chordata > Aves > Passeriformes > Corvidae > Corvus > Corvus kubaryi. The sequence continues at coordinate 8,049,711 of NW_024581135.1, forward strand.
GTTAGAAGGGGAAAAGGGATTTTACCTTGGTATTTATTTCAAGGATCCTTAGGTGCACACGTCCAGGTCGAATGCACCAAAATGCACCCCGCAATGCACACCCCCAAAAGATCGGGTATAACATTATAGGTTTTACTAATTAGCATATCAATCAAAAATTCCCCAATGAGAGGCTCGAGTGAGCCCCCCCTCCCCAAGGAACCTTCCCCTGGATGGTTCTATCTTGGTTTACAGAATGTGTTCTGGAGAGAGCCTTGGGGTCTGGGGCACACTGATCCCTAGCTACAAAGCTTCTAAAATGTTTAGTCTCTTAGCTTGACAAACCAGTCCAAGAATGTAGGCAAAAAGCACTAAGAATACAGAAGTTGTAAAAAAGGTATAACAGGGCTATAAAAGAAAAGGCAAAAAAACTTCATGGCATCATTTACAAAAAAGGAAATATGGAGAGGTGATTTCTGGTTTTGGGAATAGCATAATACACAACCCTCACATAGCTTCATTTTTAATCCCTCATTGATTAGTTACTACCCCTTATTTAATAGAGGTACTTTTACTATTCATGCTCTTAACTGCAGCTACCCTAATTTAGTGGCTACCCTTGTTTAGAAGTCTCACCTTTAGAATAAACTTCAGATTAAAGTAATTACATTTAATACAAGCTGCCCACTTTCAAGGCTGCCCTTGATTTAGAGCTTCAAGGAGATGTACTTAAATATAATAGAAGCCATGGCCTGCAAATGAAGTCCAGAACAAAGATTAGTTCATACACCCAGTCTAGCACTATTTATAAGTGCAATGTGTCAGTGAGATAGAATATTTCCTGGAAAAGACTATACTTCATATTGGAAGAAAACCTCATTCAGTGCTGAACAAAAGGACTACCATTCCTGTGTACCACACTGCTTTTCTTCAGGTACAGAAAGAGTCCTTGTAATCATCCTTCCATAGAACCTTATGTTTGTTTTTAAAATCCCTATCAACTTATTTGCTGGGTGTCTCTGTCTCTGAAACAAATTTCCAGTACGGCTGGAAGGTGACGTTTATTGTCTGTTACATCTGTGAAAGTGGAATTTCTGTTTGCACCTCATCCTGCCCATTAGCACCAGTAAGGCAGAAGCTGTTCCTCCTATGGACTTGCAATGCATCCCCTACTTTTAGGGTGGGACAATACACTGGAAATCACTCCAAACACCTCTGTCAATAAGGGACTCCCAAAACAAGCTAAGATGGGCACTCTCATCAACAAGCAACCCCAAGGTCACCAGAGGTAGCCCTTTAGTTTCTGATTAAAATGAATATATTTTGTTTCACAAAAAAAATGATCCCAAGGCCAGACCCAGCCAAAGGGGCAGCAACCAGCGATGGTCATCCTGAAGCAATCCCACTAACAGGCACAGCCTGTCCATGCAAATCTACCATACAGCTCTACCCATATCCTGAGGGTCTCTTCTGGAAACAACCAGCAGCCCAAAGATCCTCCCTGTGTTACATTCCAAAAGCTATGACTCCAATGAAGACAGAAGGAGGTTTTCCTGCCATCTCAGAATTCAATTGCAAGGGCCATTTGCCTCTTCCACTGGTCAGAAATGTAGATTCAGGACTACTCTCCCACTTCTGTTGCTGAGCAGGGCAACAATTTTTCAGTCTTCTTTCAACCTTCTCAGAGTTTCCCCAAGGTATACAGATTAGGACAAAGAACTACAACATAATTTTAACAAGCATAAATAAATTACGTATAGTAATATGCAATTACAACATAATGGAAGTATATTAAATTATAATCTAAGCATATTATAATGTTACATGCTGTTCTTATTATGATTACATTAAGCCATACATGCCAGACATGGCAATGAATGTTTGCTTTGCACATGAATGAAAACTGTGATATATTCAGCTGTTTGATTGATGATGAAATTCTTCCTGTCTTCCTGCTCCTATTAAAAAAATTAAACCATCCAAGCAGAATTGATCTATGCCTATAAGTAATGCAGGTGCTACACGGAAAGAGTTGCAATAAAATACTTTAAACATTCAATTCAGCTTTTCAACTGATCTCAGTATTCTTAGTTGTAATCCAGTGTTACCTACTTGGCAGACAACAGACCAGATCTCCACTCTGGTATGATCCTTTCAAGATAAAGGCTGTGCTTGAGACTGCTTGAGGACATCTAAATGTCTAATTTCTTGAGCTCTGTTAAAAAAACTCCAAAAAATAATTGTTTATTGCCTAAACCTACTGGTTTCATACTGCTGAGTCTTAAAAATCATAATAAACAATGCTAGAAATAGTGTCAGTGGCTGACAGAGCTGGGCAACATACAGGAGTGCTGCCCACTCTCAAATCATGTGTCTCTTGCCCTGTGATCAGTGAAATTGTAAAAGTATTTTGCAACAATGAACTAAGTACACATTTTTCAAAACAAGTCTTTTAATGCCCTTTAGTTAGCAGTTTTACAGGTTTGATTTCAAGTAAAATTACAGAAATTAAATTGCCTTACACCGACCTCATTGAATTCCTGTAAAAAAAAAAAAATAATTTTACATTATCTGACAGAAACTTTGAGCGCAAATGTCTTTCAGCATCAAGCAAGAAACAGATGTCAATGAAGTGACTAAATTTTACAGCCATTCTTACTGAAAAGTTCTTGAAGTATTAAAAGCATTGATTTAGAGGTGGGAGAAGTGGACAGGAATGTATTATAAAGTAGGAAATATGTCTTGACTATGAGAATCAATGCAGCTAGCAAACAGAAGGACAGAAAAATGTGAAAAAAATGCAATCATCTTTGAAGTGGCAATGAAGGAAATTGTGAAATAGGGCTCCCAAACACATGGGCTTAACAAAGAATCTTCACCATAAGAATAAAGCAGCAAACAGGCGTTAATTGATTTCTATGGAACCAGGAAACAAATAAAATCAGCTTATGATGAGCTTTGTTAGATTGTCCAGTTTTTTTAAGCTTACCACAAAATTCCTGTATACCTTGCTAAGAGTCAGAATTTTACCTGACTATGCAGACTAAACACATTTACCCAAACCTTGGCATGTTTGCTATTTTATGGAGAATTTGTGTCCTGTTTCTACCAAAGAACAGGTACTCCATGAACATGACTTTGCCTGATGATGGTGCTCAGAAAAAATCCTCCATCACCACTACACTTAGCAAAACAAACTGTAAAATACATCCTAACAAGGAGCAGCTTGAACTTCCGTATAATTTATGTCTTTCAGAGAGACACTTCCTTTTTCTTTACAAAACAATAAATGCTTTATGCCATAATTTTAAATGACCATAAAATACCTCATAAAAATAAAGACAATCTCAAGCTGTAAGATTCAGAACCTAATCACAGTCATTAGCATTATGTAACAGTATAAGTGTTAGAGAATAAAGTTATAGTCTCCTGTAAAAACAGGAGTTATCCATGTTTCAAAGATTTGCATATACTCTTACTTTCAATACACACCAAAAAAATGAAGCTTACACTGGGAATTCTATTGCTAGATAATATTTTGGATTGTGCATTAAACAAATAAATATAAAGATGTATTTACTGTGTACAAAGTATACTACATTCAATTGCATGTCTGTTTCAGCTACTTAATTCTCCATCAGATCTCAGACTGTGACCACATACCAACTCCTTCTCATGATGCCTTTCCTCTTCCAAACAACAAAATTGGTAACACATGAGCTTCTGTTGCTCAAAAAGAATCTTTTCCTTCATTGCTTTTGTCTCCTGCCATGTTCTTTTCCCTGCAGCTTGCAAGGGATCAAATTTAGCCATTTGACTTGCATGTTTTCCTTGGGGGAGATAAATACAGCCAAAGAAATTCACCCTGAATGGCAAAAAATGTGGCAATGATCATGGCTGATGTACTGTTTGTGCAACCCTTTTACAACACCATTATTTAGCTGAATTTTTGCCAGCAACATTGGGCTTTTTCATTTCCTTGTACCAAACATTATGTGGGACTGCAGTTGCCACCTTTAGGCTTTAATGCACAGGGTAACAACCCGAGTGTTCTAATCTTAAAATTTCTCTGGGTTGAAATAGGTGTAAACCAGCATATTTCACTGTTTTCTTCAGGAGATGACAGCCTGTCCCTGCCTTTTATAAATACAGTTGCAGGGGACATTGAGTAAAAATAAGGTTCAGAGTTTACCTTTTAGTTTTCCCCAAAGCTCAACAGTGAGACAGTTATCTATAAGTCTATCAATCCCCTTGTGCTGAAGGTGCCAAATGCAAATATAACCCATCCAACCCATCTTTGATAATTACTGGGCAGGGATTTAGAAGGACATTTGTCATCATGGTAGCCCAATATTTCAGTGTGTTATATCCCTAGTGACTAGATGGCTTTTTTTCCACTACATCCTTATCGCCTTCTAATATTTCTTCCACCTAAAAGATTTCAAATCATACTAGCTGACTGCTGTGTTTAATAGACATCCTCAATACATTAAAACATTGTTCCATGTGAAATGTGCTGTTAAGTATTGCCTCGGCTAGTAATTTAATTTAATAGGATAGCGACAACACATTGACATTGTGCAGGTTTGTGACCTAATGATTTATGAGACGAGCTACATTTGCAGACACATTGATTTTGGTAACTGTGCAATGAACAGAACTGAAAAACAATTTTCACCCTTTTTTTAACATCTTTCTTTCCTCCTCTCCCAATATTACTTTTTACTTGGAATGGCCCCTTTTAAAGCTCATTGATGGTTTGAAAAAAATTGTAGGTCATGGCATTATTTTTTAAACCTTCAATACTTGAGGAGCCCCCTGCATCCCAACAAGTGCCAATTAATGTGTTCCACATCGCTGGTCCTTAGAAGTGAGACAATAAAATGCACTGACTGTAGTAAACCAATTTAAACTATGGTGAGATCTCTGTGCCTTGACACTCAGACAAAATAAGGACAATAACCCCATCACATGCAGGGTGCTCCCCTGCACCTGCTGGCTGACACGGGTGGGCACATGTGTGCAGGAAGAGATGGCCCAGTTCACTCACACTAAATCTACTGGAAGCATCTGGTAGAAATCAGGATCCCTCAGTGCTCAAAGCAGAAGAAGTTTGCTGTGCTGCTGTATAACCACCCCTGGCTCACAGTTATCTCATCAGGCAAATCAGACAGTGTGAGTGGAGAGGAGTTAGGACATGCTGTGGGAAATAACTATCTACAAACAGAACAGGTGATAGTAGAAACTGCCATATTTTTTCTGCTTTTTTCCCTAGCAGTTGTGGGAACAAAGCACATCAATTTTATGGCAAGGGAGGGAGTACACAAATATTTGCCATCAAAAATATGCTGCAATAAAAGGGAAAAGAAAAGTTTATGTGTCACAGCCAGTAACCAATGGCAGAGGCAGGTGAGGACTGAGAGCAGAGAAGGTGTCTGCAATAGCACTGATGCCAACACTCGGCTCTTTTTGCAGATCAGAAGCTACTGGAGAGTCACAAACCCCAGGTGTAGCTCCACCAGAGAACACCTTACCTGCCTGCTGCTCAACAAGGGCCCCGACACAGGCAGAGAGTGGGGACCCATCCAGCTCGTGAGGAGAGGGATGCTGCAGCAGACACATCAGGAGTTAAACAAGCACTGTCCTCCTCAGGGGTGTATAACTGAACCCATCCACAGCCAGGAACCAGCAAACATCAATTAACACTGGCACAGTACAGGGAAACAGGGAGCATTTCCTTGACGCCATATTCAGCGAGAAAAATCACATGCTGGTCAGACAGACTCATAAACTAAAGCTAAATGCTGGAGATCTCACCATGCCAAGTAAGACCACAATACTGCAAAGTCTAGCTTAAATCTAAAAGATCTCTTGTTCTTTCAAAATTTACCCTGGTTTCAATCTTTGCAGCTGATCCACATTTTTCAAAGGACTAATGGAAGGACTATTCTTCCTCTCCCAGCTCCTGTCCTCATTATGACACTGTCATGTGTAGCCCAGCAAATCCTGTTCATCTGCTGTTAGCAACTCAGCTCTGTTACTCGGTTCAGCCTGCTTCAATTTATGTCATACCACCTCACGGTTATACACACTTCACATTTATTTTAAGCTATATTCTCTTCCTTATTAAATATCTTTTCTAGCTTCAGTCAGACATGGATATTTTATGGCTATGACAGCATTTCAATATGGTTTTAAATATAGCCTTGTCCACTTTGCAAACTCCATCAGGTTACTTGTACCTTTACCCTTTTTAATTTCTTCTCTAAGTGACATAGTTCTAAAGTGGGAAGAAAAGACTTTCAGGTTTTTTAGGGATGTGTCTTCCTATATATTTGTACATCCTCAGATTTCTGCATCTTACTTGCACAACGCTCCTAGGAGCATTTCTAGCTGGCTCAATCAAAAACAGTAGAGCTGGCTCTGCCAGAGTCCTGATGAGAAGCAGAACACAATGGATGGCACCCAGTAAGTGCAGTGCTGTGCCCATTATTTGAGTTAGCTTGTTCAGAGTATCTTTACACAGTGCATGTTGCCCTGTGTAGGCATAGCATAAGAGACACTTTAATGTGAATGTGTGAGACAGAGGATTAATGATGGAGGTAATTTAAGGGAGAAAAGAAATCAAGGAGCCATAGGAAAAAGGAAAGACAATGCCAGAGAAGTCAAGTTCGCTGCTGTGTTATGGCAAACTTTCTTCTTAAAATCACAAGAAATGCAATAATAGTAGTAGGAAATTACTGAGAACCTCTTGCTGCAAAAGCATAGGACCTTATTACCAATCCTGCAGTTCCATCAATTCCCACCCTCATCAATGTGAATTTGATGTAGGATTTATAAGCTTATTCTCATTTGGCTAAAGAATAAGAGTTTATGCAAAATGTACCTATTCATTGCCTCAGGCTAATACTCTTATCCATCTTCTATTACTAAATTAGGTTTTAATATAAAAAAATTTTAGGCTTTTGTCAAGGTGTTGATGGATTCAAATCCACGTGACACTGATCCTTCCACGTCTGTGAATGGCAGGATTATCCACATTAGGAGAGATCTGCAGAAGTCACAAGTGTTAAACTGCTATTCAGTTCAGATTATTTCAGTAAAAACTGAGAGAATTAAAAAACTGGTTTTTTTCAATGATACATGAATTCAAATAAAAGTAATTAGTAATACTATCTGCTGCCAGCTCTACCAAACATCACAACCTCTTACTGGTTTGAGTGTTTGGAGATCAGGACTCTGTTTACTTCTCTGTCACAGACTCACCGTGTAACCCAGAACACCTCTCACTTACTGACAGGTCTAATTAGATACTCACAATTTAAGTGTTTCAACCTAGAACTTGGACAGAGTCACCGAGGGCCAACGGGGAAGGTGGCATCTCCAAACAGTGACTGAACACACAGCAGCCACAAGTAGAAGTGCTGTAGAGAGCTCTGCTGTATTAGCTTCATGTCTGGAATACTCTCCACAGGCAGAAGAGACCAGGATTAAAATTTTCTTATCCACCCTGTGGCCCTGAAGCCCTAATCTCTTCTTTAAACCAGGAGGTTCTCTACATTAAGTGGGTTTTATCTCTTTTACACACTCCTCCCCTGGCCCTGAAGTCTTTACCACCAGTTTGTGCACAGCACAACTTTTGTATACACATGATTGAAGAATCATGAAAGGATAAGAATAATTAGAAGAAATTATTGTTATAAATTACCAAAAGGAAAGGAAATATTTGATTTACAACTCAAGAAAAAGAATTGTACAGAAAATCCCGTGTTTGCCAGGAGAGGAAAAATACACGGGTTTTTATTCCAAGTGCCATAAGTTCCCATCACATTCATGCAGACAATATATTAAACGTATGCAGAGAAACCACCAGATGCCTCCATCAACCACTGCAGTTAGAGGCAAAAAAGCAGGCACTGGGAGAACTGTACATCCCCTCAAATGAGCCCTTGTAAATTACACACAATTCTTAAATGCTTGCTAACTTCCTGGTACTCCCATTATCATGGCAGTGACAACAATAACCCAATCAAACATACAGAAAATTAGAAATCTGAGCATTTTCAATTATGGCTTTTTCACTCTGAAATCCTTTACTTCAGGAAAATCTTTCCAATTTTCAGATTTGTAAGTTCTACTGAACGTCTCCCAATATCCTCGGGAAAAATTCAGTTGTGAGGCACCATGATTATTGGACATCCCAGGAGGCCTCTCACTTGCCTTCACTGTTTTACATATAATGAAAAATGACCTGAGATGTTCAAAATTATGGGGAAGGTAAATGCTGAACTCAACATACAGATTCATACAGAATCATCTGCATGGTCAAAATTAGTTCTAGGAAGCTGATTTTACTTTATTTAGTAAAGCCCAGCTTAGTGGGTACTTCCTGATTTTCTAAGTTAGCACCACCTCAACACCTTGCTAGAGATTTCCATTCCAGCAAAATAACTCCTATTTTTGTTCTTGCAGTTGTGGTTTCCTCAGAACATCTGGAAGATGATCACCCACACACACTGCAGATCTCTCTTTACAGAACCAGTGCTGGACCTTATGGCACACCTATTTACTGATTTATGGCTTACAGTGCTTCTAACTAAAATAGTGTTGAGTTCACACCAAAGTGAAGTATTGCTCAGTACTACAACTTCATTTTGGGGCTCCATCACAAAATTCCCAACTAAAATTACTCTACATAAATGGCAGTACCAGTGACTACGTTTTGGGAAAAGATGCAAAAAATAATTATGAAACAAATGTCTCTTGGAAGTCTGAGCTAGACTAATGAAATAAAAAAATTAAAAAGATGCAAACTAAATCGATTATAAATCAAATATTCTTAAATGAAAAATATTAATTTCTGCAGTCAGTGCTGAGTAATTGAAATGCTTTTTGAACTTGGTTATTTTCAAAATTACTTGGAAATGAAGATGAGTGTTCCTTCCTAACTGAAGCTTGTTCTTAAACTGCAAGTAAAATTGTAGTATGAGGTATGCAGTAACTAACAGGAGATCCCAACTGGCTAAGCTGTGTACTAGATGTCACAAAAAAAGCTTCACATTATATCAAATGACTGGAATTAATCAATATACTGAATTTATAGTACAGTAAACATAGCTTAGCAAGAATTGATCCAACAACAGGTGTGCATGTAAAATCCAAATACAGGTTTAATAAATTAGACCACCTTGCTAATTTTCACTTTAAATGCTCATTTATAATCATAATCTCTCAAATGTGCATCGCCATATATATTGAAAAGCCTATTCTTGGGTTGTCAACTTGTTTTGCTAAAGTGTATCTGCTTGGCAAGTACCAGAAGGCTTCCATTTATTACAGGTGAAATAAGTATAGTCTCACAAAATTAAGACAAATTAACTGTGTCGGTTTTGTAGAGCAAAACACAACATTTTCCTACAGATCATTTCACAGAGCAGGGTGTGGACTGGGGCTGCTCAGCAGGGTAAGAGCCAGGCTGGGGCAGGCAGGAGCTTGGGAGGGAGCCCAACAGCAGGAACAAAAGCCAGCTTCAGCCCAGAGAGTTGTGGCACCCTTGCTGCTCACCTGGTGGGGGTAGATGAGCTGCTCCAGAGAACACTTCCAATTGGGAGCACAAAGGAGTGGCTTTGAATCACCTGTCTCTCCCCATTGCCCATAGAAAGAGTCTAGAAAGGTTAATTTTGTAGTGCATTTACCTCCAACAGTGGCTAATGGACTAAGACATCTGTTGAGACTCATTAAGAGCCTGACTCTCCCTTGATTCCTGTGATATCGGGAAGCTCCAACAGCCCCAGACAGCACAATGTTCCTATTTGGCACATTTAAATTATGATGCTAATTTAAGACATTCAACACTGTGGGCAAACAGTGGACTGTGGGGGTGCCACAGAAATCTGCTGTACTACTCTTTTCCATCTTTTGCATTGTCACCACACTTCCAGTGACTGAGGAAGAGCTTAGAGATGAGTTTTCAGAGTAGATGTCCAAGCAGCAAGTTTCTAAACCTCTGAGATGACTTGCTTCTACAACATGACGCCATTTGCACTCAAGGGCAAAGACAGTCTGGCACCCCACACAGAAAATTCTCTGTTGTTCCTTTAGGGATTCACTTGCTGGGAAATGTCAGTAGGCAAAGCAAGCAGCTGGCTGTCAAGCCTAAATTCAGTTCTGTATGCAGAAATTAATAGGAACAAACATTATAGTTTGTCTGGGTAGAGGTGTGGAAACATGATACTCTAAACAGGATTTGAACTAGAAAAGCACATGTAAAGTATATATTCATGTAGAGCTTGAAGCTGAAATCAGACATTTGCCTCTACAGCTACTGCAGAAAATCTGCCTTGAGGACAATTGTGAGAAATTGTTAAATACGATCTGCCTGCCAGTTCTAGCTCTGGGATCACCTCATTTCCCAAGACAGCTGGCAAAGGGCAAGGTTGGGGAATTGCAGAGACAGAGGAAATGCTGGTAGAAGAGCTGCTCTGTGGGTCAGACACCAATTTCTTAATTTCCAGTCCAGAAACCAGCAGAAACGCAAAAGATTTAATCAGCTCAGAATCTTTGGCTCAAAACTCGTCTTTTTCAGAAAGCACTGATCAACAAGGGTCTTCAGGAAGCCTAAGTAGAAAAACTGACAAAGAAGAAACACAACTCTTTATCCCAAATATCAATTTATCTTCAACTGCAGCAAACCACAGCAATTAAAGAAGTGAGAAATTCCATGTGTGAACACTTTTCTTCTGGATTCTCAAAATTATTCTTTAAAAGTTTCTGATATCTGACAAATCAGAATACATCATTAACTAAAAACTGATGACACTGAAGAGGTGTGGGGGAAGTTTAGCTATAAGCCTAGGAAGAGATTCTTCAAACACTTTCACTGCAATAATGTATTTGGGATTTATCACAGGCTGACAACAAATAAATGTAATCTCATCTCTTCTATTTGTCTTTCAGTCTGTTTATCAGCTGTCAGCTTTTTTCTTGGTATTTTGAGGCAAACTATAAAGTTTCTTTTAAAATATTTTAAAATAATATTAAATACCTCCATATTTTGCTTCCCCATTGCCTCTGTCTGAAAACATCCTTTGTTTCAACACAAATAAACCAACCTACAAATAGCTGCTAATTTACATTTAAAGTAGCTGTTTGGCAATACACGCTGAACCCCGGCTTCTAAGGAATATTTTATGCTGAGATGTGTTCAAATGTTAAGAAAAGATTCCTAATGCAGCTGAGTGGAAGAAGACTGTCCCATTTTACATCACAGCAAGTGCCCAAAATGATTCCTTAGTGCTGAGAGTGGCACAGCATCTCAGGAATCCTGCAAGGATCTTACAAGTGCTGATTACTGAGAGAAGCATCAGCGACAGGACCTGAGGCAATGGTCTGAAGTTGAGAGAGGAGAGGTTTAAGGTGGATATTTGAAAAGGTTTTTCACCCAGAGGATGGCTGGGCACTGGAATAGGCTCTGCAGGGCAGTGATCACAGTCTGACAAAGCTCAAGAAGCATTTGGAAAATGCTCTCAGGCACAGGGTGTGACTCTTGGGGTGTCCTGTGCAGGGCCAGGATATGGACTCAGTGATCCTTCTGGGTCCCTTCCAACCCATCTTATTCTGTGTTTCTATGAGTATCTGATTACACAGCACCACAAATGTCCTCTATCACAAGCAGGGAATGCAGTATTTTAAAGCAGAGCCACTGTTGTGCTGCAGTCACTTATTCTGTGTCTTTTGGGCAAGGAACAACCTTGTGGATTGCTAAGGAACAAAGAGAATTGTATACACTGCTGTTCTTTTGTTTCACTCTTGTTCTTTTACTGTCAGGCCAGAAGGGTACTGGACTGTGGTGCTGGTTCTTCAGGTGCCAGCAAGGATGGCATTTCATAAAGGACACACAATCAGTCAGCAAGCAACTTCTGCAGACTTTAAATTATTCTTCTTTGTTGTTCATCTGCTGCTCCTTTGGTTCTTTGATGCCATGGAAGAATGGCCAGATAAAGCAGTCTGGATTGCAACATACAAATGCAAATTACAAATCACAGAAAAATATTTACATAAAACAGCAGGCTGGTCTAAAATCTTTTCACCTGGTGGCATTGGAACAAACCCTTAGTGCAGAGCAACCACTCAATAATATTGTAGGTGTTTCATCCTGTTCTGGACCTGACATTTCAATGGGGCATTACATGGTTCAGCACACTACTGGTCCTTTGAGCCACTGGAGGCTTCGAGAGGCTTCAAAAGGAAGGTCCAGTGTTTACCACCAGAAAGGCAATATTTGTTAAAATATTTAATTAGTCCACTCTGCTCGGTTAAACAGGAAAATGTGGTGTTTCACTGAATGAGAACAGCTGATAAAAGCTGAAGACTGACATAAATGAGATTATTTGAGGAGACCTCAGGTAGCAGGGGTAAGAATTGTGCTCAATTCATTAATATTTCTTGTGTTTCATAAAAAAACCTTACATTTATCCTCAATTTTAAAAGCAGATCTGTACCTTTGCAGAGCAGATTTTTTCATGGTTATATGCCATTCTGACTGCTTTAGGTGCTTGCAAGTCTCTTATTAGAGAGATTCATAATCTTTTATGAAAGTATCCTCAAAAGACCTCAACAGCAGGGTAACATTATTGTCTGCATTTCAACATTTGGGAATAATACAAGGTTTAGGCAGATCAATGTGTTAAGGCTAAACAGATGAATTCAAGAGCTTCGGGTAGGATTATTCTGAGACATCAAGAAGAAAAATCAGAAGTCCAGGTAACATGAACCTTTTGAGGAAACATCAATAAAATGAAGGTTGCTTAAGCCTAGTGAGAGACTTGATTATACATATGAACTCAAACTTTGAGAAGAATGAAGTACTGGAAGAGACTGCCTGAATCTTAAAGGCTTTTAAAGAGAGAACAAGGAGACTGTGGTCTAGGAAGGCCAGTGAAGTTGAAGTTGTTTTCGCTTTTGTGCAAGAAGGGTGAACTCACTGACCTCAGGATGGGCTCATTGATATAAGCTGGAAATCTCCCTGAGCCTCCAGAGTTATGTGAGTCCAGATCTAGCGGATGTAACCCACCAAGGATGATCCCAGTGAGAGCTCAACACATCCCAAAGTCATCCTTTTAAATTCAGCACAGACTGCTACAGTAGTCACTGGGGTGGGTAAATCCAGGCTCAACCCCTGCAGCCTTTTATAATTGAATAAATCTCAACGATGGGGGCCACTGCCATGGGCAGGTAATTCAGATAGACACTGTGATTGTGCTAGACAGCACATTTTAAAAACAGCAGCTGTTGCACTAGGCTTGTTTTAAAATTAAGGAATAGTAGTCATTACAGACCTGAGCCCAGACATGCAGAGCAGCTGCAGGTACTACAGAATTCTTCTGGAGTTGTAATAAGCTCACTGCATCTGTAAATTGGACATTTTCGTGTCTGGCCACTGTGGTGATTATTGTTGTTATTAAAAGAGAGTGCAGAAAATCTAAATAAAACACACAATGATGCTGTTTATCATTCACTTATTCCTTTCCTGGAGCAGCCTGCTGTACTGCTAAGAAAAAATAAAATACAATTATGTGTTATGGCATAACACTTAATTAGCTTTACAAGAAGACATTAAGCAACACACCAGATGCTAATGAAATCCTGAAAGTCCATTTTGTAATGAAGCACATATGTACTAACATATTTTAATTTCAAACTGGTTTAGGGATTACAAAAAGAAATTGGAAGTTACAATCTCAAGACTGCACACAGATATGGAAGAAGTATTATTGGGAGTAGGATTCATAGTTTAAACAAAATATCTCTATCAACAATAAAAAACTGACACACTGAGTGCATTCATCAGTTTAAAACAACTATGACTGCTGGCAGCAGTCTCAAAGAAAAGCCTCAAAGAAAAGCATGTGTAACCCATTGGATAAAAAGTGACTGAAGATCTGCAAAAAGGGAGAGATGATCAAAGGATTAAGCCAGAAACATTATCTGTTTAAAATCCTTTAAAGATACCAATGTGATGCTCTTAAGACTTCTATTTCTGCCCAAATGGAAAGTACCTCTCCAAGGACCCAGTTCAACCCAGTCACTGAGAACCATAAATTCTGAATAATCCTGAGGATGTCAGTAATTACCATCACTACATTGTCCTTTCAGAGGGCAAGTTAGAGCAGCACGTGGTCTCCAGCTCTCCAGTAAGCCCAGAGCAGGGAGCTGAGCCAGACCATGCCTTGTCCCAAATTCTCCCTGACTGCTGGACCTGCCAGCAGTAAACCCAGCCTCTCTTGCTTCCCCTGCCCATGCACAGAAAGCTCCAAAGAGGTGCTTCTGGTCATAGCAAACAGAGAAATTCAAAGACAAGATTTCTGATGCCCTCACTTCATCTCAAGTGGGGATATTTTGCTGGAATAACATGAGGTTTTTGTGTCTACAAGATGCTGTGGTACTAGAGAACAGGGTACCCAGCAGAGTCAGATACCTACAGGGTTGAGAGCAGCCCAGTGGCCATTTCTGGGTTACTGGGATTGATTTACAAAGCTAAAGGGGTTGCCTCATGCTTCTGAGTGTATCAAAAACTGGAGTTCTACCCAAAGTGAATGGAAATCAAGTAATTAAGAATCAGTCTGTGTTTGAAAATCTTTTATCTGATCCTTTAACTGTTGAGGCAACATTTTACGACACGTCTCTGTTGCCATATTCTGGCACTGCGCAGCTGTGTTCATGTTCTGACTATGATAAGGTAAAGAAAAAAACCAAAACAAAACAACACAACAAACAAAACCAACCCAGAAACAAACCTTAAATAACCTGACTGTATTTTACAGCAATCCTCCAGAACACTCCACCTAATCCCAGTGATACTACAGACACTAGCACAGTAAATATTTTTAAGGACCGAAGTAAAGCAGTAACTCTAGCACCTGAATTGATGCTTAGCAGCACAATTGTTGTTTCTTTCTACACTCTCAAAACACTCAGTTCCAAACTCTTTGAGGCAATCAGAAGAAACTGCAATAGAAACTTATTCTATGACCACTGTCCAGAATGTTATTGCTAACAGATTACTGCAGCAACTGGGACAGCTCCCAGCTCTCTACAGAATGCTGGGTAGTTGTTACACATATTATCTAATAAAACATGCATTATTTCAAGCATAGGTGGAACATGAAAATTCATCTAATGGTTTTATGTGAAGCTAAATGAGTGCAAAAAACCAACTAAAATGGACAAGATACATTTTTTTTGAAACATGGGGAAAATTAAACCTGGCAAATTCTTCCTCATTTTTAATTTAGTGGTTGTATCTATGTTATCATTATGCAGCTCTCCTTCTTCCTCTCCTCTTAAGGTATTGATTTTTCTCTCCTGCTAATGAACTAGGGACTCTGACAAATGCAAACATCCCAGCATCCAGTAATTTCAATACATAATCCTACTAGGAAGCACTTACAGAAATATTCTGCAGTCACAAAATGCTTATTTTACCAGTCACTTGTTAACCCCCAGTGCATAAATGTATATAATTGCTCAAGTACTCCATGAACCACCATTACCTGGTTGAAGAACTTGGACAAATTGTTTGACTTATTCTGCACTCTCATTCTCAGCACGAGCTGGAAACACGCCAGAGGAATAAACTACCCAACAGATGTTAATTGTGCACTAGACCACTCTGCATGACTCCACATCCTACACAATTTTAAATATTGCAATTACTCAAAGATACAAGGGCAGGCTCTCCAGACAGCCTTTCACACCACAAAAAATTCCTTCGGGAAATGTGCAAGGAAGCAAGACAAAGTTAAGAGCTTGATGTGAAGCACACAAACAATAGTGGTGCTTCCGAAGAGCTGCCCCAGATCTTCCATGTTTTATCCCAAGGAAAACAGAGGGAGGTTCAGAAAGATGCAAGTAAAGAGGATTTCGGAAGGAAGATGATAAGGACTGGCAGTGAGTGAACAAACTCAGGAAAATCAAAAGGCAGAGAGAGGTTTACACTTCACAGCAGCACTGTTTTAGTTTGGGCACCATTTTGACTTCTCACCTTTATTGTCCTTTAAAAAAGCCCCAATTAAAAGATTGAAAAACCTTGAAAGAATTTTTTAGGCTCAAATATTTCTTTTTTCAGCCTTGCTTTGGTTGCCAAGTAAACACAAACTTTAAAGAGAAAGCTTTTTCCAGAGTTGTTCTTTTAACAACAAAAGAAATTAGTTTTCTTTTAGAGTTTGCTATCCAAGTATAATTAGATAGGTTTACAAAATATATTTATTTCCCCTCAAATGAAAACCATATTTTAAAGGAGGTTTGAATGTGTAAGTTCCAAGCAGAATCAAATGAGCTTGTCAACTTACAAGTCTTTTATTGTCTGACAGGCATAGAAATTTTGTCTGAGTAGAGATTGATTTGATGCCAGCTTACTGCAATTAGAAAGTAATTAGCATTCTTTCAAACTGAGGACCAGAAGAATGGCCTAAGGATGACATTCAGTTCAGTGAATAAGGAAGAAAATGTTTGTCTTCTGTTTTTGAATAAGGGATGATAGAATTTAGGAATCAGTGACTTTACTGTAAACTCCACCTGCTGCGTCTAAGGCCAAGCCCAAAACATATAAACAGAGAACTTGTTAATTGGTGAACACAGTATTTTGACTCTGACAAATCTGGAGGTAGGTTTTTATGATTAACCACCATTTTTTCTTGCTCTTTTAAGAGGCTGCCCTACTGGCTTTTTGACTAAGAAATCTCAGTTCACTTATGCACTAAGGATGGCAACACCCTGAAGACAACCAGCCCTCATTTCCTGTAAGTTCTAGTTTAAGTTTTTGTAGAGATTTTTTTTTTTTCTTTTGGTGTTTTTTTTTTTCCACTTCAATCTCTGTGCACAGGTATGAAGCAACCTTGAATGTGTGGCAAAAGACTTCTGCACCTTCACAAAATACCATAAATCCTTGAATACAGCTTACTGAATTAATTCTTTTCACACAAATACCTATGTTAACTTTCGTCAAGAGCTAGTACTGCAACCAACAGCATTAAATCCAGAATAAATGCTCTACTTGTCACCTGTTCCTTCCATTTTGCTGATTGAAATGATGTTAGGCATCTTGCTGGGAAGTATAGAAACCAAGAACACAAAATATTTGAATTTTTGAAGAAAAATCATTCCATTCTAGAAAGACACAAAAATGCAAACCAGTGATTTGTCATGTGCTTTTTGTTGCAAGTTTTTTTAATCCCTAAACCAGGAAAAAATGGAGAGAGTCAAAGAAAGACTTTGCTTTCCATTTGAAATGGTAACTACTCAGCCACCCTTTCAGCATCATCTTTAAACAATCATTTCCTGGAACAAGGGGAATAAAGAGAATGAATTATAGAATGCAGTGCAGGAGAAATTGATCTAAAGACAGGTCAGAATACAGGAAAATGAGGCACATTTTTACTTGCCTGTAATGTCATGTTTCCTAATAATGATATCAATAAATAGGCTTTCACTGGAAAATGGCATGTGAAGACTTTTGACATCATCAGTGAGAATGAGACTCACCCCTATTTCATGTCCATCATTAACAGCTCTGAACTGACAGTGAAATAGAAACACAAATATGTAGCAAAACCTCTCAAACACCAGAAATAAGGGAAAAGATTAAAGAGCTGAAGAGAGGAGAGAAGGAATTTGTTTCCTGGCTAGAAGAACTCAGTTTACAGAGAGGATTAAATTTATTTTTCTAATTAGAACCTTGTTCGTTTTGAATTAGATGCAGCAGTGGGAAAAGGAAATCGTGAGGGATTTGGTGCATGAGCCAATGTTAATGCTCAGCAACAACCACAACAGACAAGATGCAGCCAAAGGTGCAACAGTACAAATTTCTATTTCTTCACTTTAAGTTCAAAAGTAACATCAACAGAAATGAGAGTTTTAACAGGTCATTTGCCAGGAATACACTTGGTTTGACAGACTTCCCAAACAATAACTGCTGTCATGACATGACAAAGAAAAGCCTAAAAAACTCCAGAAGCCACCACCAAACACCAACACCCCCCGCCCCCCCCCAAAAAAAAATAAAAGAAAAAAAAAACAGTCTAAAAAAAACCTTATTATTTCTGAAAAATGATCTTCTGGCAAGAACCAAAAACACTGTCTCATTCAAGAGAAATAAAAAAAAAAAAGAGAGAGAACTTAGGAGGCTACCTAGTTTCTATTTCACCAGAGAACATGGTTACAATGCCATGTCAAGATGAGCATTCTGGCTAAAACTTGGTCCGGATTTGTATCCACACTGAAGTTAATGACATTGCCCTTCGAGGGTGACGAGTTCCTTGGTAAACAATTGCATGCAACCATAAAGCAAATTAATGCTGATCCCTCAGTTATAGCTCGCTGTCAGGGGTGTACTGCAACCTCAGCAATCCTCCATGCAAACACCCTCTCAGGAGAGCTCTGGTAGGAGATGGATCTATCAGAAATCTGTAGAACTTCCTCATTTTAATGAGTGAAACTGGGGACTAGAGTCTGGGGATTTGCATAAATAAGTTGGAGAAATAAGATACATATCTGTATTTACATGAATGTAATTTCTGGAGCATGCTACCATAAAAAGTCATTAATTTATTTTGTCTATTTGGCTTCAAATCAAAGCTGAAGACCTCTGTAGAATACACACCGTGATGGAGCTGAAGTAAACAGCTTCAACATAAGATAAAGTTCCATGGCATCTGCTACACAGTGTCAGGATAAGCAATCAATTATCCCAGTTTCCCCTTAAAATCCATACTAAGAGTAATTTCTGAAGCAATGGAATGGAAGAAAAACATAACTTCTCTACGTTGGTGAGGATAAAAGACTCCTTTTCCACTTTTCTATTCCCATCACAGCAAGGAGACTTACTGTCTAAACTAACTTTTGAATAAACACAGAAGGTTCTTTTTAATGTCAATCCCCCTTCTTGACAATGATTAGACAGTTAAAAATAAATACCTCAAAAACTTATGGTTTAAAGTAAACAAGCAAAATTCTCACATGTTGTTACAATAACTGGGGTAGTTAATTATTTTCATGTTTCCCACCAAGGAAAATACTTGTTGCAACTTTGAGGCTTCTTTTCCTAAATATTGGTACAGCCAGAACCTAGGTTGAAAGCAGATAATTTTTGGGTGGGAATGAGAGGAACTGCAGGAGCAGAGAGAAAGGGAATGAAGCAGCTTCCAGAGCCTTAGAAACACAGCTGACATGACAGAGAAAGATTTAGTGCTCAATACAATTTGAAAGCAGCCTAGAAATACAATGGATTCATGTATTTCATGCATCACTCTGCTTGTGTTCAGAAAAACAGAAGGTTTTTGCATTTTTTTAAATTAAATGAGGTTGCACATGAGAAGCGCCCAACTCCCTTACCAACGTAAAAGAAACAAACCACAAGACCCAGAGATTTTGACTAATTGCCCATATCAAATGGAGAGAAGAGGATAATACAGCTCTAAGTTTAATAATGGGCTATTGTAATAAGGCTGACAGTGCTGAATGTCCTTGGGATCACAATTTCTTTTGGCAATAAAGCATTCGGAATGGTTATGGTGAACATTACGGATGTTTATTAACATAACAGCACATTCTGGCTCCACAACATGCAGGATGTGTAAAATGGTGCTACATGCATTATTCATACTGTGCAGGACCAAAATAATTCCTGGTTTCAGTCTTCTGGATTCATAATTTAAGATGAAGAGACAGTCTCTCTCTTACAACAGGGATGTTTATGCTGCTCTTACTTAGGTTCATTTGGGTCTCGCACAGACACAAAGCAGAGGATGTGATTCAACATATCAATCAATATGAAAAATTGTTAACAGCATTTCCGAGTGCCCTGATAATCTCAGAATTAAAAGCAACACCACAACCCCTTTTCTCATGCAAAATATCGTGTGCTAAACACAACAGATGGAAAATAACATTATATAAAATAGCAAATAAATAAATTGGGAGCAGGAGCACAAGGCAGTGCGTGTAGGAGCCAGAAACCTTTTATTTCTTCCTGTTCCTCTGTCTCTCTGGTAGCTCTAAATCTGGAAACAAACTGGCTTAAACTATTTTTGTGAGCTTTGAGAACTTAAAGAACAATCATTGGTTGTGAATGAAATTTCAGCCTGGTAAATTATCTGCCTGAACACCAAAGTTAATAAAAGAAGTGTTGACAGGTCCCTACCTGCAAAATGCTGCAACGACAATTCGACAATTGAAATGTCACACGTGGCCAGGCCTGTCTCAACAGCTCCCACTTCTTGACCAAAGGAAGAGGTGACAATTGTCTTCTTAGTAGCTCTTCTTTTTATACAGGGCACTACAAAATTAATTTCAGTACAGACAGTACTGAAATATTGCTTGTTTGCCAGGAATATTTATCGGTTTAGATTCTTCTTAAGCTTTATAGAACAGCAAATATCGTTGTGATATATATATATAGATTGATTGCATATAAATTCAGTTTTGGATCGAATATATGATTCAGGAATTTTAGAGAGAAATTGTGCAAGGCATGCAGCTGAAAAAAACTCTTCAGAAACCAGTTCAGATATATTATTTCATTCTTATATTTTCTGAGAAAATATTTTAATTTTTATCTTAGAAAATCCAAAATAAAAAATTCATTTTTGTTGGGGAAAAATATATTTTAAAAATATTATATCAGTCCAAAACAATTCATGTGGAAAGCCACAGCACTAATAAGAGGGTTAGTGACAGACTGCAGACCTGAAAAGCATGAGAAACAGAACACGAATGCAGTGAACCTAACCACAGCATTCACATGTAGGATCTGCTGATCCAAGATCAAGGACTTTCCAGAGCTAGATGAAATAAAAACAGACCACGATGCTTAAAAGAAGCCACAAAACAGTGATATTTTATAACTTGTTCTTAAATCCCTTCCCACTTTTGTCCTAATAATTTCTATTATGAACATCTTATAAAATCTAATTCACATGATTCTTTAAAGATATTTAATTATCCACTAATTTATCCAGGAATATTAGGTATACATGATGTGGGAATTGGCAATCCCCGTGCCCTACAGAGTGCCACTTTTATGCCATCAAAGCAATTCCTAGTGCAGATTTGGCACATAAAGCCTCCCACACTTCCCTAGAGCTGGGGAGCCCTGGCTGCTGCACCCCACGCCCCTGAGGCTGCCCTGTGCCATCCTCTGCACAGCTGCTGCTTCCAGGAAGCACAAATCAGGTGCCACTTTGAAACTTCTGTGAACCATCACCTCAAGTCACTAAACCACTTCACAACATGTCTTGTTCTTCTGTCCCTCTCCACTTACGAAATTTGCTTTTTAAGCATTCACTTGGACAGGTGTTTTAATGTCTAAGTCTGACACACAATTATGTCAGAAACCAGTTCGGTGTCTGACAACAAGCAGAGAGGAAGGATGTAACCTAACTCTGAAAGCAGTGAAAAAGGACACAAAACCGACCTTGTTCTGTCCTTGAAGGTGGCACAGACATACTCAGAGATGCTGCCCTGCTTGAGGCAAAGGGAGTGGATCTGCCCTGGCTTGACCAAGGCAAAGCAACCCTGCGTGCAGCCAAGCCCATCACCAATTCCCACTCTGTCATGGGCTCGCTGGTGACAAGTCTCTTCATGTCCCCTTTCTAATAGATGCCTTTAAATATTCTTTTATTTTATTTCCATCAAGCAGAGTGAGCAGCTTGTACCTATCCACAAAACATTGCCATTATGCCCATTAAATATCAAGCCCAAGTCAGAGAAGAAATGGTGAATCCTTTGCATTCCAATAACCAGAACACATCTGCCCCACACTTTTATTTTATTTCACAGTTTACTCAATGTTTCAATTTTTGGAGCACAGCAGTGGCATTTTTCCAAGTCCAAACACAATTAGTCTTTTCACCATTTGACTATAATGCAGAGAAAAAAAATTGTGTTTGGTGTCAATTATTTAATCTGAGTGTAAGTAAAATTGCTTATTTGATCATTTTATCTGGGAGAGAATATCATGTCACAGTTTTACTGATCACACAATTTGATTTTATTTTCATTTGTTATTAGAGACTGCAAACAGTGGAATAAAAAAAGTATATTTACAACTTCCAGTTAAGAACTGAATCTCCCACCTGAGTCAACAAACCACCCTGAGTGAAACTGTGTGTATGTGGAGTCATATACTGGAATGTATACACATGAGTTTACGTAGGAAGATATTAAAACTTTGTCAGCAGGAACACAAGCAATTACTAGTGTGGTGTCTGAAGGAAAAAAAAAAGCCAAAATCCAGAATTCCAAAGAGAATTTTAGCAGAGAATGATGGCAGAGTTGTTATTTAAACTCTCAATATAGCACTTCTGATCACCATAATAAAATTATCAAGATTCTGCAAGTGGGCTTTAATGAATACAACATAACAAACATTACCTGAGAAAAAAGTACTACCTGCATGTGTTTATTTTCTTTTTGCTCACAAGCATTTCTAAGTTAAGATTTTTATATCTTATTTTCTCCTGATAATTCATTTTGCTGCATGGGAGCTCTGCTTTAACTGTGAAGACCAACCATTTCCCCAGCTCTTCAGAATAAGAAAAAGTTCAATCTGCAGTTTTGAACAAAATTACTGTGCATGGTATAAGTTAATTTATTTCTAGTTCTATAGGTGTTTTTTGCACCCTAATGTCTAGTAATAACACAGACAAATTGCCCTCACTTTTAAGAAAGCTGAGTGCCCAGTTCAGGAACTTTCAAATGAGGAGCAAAACACTAGCAGAAAAATGCTGCCCCAATGGTCAGTATTTTCAGTGTAGCAATATCTCACACAATTTAAATAATTTTTCTTTAAAAGGAAAAAAGGTCTTTCTGTGGGGAGTTGCCTCATCCATGACTTGTTCACCACAACATACCTACAAAGATATTGGGACCCACAAATCTGACCCTTCAGCAAAAAAATCCTTCTCCCTCCAGCATCATCTGCAGTGCTGGAGAATAGTTTGTTTGGCACATATGTTCTCTGAGTGTGAAGTCATTCCAGTGAAATGAAAGACAGTCTGCTTTAGCTCATTCATTAATTTTCACAGCAGTTGGTGCCCCGTTGGCATTTCAAATTAACGAAAGGAAAAGTTCAAGAGATTTAGCTTCATTTCAAATCATGTCTGCTATGATTTTCAAGAAATGTTACAAATAGATTAAATTGCATTAGGAAAAGCTAATTGCAGAGCAAAAGAGAAGAATATTAAATGCTAA
Source organism: Corvus kubaryi (assembly GCF_017639235.1). Lineage (NCBI taxonomy): Eukaryota > Metazoa > Chordata > Aves > Passeriformes > Corvidae > Corvus > Corvus kubaryi. The sequence continues at coordinate 8,072,937 of NW_024581135.1, forward strand.
GTACCAAACTAATTTCAGGGTAACATAATTTTACCAGTTGAATCAGCCCCTGCATGAAAGCTCACACTCAAGTAGCTGCAGCAGTGATTAAGTCAGAGCTGAAGTCCCTAAAGATGCTGTTTTGCAAGTGTTAAATGACAGCTTGGAATGAAAGGATTTTAGTCCTGTTCATTGCTCCAAGTCCTTCCAACCTTCTCTGCAATTGGATCGAGGGTCTAAATAAACAAGTTCTTATGTGTATAATAAACTCTTTGGGGCTACTGATAAACTGCAGGGCCTTAAGAACATGCAGAGCTCTAATGATGGGGCTGAGGTTTCCTGGCACTTGCCTTTGGCCATTCATTTCAAAACCCCCACTAACACTTTCTGTACTAAAGTATCCTGATCTGACCCTGAAATAGGGAACTTACATCAAACTCGCTGCGATCTCAAGTGTAATTGCAGCTCCTTATTTATTTCTGCACTGGTTAGTTGTGCTGTTTGTCCTTTAAGGTCACAGACAACTCAGGAAATACATCAATTCAAGGAAAAAGGCCACTTGGTGATGGAGAGAATTAAAACACTTTTTTTTTTTTTTCCCCTGAATAACAGAATATCCAATGCATTTTATGCTTTGTTTTCTTCCTGCTGTGTTGGGGAATTTCTGTGTGAAAACAGTGCCCTTCCAATGAAAAACTTGATAACTCAAAAAGAAGAAATAAGGGTGATAACTGGGAGAACAGGAAAACCGTTGCCTCAAATTACCTGATAACAAATCAGGGAGCCATTAATGAAGTTGGATAAAAGCTGTCAAAGGGACTGAGGTGCAATTACCTAATTTAGATATTAGCAGTGCAGATAGCTGCATTTAAGCATCTCCCTTCTATATAATGGAGAGACATAGGTTCTTCATGGCTATGGGTTCTCCTTCTCTGTGAAGGATCAAAAGTGCTTATTTTACTCCTTGCCTATTTATTTTCCCATTACCCAGAGTTCAGGTGATATCCAAAGTCAAGTAGGTTGAGTCCTACTCCCGGGTGTATGGATGCTACTGAGAAGCCAAAATGAAGCACTGGCATCCTCGAGAGACTGCACCAAAGGGATGTTTGTGAGGTTGGAGGAAAGGATGAAATTCATCAAATTTCAAAAATTACTTTACTTTAGGGCAGGACATACACTGAAGTGGCACCACATCACTCAGGTCCACAAGTGTGTTGACAAATAGACAAATTTTCACAGGAATAGGGCATTTCATTGAAATTGTTCTGGCCTTATTTTTTCTCTATAAAAACCATTCTTTCATGTTGAAAAAGCAGCGGGAGCTGCAGAATCTCTGAGACCAAGTGAATTCAAAGCTGAGTCAGAAGAAAAAAATACATGTCCAATGGCGTTTCACAAATACTGCTTGCAACAGGAGTGGGTGAAAACATCCATAAGGAAACTATTTTATGCTTGTTACATTCAAAGTGTGGGAGGAACACTATGAGTACGTTTCTGAGCTCAGTAGACACAGAAGGACTGCTTTGGTTTGTTTTCAAAGTAGAAGCTGAATAAACAGAACCATTATAATAGCTCAGTGTTTACCAAGACTGCAGACCCAAGGAATGAAGTCATAAGATAAAAAAAATAAAAATATGTGCATTGTAGACTATTGAATAAGTGAGCTAAAGAACAAAGCTAGGAAACAGGAGGAAAAACACAAGCTTAGTCTTTGGTTACACTAAAACATTTTTGTCCATCTATAATAAAGCCTGGCCTTGATGTTGCCTTAAATTAGTCTAAACCACTTAATCTGCCCCTCCCTTTCTATAATATAATGTAATGTTATGATATAAAATATAGAGCCTCCACTTCATCCACGTGCATGTGCTCACTTCCTCAGTGTGACACAGGGATGGCTCCTGTCACAAGGCAGACATTTCTTTGTGCTTTGTGGCACAAAACCCTTGAAGCAGCCAGTCTGCAGAGCGCTGTCTTCTTACTTAAGGGCTTCAGAGTAGCAGTAGAGAGAAAAAGGGCCAGAAGTTAGGGACCAGAAAGTGAGATAGCTGATCATGGATTCCCAAGTTCAAAGCCAACAGAGCCAGTGTAAGTCCCTGGAATGGCTCAGAGGCAGAAAAGATGGGGATGCTCAGTTCCAGGGTCAGCTTCAGAGGGCACAGTAACACAGTGTGCTGTGTCTCACCCAGCCCCAGGGTCAGCCCGAGCAGGCTCTTGAACAAAGTTCTTTGTTCTTCAGCCCTGGGTGACAAAATTCTTCCCATCTAGATCCGTGGTATCTGACCAGTGGAGCAAGCTCTACTTGAGGGTTTCTCAGGAATAGCTCAAAGGCAGTTCCTTTCCCCTTCTTTCCTCCTGGGTCCTTAAAGACGCTTTTGGATGAATTCCCTCTGCCTCAGCATGCGCATTTACCTAGGGACAGTCATCTGCAGGTTCACCACTGCTCTTCTGACGCTCGTAAGCAAGCAAAGCACCAAAACCACTCTCCATAGAGGCTCTGTTAAAAGTTTCTGCAGATGTGTAGAGGGGTTGGAAACATGCAGCAACAGGCCCCATTAAGAGATTCCTTCTTTGGCTTCTCCAGACTTTTCGATGTGGTTTGCTCAGAGGCCAAGGGGCTCTGAACAAGAGTTTTTGTTTACCAGGGGTTTACTTGTGCAAAATTACCCATGGCCACAGTGACTTTGATTGAATGCAAGCAGTCATAGCTACAATTTCCACCTGGGACACAGAAGCCTTGGGATCTGTTGATTTGGGAAGCTGTAGCCAGTTAGCCAGTGGAGTTGTACCCACACTGCAAACTCAACAGAGCTTCCACAGCTGCTGCTGAGGAGAAACTTGTAGGTTTACAGACCATGTAACAGGTATGGATGAACTTGAGCAATACCTTAAGCTTGAACTCACAGTCCCAAGCCTAAACCTACAGCACAGTATGCAAAATAATAAAACTATGCAATGGAAAGATGGGATGCTTTAAATCCAAATCCAAAGAATTAATTTCTGCACATATGATACAACGTGCTGTGCAAGGTTTTAAACACCTTTCAGATAAATAAGAGAGAGCGCAAAATGAACTGTAACAAAACTCTTGTGGTCTCAAGCTGTTATCTCATCTATCTGAAAAAGGCAAACAAAGTTGGCTAAATGAAAGGCTAGGACTGATGATATCCAACTGCTGTCTGACATTTCAACATTGAAATTAAAGGTCTCCTTTGGAGCAGCCTCTGCTTGTCAAATGAAACATCAGGAATTGTTTTCAGTTACTTTTAAGAAGGCTGCAAAGTAATAAAAAAGAGTGAGTATAAATATCAGACTAAAACCTTGAAAATGTGCTATCTGATTCAAAGTGTGCATAATGTATTAAATTAATTACATATATAATGCTGAGAGACAAAACATTGCTGGCAGTAACTTAGTCCCAGATCAGGAAAGGGGCTTGGGAATTACCACATCCAGAGAGAAAGAGAGAATGAATCACATCTCCCAGAGGATTTCCAAAAGCAATGGAAAAACCTTACAGGGTGAGAAATAGATTTTTTTAACTGCAATTATCTACAAAAAAATTGAGTATTTCACCAGTGCTTTTGTCTCTATCAGCAAACACAAGAAAAAAAGCAATAGCAGTAGCATAGATCCAGGAAATGCTGTGGCATTTGGAGTATTTCACAAGTGTTTCAGTTTAAAGAGCTTTTCAGCAGAAGACAGTGAATTTGACAATGACTTAATATTTCATGGAATTACATTAAGTTCTATATTTTAGGTAGTAAACCAGGACAAGGACAGAATTTTTGGAAAGTCACATCATCATGAAAAAACAATTACCTGGCTGCCATCCCCACTCTCTGTATGTTGACAATGCTTGGTGGAGCACCACCTTTAGGAACCTGGACTCAGGACCTCCCATCCCATTTATCAGAGGTTTTATAAAGCAGACATCATACCCTGCACAACACTGCTTAATAAACACACTGCCACAATTCCACAGCAGAGTCTCTAAGGAACCACAATGTTCTGCACAGTCCTTTTTCTCCTGAGAGGGTGCCAATCAGCCAACATGTGAAGAAATTTAAATGCACTATGCTTGGTTCCAGGAGAGGAAATGAATTTATTTTTATATCAAGAAAAAAAAATAAAATCAAATGTTTGCAACCCCATACACACACACCCCATTTAGGAACATGGGCTTAAACTCATACATTTCCAGAACTACAGGGGGGGAAAAAATAATTATTTTCATAATTATTAATTCATGTCTTCTGGGAAAAAACTGTGGGAAAGGTCTCACAAAGGATCTTCAAAAATAAAAATTTGGAATCCATCTTTATTACTGGCAAGAACACAGAATTAATTCAGTTACTGCCAGACTTATTAGAAACATTGTGATTATCAGGAGAGCCGCTGGTCCTGCTTGGGAGTTTCAATAAAACAATTCAACAGTCCGAAAGATCAAAGACCTTAACACATTAACAAATTAAGTTAAAAGCCAAATATAAGTTAGCTTTGAAGGAAAAGATTCACCTAAACAGACTGAAGGAAAAAAGATACACTTTGAAATTCAATTTCTCAATTAAAACGCGCTCAGAATCCTACTAATCAAAATGTAAGCAGAAAACTTGTAACTAGAACTTTTCTAAGAGTCACAAAGCTGTTAAAGGGGGCTGTTTTACCCTCACAGTACAACATGAGTGGAATTTTTTTCTCAAGATTAATCTTCTGAACTTCAGGACACTTACAGACAGCTATTTGCAGAGTTGCATAATTACACTGACACAATTATTACATGAGAAGTTATGATTGTAACACAAAACAAAGAGATAAATAACTAAAACATAAGAATGAAAGTGTGATTGCGATGCTGTAACGTGGTAGCCGACTTTTTATGCAAATAGTGATGGGGAGATTTGCCACCCAGGCACACAGAGGATGAACAGAAAGTTGGCACAGAGAACCTGGGAGGGAGGAGCAAAGTCCCTCTGCAGCTCTGACAACAATTTACCTCTGTAATCATGAACAATCCTGCAGAGAGTGCACAGTTAATGTGATAAATAACTCTGCCACCTCACTTCCACCCATGGCTTCCAATGTGCTTTCTTATTACCCTGCTCATGGGATTTTGTCTGCTCTTTTTATCAGGTTTCCAGAAACTATACATAGACGGTAAAAGGATATATTTTCTTCCCTGTTTCTTGAAAAAATATCTGTAACTGTGTTCTATAAATGGAGACAAGATTTATGCAGGCAACTGAATTCAAACACATCACATCTGCTCTTCCTTGAAGTGACTCTGATCAGTGAGTAGAGACAGTTTGCCCTCAAAAAATGCCAAAGAACCATGTCCAACTCTAATTTACCAGAAGAGCTTACAGACATGTCTTGGGGACAATCAGCTTTTTTATTTTTTTTGCCACATGCCCCAAACTCACTCTTGGTGTAAAACAGCAGCAGGCAACATACTAAAAATTCATTTTAAAATTTTCCAAGCATAGCTGGAATCTTTTTTCACCTTCTCCCTCATTCTTTGCAGTATGCAAGAAAGCTTGTCATAATCATACAGATGAGCATAGCTTATATTTATTGCCTAATTATGGAAAAGTAATAATAAAAATGAAAAATGGCAATATAGATTTTCAATCATATAATTCCAGCATTCCACTTTGCTAAAATGATGTAAAACACCTACCCCTATTAGCCAGGAATATGCTGAAACAGCATTTAAATAAAGACAAAACCCACAGCCAGGCAGAAAGCAAGAATGCTACAGACACATTTTACAGTTTCCAATTAGGTGTTTCACTGCAAATAAGACATGAAAAATACAATTTTCTATCTCCATAACGTTATAACAATGCACAAGGATCTCAGATTAGCACTCATTATATATCATCAATCTCAGAGTAGTTTTTGAAGCCCTCCAAATAAAAGCAGAACCCCTGTCTGGACAAATAGGATATTTTGTTTGCTCCTAGATTTGCTATGTATCTTCATTTGTGGTGAAAAGATGCAATTCCCTGCCTTCACAGGTTTATGAAATACTGTTTGCATGAGTCAAGGACCAAAACATTTCTTGCTGTTATGGGAAATTTGGAGCATCTAAGATGCTGCAGTCATTTGGTAATCTAAGCATCAGACACTACTGTGTTTAAATTACAGCACACGTTGGCACATTGATGGAGAAAACTACATACATAAAAATCAAATTAAACCAGCAAATATTAAGGTAACATTAAGGCTGGGAGTTTAATTAACTTTCCTGAAAGTCAGACTACTGAAAACATTGGAGATCCTCAGATGGCTGAACATGGAAGGAGCAAAGAAAATGAGGCAGAGATAAGAGAGATTGCAAAATTATCTAAGTCAAGGTCACAGCACTGGGTGGGAGAAGGGCTTGCTCAAAGCAGGAAGGGGCTGGAAGTGACTCTCAGACAGATGCTGGAAATGCAGCTTCCACTGATTTAACACCACACAGCAGACAAACAAAGGATCCACCATATTCTTGTTGTACTGGAGAGAAGCAGCAGACAGTCTGGGCAGCCACTGGAAGCTTGAGGAGCAGCCTCCAGGAACCTGGAAACCACAGCATGAGGAGGCAAGGCAGCTGACTTTTTAGAAGCAGGGAGTGAAATAGCTTTTACAAATCTTTTTATTAGTGTGGCTGTGATGGCAGGTGCTTTCCTCAGCAGTGATCTCTCCAAAAAAATATCTCTTCACTTACTTTTAGTGCACCTGTGTTCCTTCAGTGCCACTTTCTATACACAAGAAAATGACTGCAGAAAGGTCCTCTCTTTTTCTCACATATATTATCACAGACCTCATTCTCTGTAAAAGGCATTTCTGAAGGCTGCTGAACCTGACAACTTCTGGATTTAAGGGGTAAGGCAGCAAAAATCCCCAAATCATTCTGCTAAGCCAGAGAAGTGTTAGGGAAAGGGATGTTTTATCATATTGTAAATATAAGCTTCTAAAAAGAAAAATCTGGCAATAGAGTCCCACCCTTTTTCCCCTCTCCCCACTCTCTCTTTAAATGCTTAAATTAATGCTCTGGCCTTCTCCGAATTTTATTTTCCTTGTATCTCACTGCCCTGTCTTGTATTTTAACTTCAGAAGACCTTTGTGGTGCCCCAGGTACATGAACCAGCAGATGTAGGGATTTACCAAGGCACACAGCACCCTTTGGGCAGTTCCTTGACGCTGAGGTCCTCCTCCCAACCCCACAGCCAGTCATTTGAGCTGCTCATGTGTAAAGCATGATAATGAAGAATAAACAGAAAGCAAAAATAGATATATACATTTTTTTTCTTTTTTTTAAACCCTCCTCCATTCTTGTCAGAGGGTAGCTCCTGATCACGTGTCCATTGGAACAGAGCTATTTAGAAGTAGGGTTTTTACCATGGAAATCAACAAAAAGATTTCCACTTTACCCATGGCAATAATGTCTTCAGCAACCACACACTTAGAGGCAACTAACACAACACAGGATGTTTCATTTACAGCTACACAAGTGACCACAGCAAAAAGTGACTAAGCTGTCTGTGGATACAGGTGAGTTGTTTGGGAGTCTCTTTTCATCTTCTCTGTTGCTAGCCTAACTAAAATTACTGAAAACAATTATCACACATATCTAAATGTTCATGCTCCTTATCACCATAATTTTAACAGCAGCACAAGTAGCATGAATATCTGGAGAATTTAAAGCTCACATCCATTCTCCTCTTTACTGTTTAGGTCTTAGTTTAGCAGCAGAGATTGTTTATTAATATTTTAGCCTCAGATTGGCTGCACTGAAAAGGAGGGGGGATGTGAGCAGATGGCTGTGGCAAGCTGCATGCCCTTGAGTGGGGTAAAGCACAAATATGCTTCTTGATCGACCACTGAACAAACTCTTTTACAAATTTATGTGCTGAAGAAGGCCAAGCTCAGGCTCTGTGATGGAAACTGACTCAGGTTCTAATTTAATTTGTCTTTCTACACTCTCCAGACTATTTCAGAAGCAAAACAAAGGCATGAATTACACTGCATCATGTGTAGACACATTTGAATTCAATGCATTAATTTACTGTGAAGTTAGTTTGACCTTGTGCCTGCATAAGTCAGATCAGAAAAGTCCCAACAGCTTAAAATAATAATAATAATAATAATAGAAACACCACCACAGTCAGACACACCAGAATCACTCTCACTGAGAAGCAGCACTTCCAGAAGTCATTTTAGTTTACAACATCATAAATTCTTATTAACATCTCTAGTGAAAATGACAGCAATGAAAGTAGATCAGGAACATGAACTCTTCCCTCGGTCTCCTTCAGCATCGAGGTGTCTGGCTTAGATATAGATATGTGCCACCCAGGACAGGTTTTTCTGCTACAGAGCAGTTACCATGAGAGCCCACTGTGTTTAATCTGTTCCTTAAAAGGGCTTGACCAGCCTGGGAGAATAATTGTGTTAAAATTCCCCAACAAAGGTGAAGAGAGGGGTCAGGTTGTTTTGGAGCACTCCTTCAGCTGGCTGTCAGTGGAGTAAAAAGGTTAGTGCAGCCATGGGAATGTTTTAGCACATCCAAGATTCCCTGGTGTCTCTAATATTCAGGCCACAATTTCACCTCTCTGCAGGTGTTTTTAAGCCCATTTTGAGGTAAAACAGCTCTTGGCATGCTCTTTTCCAGGCCAAGGGCAAGCAGCTGCAACTGGCCTCACACTTGGGCAGAGGTGCTCTCCTTGCAGATGACAGACTAGTATTTTGTCTTTAATGCATCTTCAAATCTGTGATTTTTTTCATTTATGGACAAGTTTAAAGAATCAGATTGGTTTCCAGTTGTACCATTCAGTCAGAAATCCCACTAAGAGGAGTGCTCAAAGTCAAGAGCATGGCAATTACAAGACTGATCCCTGCCTAAACTATAACTACCTGCCTCATGAATAATTTTATTCTCCTGTCAATCAGGTGCCTTCTGTGAACACTAAATTTATTACAGTAAATTAAAGAAAAAAAATGATGTGGTGTCAAAGTTGTCTCTGAGATTAATATTACAAGGAATGGGAAAGGTGAGCATGAGACACCAAGGGCACCCACGTGCCACGCTCAGCTGAATTACAGCTTTTACACCTCTGATGCCCTCAGACTGAGGGAAAGGAATTGTGAAATCAAGGGTGGCAGGGCAAGGGCAGACAGAGTGAACTAAGAAAGCTTTTCCAGGCCTCCCAGATGGGCCATGACTGAGCCAGCAGCAGGACCCACGTGTCTCACATGCTATGGCCTATCTACAGCAGCTGCAGACCTGTTTCCTTTACAATCCTAACATTCAGTTTGAATTTCCAAAGCTACTTCTTAGTATTTCATCCATTCCTAACATTGCCTTTAAAGTATTTTAGTAGTGTTTAATTTTATTTTATAGTATAAAGTATTTTAACAAAACCAGGATTTTATTTTTCTTTTGTCTTTTTTTTTTTCAAGTGTGTGCTAGCAAGATAGAGTCAGATGCAAAGAACATGTTACTTCCATAACATTCAAAATATTTCCAAAGAATTGGGGAAAGTTTAGCATTTTAACCATGACAAGATGTCATAATAAATTGGTTATTTTTATGTAACTTAAAAACTCCTGCAAATACAAAAAGGATTTCATGTTTCTTTAGGACTCCGTGTGAAACATTAGTTTATTGAAAACTACTCAATTGTGGCACGAAACAGCACATTGTTTAAAAAGTAGGCAAGTTTTTAGTTCATGCCAAACCACAATGGCTCCTGCTAATTCATAAAAATAACATCTTCAGCAAGACACAGATTCCCTACATTCCCATTTCAGCTTGAATTTTTTTACATTAAGCAGACACTGTTAGGTGCTCCAAAGGAATTATACCATTTTTATTTCTGTATTTTCTTGGAACTGGAGTCAATATTATATGAATGTGAGACGGTGCATTCAATGCAAACATTTAGACATATAATACTTTTTAACGTAAGTATCAACAAAGCTCTTAAATCTTATTTGATTAAGAATTCTGGACTATCAGAGTGAACTGAATCACTTCCCCAGAGCTCTCTCCGTAAGGAACAGCACCTTCTAAGTAGAAAGCAAAACCTGGGAACCTTCAGCAAAAACAGTACAAAACAAATTTAGATTGTATGGGGAAGTAAATAAAAGAAAAAAATAAAGTGGTGGGGGTTAGAGTATCCTCATCCACTTAGCAGTTAGTGAAAATTTTTGCCACCCACCTCCTGTCTTTAACATGAGAAAACCTCATTTCTCGGATTTTAACAGCCCCAAAATTTTTTCATCTGTTCATTTTGAAACTGAAATAGCTGAGGCTGATCACCAATCATCACTCACTGTTTCAGGCTCCTGCTGAAGAGCAATTTGGTGTAAATGTTCTGATAATAACAGAGTATGCCAGTGAAAAATCCCTTCCTGCAACTTCAGTTCTGCCACTTCTCCAAAATGGGCACATTTTAGAACATTCTAAGCAATACTTTGACTACTGACTACTAACAAAAACTTTATCTCGGGCTCAATTCTTGCAGTGTAGTGCTGAAAACAAACTTCCCACTACATGAATATAAAAATAGAAATAGGAACAGAAATAATTAACCAGAAATAATTAAACAGAAATAATTAAACAGTTTTTTATAAGGTTTTGGCAGAATAAATCTTCCACTCCTGCTGTATTAGCAGAACAAGATTAATTACATGAGCCCACAGGCTGTAAAAAGTAGAAAGCAGAGCAAAGTCTGGTTTATTTGTATTTATATCTGATCTTGCATATGAAGTTTCTGTGTAAAGGTGATGACTTGGCAGTATGAAGTTCTGTTACAATTAAAAGCTGCTGCCAGCTCAGGTAGCAGCAGTGTGGTTTTCACCTCTGGAATCCTCAGGGTGGGTCCTTGGGCCCATTTTTCTAATGATCAGGAATCTTTCAGTGTGAGCAAGACAAATAAATATTGAATAAATGCAGCTTTAAAATCAATATGCACTGCGGATACAAGGAGTGGTGATTTTATCCTTGTTGCTTCATAAGCAAATATCTAGAACAGTTTTAAATACGACTGGTGCCCTCTGCTATTGCTTTTATCTCAACAGCTGTCTGAAGCTCATAAGTCTTGCCTGAAAACCCACTGCTCCTTGGTCCATTTAATAAAATACTGTATCACCAAGAAATCAACACTATTTACTCTGTTGCATTTATGAAACCTGACCTCTTGCAAGAGTCCATGTGCAAGGGCTCAGGGCTGCAGTTGTGACAATGGCCCCGTACAAAAGGTGTGCACAACAGAATATTTGCATGGCATGGCTTCATCTGAGCACTGGGATCTGTGCAAGCTCAGCTTGGGGTCTGACACCTGTACATGAGTAGCAGAGACTGCATAACATTCTGGCTAAGGGGAAGAACACCACCATCATCACATAGATGCCTATTTTCCTCAGGGATGCACAAGCAGTATGAGTCTAATTACAATGCAATGCCCTCATAGCCCCAAGAATATTCAGTTGCACACCTGGGCTGTGCTTTAACTTACTGAGTTAAAATTCTGCACAAGATTTTGTGCTATGAAGGTGGTTTATCATTCTTTCACTTGGTGGCTCTTCATTGACTTCCTAACTCCTGCTTTTCTATCCACAGTAGGGAGCAGATACAGACTAATGCAAAGAGTAGTTTTGGCTGAGGCCACCGCCAGCCACAGCAGTGTGAGGAGGTGTGGCTGACTGCCCACCCCTGCCCAGCAGCTGGGGATGGCAGGAATTAATTCCTATAACCAAGGACACGGTGAAGGAATATAGCCAAACGTGATTACTTGCTATACTGACAACCTAATTCAAGATCATTTGCAATGAACCATTTCTAAAATCAACAAAAGCAAGACTTCTGGAAAAGGGAATCCTTCTGCATAGTGCTTATTCAGTCATGTTTTGCAAGTGCTTGTGCAGAGAATAAATAACACATTGTCAGGCTTTGCAGGGGTTTTACTATCCATAGAGGAATTCTCACTGAAAATCTGGCCCACAATGTTGTGTTTTCTCATTTCCTTTTTCTGTTTTATGGAATGCTGTTGCTTGTTATGTTTTTCTAACACCATAGTGTTAATTGTTTAATGTTATAGTGTTAATTGGAGTTTCTCTACCAAGAACTACTTCACCCTTCTCATATGCAGAGCTGATGAATTCCTAGGTATGCATTATACTAAAAGGTATATTAATTAACATTCTAACATTTTATAATTATATTATGCATTAGCAATGTTACATTTAATTGCAATAATCACTGTGACATCGTATGTGGGTGGCACTGCAATTTAATATGCTTTCATTTCTCAGTCATAAGAATCATGATCTAAATTTCAGTAACTCCTTGAAAAACCAATCTAATTTTTAAGCTTTACTTTAAAGGCCACTGCTAGTTATTCTGCAGAAATTCTTTGATTCACAAATGTAAGCTTCAAGTTTAAACTAAATTTCTTTTTCAGATGAGATTCCTACCACACACACAGATGAGACAGAAGGTCACTGAGTATAAACTGTGCAAGCTAAGGGGAAAAAACACCCCACAACTAAAAACATCTTCACCTTTTATTGTTAGACTGCTGTATTTCTTTGATAGATCTTTCATGCAGTAAATGCTATTGATGTCTAGACATCCTATCTTGTTTCTGCCTTATTGTAAAAATGTCTCATTTTCCTCTAACTTCACTACCACAATACCCTACTAAAGACACACTTGAATGTTTGGCTGACCTAACATCAATACTTCTTTCTTCTGCCCCTCCTCCTTCCCACACAAATCTTCCTCTGATACATTATTCAGAGACTCACTGATTTTGTGCCCGATCCTAATCCACCCTGTTCCATCTCTGAATGTAAAATACCACAGGTGGTATCTCAGCAGGCACAAGGACGGTAAGTTCTGATCCTTGGGAACATGAAGGACTCCATCAGTACCCAAACGCAGCACATAATTTTTCACAGTAAATTAAAAGGTACTAAAAGTTACAGGAGTCATCATCTTCCTCTAAAAATTTAGATTTGCACTAAAATTTCTCCTACATGCAACAGGGAGATGATCTAACAGTGTCATCTTTCACCAATCTGGTGTACAATTAGCCCCAGAAAGAACTAAAGGAAGATGTGCTGAACACATAATACAAAATTGAAACAGATTTCACATGGGTGAAACCAGAAGCCGAATCCTGAAAACATTTTATAATTGAGAAAGGAGGCAACTGGCTGTCTTTTCCACATACCCAGTCCTGTCACTGCTTCATATCCCTTTTTGCTTTTTTTCCCTCCTTCTTCTCAGAAAATGTATGTGCTTCGTCATATACAGATCACTACTAGAATGGAAACAATTATTTCATTATTTTTGTGAGGAGAAAAACATTATTTCAGTCTGAGGGAAGAAGCTGAAGTTATCCAACATGTCTAAAGCACTTTCCTAAGAAAGTTCTTAAAAGCAAAGTTAATCTATTTTCTCTTAGAATAGCTGATAGTGCCTGTGGCTATGTTTGCATGCACAAATGTTTGCTCCCTATTCCACTGTCAGTAGTGTTCTTTGCCTAAAGGTCACATACCAACAAAACATGATGATAAAGGTGCGTTATTACTGTTTTCCACTTTCACACTGAAGCAGAGAGAAAGAAATAAGTAACTGGAATATTTTTTGCATGCCTACATAAATCCTGACTGCCTTGAGAAATTCTTGTGTAGGGTTATTTCAGGGAATTCTAGAGGCAAAGAGTTTAATGGATGCAGAAACCCACACATCCTGACACAGGGAGGATAAAACTTCACAGTCCAGAGTGACTCAGTGAAAGTCTTCAGGAGTGAGAGAAACCCTTTAGTGGTGATGATTTACAGGATCATACACAGCAGTTTTATCATGTTGTGCAGTAACACCTGAAAGCACCACGGGTCCATTGCAGTGCAGATACTGTAATAAAAGCCAGACTCAAAATCAGGAGGTCAGGATATAATCCTTACCTACACACCACAACATCTGGACCAGGGAGAAGACAGAGTCCCCTCTCCTGTGCAGGAGCCTACAGGAGTTGATGATGTCAATGATATCAGGATCTTAATCATGTATCTGGCCTTTTCAGATTCCTTACCTTCTTATCTTAAATTAACAATTCAACCTGACTATAGAAGAAAGTGGAAGTTATTTTACTTTATGCCTGTTCTTTAAAAATTTAAATTTTGTGACTAGCAATGAATATAAGATTAGGTTAAGTATTTGATCTGAGAAGAAATTTTTCCTGATACTCTCCTATTTAATATAAAGATGAATGTGTGGGTGGTTTTTTTGAAATGAAAAATTACTCAGGTGGCTTAGAAACCTACGTCTTCGGAAACATGTGAAATGCCTGTGTTCGTTTCAGAAATTCAATTTAGTTCTTCAAATCACTTGGGCACATTTGAAAATATTACCCTTGATCTAACTCTTGATGGAAAAAAGATTGGTGTCTTCCTTAAACAATCCTGTTGAAATCAAGCTGCTGTAAAGTTCTCCATTTTGATGAAAAGAGGTATTTAAAAAAAAAGAAAAAACACAACATTTTCACTTGCTTGATTAAACACACATTATGGATTATTGCCAAGACAAAGACAGCTTTAGCTAAGCATCAGATCTCATTTTTCCATTTTAGAGAGTTATTACCTATAGTCTTTCCTATATATACTACTCTTGTTTAGTCATAATAACTCTTTCATTTGCTACGTTGAGTTGGAAGAAGACAGAGAATTTAAGCTGTTTAAATCTGAGAGCATGAACAGAACCCTAGCAGAAGAATCTCTCTTCATATGAAGAGGTTATTAAGTAATTGGCCATCTCTGTTCAAGTCATTGAAATGACTTGTTATTACCCTGTGCTTTCAGTTTACAATTTTTCCATTTAATACAAGTAGAAGATAACTCACCGAGTTGGCAAACAGTGTTCTGATTAGCGAAAACATTTTGAGCTAAGACAAACTCAATGCAATTATTAGTATAATATTATTACCAAGATGAATCTTTAGACTTAGTTCAGATGGGAGCCAGTAACTTCTATATATAACGCTAAATTTAATTACACCTAGTTAAACTATTAAATGAGAAAGCCTGGGCTAGGCTGGGAGTTTGTGGATGTTTAAGAAAGGGCCCAAGAGAGCTGACAGGTATTAATCCTGTCTTCCTGTTCTTCCTGCATAGGTTTGGAGAGTGATTGAAAAGGGGTCTTGTAGGAGAGAGAAGGATGAAAGGAATCTGTTCCTGCACTATAATTACAACTCCTAGCACATATAATTCCATGTATTTAGTGTGCCTGGGATATGGGACCAAAGCCCCTCCCCAGGAGGGTGTCAAAGGCTGGTGTGTGCCACTGAGACACTGATATTTGTTCACTCCCACTTACCCAAAGCTGCTCCTGAGCCAGCTCTGTGCTGTGGCACAGGTCACACAGGACACTGAGCACAGACTCAAATCAGATTCAAGATAACCCAAAATTAATCTGTAACCTCGCCCGCTGAGTAGTTAAAATGCTAACAACTCCAGCTAAATGAACATGCATTTTACACCACCATGCTGCTGACCAGTTCCCAGCGCTGTGAGAGCCTCTGGCAGCCCTTCCTTCTGGCATTTTGCACTCCTGGTGATGCAAATCCAGAAGGACACAGCTCCAAGGCCTGCCCTGCTGAAGCCAATGCAATGTGTTCACACAGCCCCATGACCTGGGCTACAGATCCTGACACCACTGTCCCCATCTCAGACCTGTTTTCCCAAAATCTGCTGCTGCCTACAAGAGCACCCACCTTAAAGACACAAGTTGATTGTCTTAGATGTTTATATGGTTATTTTAAAGGCCTTGTGACAATCAGATTCAGTGGTGACCTGCTCTTGGTTTGCGGCCATCTGGCATGGACAGGAATAGCCCCAGCTCACCACAGTGGAGAATGAGAGAGGATCTCTTATTTCTGCTAATTTAAGCACTATAAAGGAAAAATGAACCAAATCCTGCCAGACAGCCATGCTGAATGGGATTTACCACAAGCACAGAGTGCAATCAACAAAAATAATGCAGAAAAAATATTGCAGATGGCACTCGATTCACAACTCAAATAGTTCTGTAGTACAGCAGATGTGGATACCTAGAGCACCCACATACTAAATAACTTATGGAAGTCAAGGGAAATATTTGTAAGAACACCTAAACTTATAAAATTTAAAAAATCAAATCCAAGCAACTTTTGAGTTCACATCTGTGCAGATCCAAGCCATATCTGTGACATATTAGCTATACTGGAAAACTTCAGAATACACTGCACAGACCAAGACGTTATTTTTGAGTGTCTGATGACTTCAGTAGCTTCATTCCTTTTCATTCTATTGCATTCTTGATAATGGATGGTTTTTATTTATTAATACACATTGATGGTTTCAAGATAAGTTTTATTCCAAATATTCCAACCTAACATTCTGGATTTGTGCATGGCAGCTGCTTTCCATTAGGGTAAGATCCATTGGATGCAGGCACGTTTGAAGAGTTGTTGCCATTCTAACTGCAGCAGAGCATATAAATTACAATACCAGACTTTGTGGGAAATCAGTCATTACTGTAATTAACCACCTTCCTTATCACCTTACGCTTTTGCCTTATCACATCATTGACTATCTGCTTGTAATGAGTAACACTCAGGGATTATTGTTACATATACAATTTACAGCAATTATTAGGTTACTGACAATGAAATGACTTATAAAACTAATAGTGCATCTTTGTTTCTGCAGGTTCAATTTAAGGAACTGTGCCATTCTCACTTCATTTGAAAATATCAATAAAGCTGTTTCCAAGTTGAAAATTCATTTTCCTTTGTGCATAGGCTATACATTTCTTAGGACAGAAACCCATTTCCATATTAGTCACAGCAGCAAAATGGCTTCTCATTCGCCCTCAAGTTTATTAAAAACAAAGTGCTTTTAATATTGCGTGAAGCTGGATTAAAAGCATACATTAGCTTCTGACATTAAAATGGAGTAATTTTATTTCTTTATTCTACAGTCTGAGACAGCATTAGAAGTAGACTTTCATCTGATATTTTGGAATTGCAATTACTGCATTAAGAGGCAAATCTGGACTCCAAGCAATTAATGCATTAAGAGATGTATGTAGATTATAAAGGTGGATACACTTAAAGGTTTGATTATAATTTCTTTTTAAAAAAAAATACTGCAAAATACTCAGTGAGGAACAGCTTTCTGGACATTACTGATATATTTTTCTGTTTTTCTAGCCGGCAAAAGGAGAACACTAAAATCCCTGAAGTTAATATGTGACAATAAGAATCAAAGCATCTCATCTGGAAAACTGCTTGGCAGAGCTGCAAACCAATAAAAGTGTTCCTTCACACACACAATTCTCAAAACTCTCAACAGAAGCACTTCCAGGTCTTTTGCCTTTAGTTGCTGGCACTCCTCTCTAAGCATTCCTTCATGACTTTTCTGACAGCTCCTTCTGCAGAGAGTCCCCCTCTCGCTCCTTGTTCCCACCTTAGAGAAGTTAATAGAAGACACTTCAATGTCTCTGTCTCACCCTGTGCCACCAATTCACCTCTGGAGAGTTCAACAAAGCGATCCACTCTTCTTTTGTTCTCTTTTCCCCCAATTGCCTTTATCTGTAGCTTCTTGAACTACACAGACACTTTTCCTTGTCAGCCAGTCTGATGTGGCCCTCCCACAACCAGCAGGTCACCTTGGGCTGCTCCAGCAGGGAAACCCTGCCGACTCCAAGATAGTCAATACTACCACTATCCTTCACCAGAGATCTCTCCAGCCCTCATGGGACAACAGGGGACAACTGTTGAGACCTGCCAACAGTTTCTGTGAGCTCCCAAGAAATCCAAGCCAGCTCTCTTCCCCTGAGAAACCATTCACATCAGCTGTGGTTGCCTTTCCTCCTCTTGTCCATTGGCTTCTGGCACCAGCTCCTTCCAGAACGGGCTGACATGTCTCACAGGAGCTAGAGCTGTTTTATTTTTAAAGCAGTAATTAATCTGACACTGACTCCCCTCACAAGTGATAATTTTCATGCCTATCTTATTCCTATTTTTGCACACAAAGACTATATGAGATCAGGACCATTATTTCATGGCTATGGATTGTTTATACACACTAAAAAATAAGACAAGTCTGTGGAATACTCACAGCTTTTTACCAGCTAGCTACACAGCCACCACTGGACCTTCTGAGGAAGAGCAGACCCTTTTTCTACAGGATCACCACTTCAGGAGGACTGCAGCCACCATTCTACTGGACTGCTACCACCACCCTGGCTAACAGGGTGCCAGGTCGTATCCTGACTCTGTCAGTTTAACCCAGTGTTATCCATCTTTATTTCCCCCCCCCTCCCCCCTTTTATTTCCCTATTAAATTGTTATTCTGACTTGGTGTCTCCCACTAGTTTGTTTTCAAACTAGTGCACCAGCCAATCAGACACTGCTGAAGAGTTGGAGTTACATTTGGTTTTGCCTGCGCTGGAACAGAGGAGTTCAGAGCACATGGCAGAGGCAAGTCCTGGCTGGTCTTGGGGAGAGGGAAGGGAAGCTCGGAGCAGGCAGCAACACAAGTCTACCTTTTAAATTGTATATTGCAAGCACAAATTAAAGCAGAAGGAGCACTGTTTGGTTTTAAACATGACAAACAATTTGCATGTTTCAACACTGCATTGGAATGAGCCAAGATTTTTTTTTCCTTCTTTTACCACAGCCAAATAACTTCTGAAGTGTTGATAAATCAAGTCGGCTGTTTATCTGCAAGATCAGACTGAGTAGCTTTATTTTTGACGCTTCAAGGACAATGGTAAAATGGGGAATGTAACACAACTATCTGAAGTGCAAAGATGAGAACTGGGTTGGAAAGGAGTGCTAAGATCAGGGCGACCAGGGACACTGGAGCCAGAGTGCACGGTGGAGCAGGGGCATGTAGAGAGGGGGACTGGTGGGGCTTTGGCAGCTGCTATCTGTGAGCCAAGACAGACTGCTCTGCTTTTGCACAGAGTAGCACAATATACAGTAGCACAGGCACACGTTCTGCAGGTGCTGGACCTCAAGAGATTAGGCTAAAAAATGACATGCCAGTGAAGGCTGATGCAAGCTAGACTCCATAACGGGACTGGGCAAACCCAGAGAGGCTCTGTGCTCTTGCCCTCTGGGACAGTAAGAACTGCTGTCCTGGATACAACCAAAGTGAACAGAACCCAGAATCCTGCTTTTGACAAAGAACAAACACAAACTGCTTAGGGAAGAGTTTAAGGCTGGGCTGGATAGGGCCCTGAGCAACCTGCTCTAGTGGAAGGTGCCCCCAAACCCATGGCAGGGGGCTTAGAACAAGATGATCTGTAAGGCTCCCTTCTAACCCAAACCATTCCATGATTCTATAATAAGCAAGAGAGCACAAATAATACCAGCATCCCCTCATCTCCTCTGCCAAGAACCAGTTAATTGATTTGCTGAATTAGAAATGTAAATAGGACTCATGATTTTAAATAACCATTAATGAACTTACCCCTCATGAATTTATGCAGACCTCTTCTTGAACATAACTAATTTTGACTTTCAGAAGACTTTGAGGCAGAGTAACAATTTAATTACTAGTTTTCCTAGGAAAAAAAAAAAATCACTTTCTATTGTTGGTCCTTCATCTGTAACTTGATAATTTCCTTTTGGGTCCTTGCAGTAGCAAATCCATGCCTCAAAATTATTTTCAGATCTGTGTGTTTCCTTCAGATCTTCTGGATCTCTTGTCTGGTAAGGAGAAGAAGCAGATACCCTAGAGCAATCTAAGAGTGCCCCACAAGTAATACTCCTCCAGCTCCCTGAGATTACCTCAGTTATGTTGCTGTAAAATTTGAATTACATTTCTTAAGAAGTCAACATGAAGGCTACCCTTAGGAGCAAATTCCAGTCAAGTCCTGAGGGCACACAAATTCGTATGGGTACCTTGGGGCTGCTAAAGCAGAATCTTCCTGAATGGAAAAATTAGGATTTTTTTTGTCATTAACTGACTGATGTTGAAAGAAAGGCTTTTGTAAAGCTTCAGTCACAAATGCATAGCAGGGAAAAATGATCTTTAGTAATGAGCCTAATGCCAGTAAAGTGAGCAAGAAGCACATGAATAGCAGCATAAGGTAAAGCTTACAGTTATTTTAATCCTACAATGATACCAGGCTTCTCAAAATGCTCTCTTTCAGTAGAACAAAAATCAATTCTGCTTTCATGGAAGAATATTCAGCCTCATTGCTGTTCATTTTTAAGCACTCAGAATAAAAACAAACAAAATCTAATTTTTTTTTTCCTGTTATGGTAACACATGAGACCCCCTACCAGGGCTCTAATGAGTGAGGCATCCTTCAACACGAGATGGGATCTTCTCTTGCTTGAAGTTCTTAAAAAATAAGTTGCCAAAAAAGCTGACATGAAGAAGACAAGCAGCAAGTGAGACTGTAGTCATCAATTCTTTAGTTCCTTTCAGTGCTAGAAGCTGTTTAATAACTCACAACCATTTATTTCTATGTAGTCAGAAAAGTGACTTCTGCTGCTCTCTCAATCATCAGCGCCAGGTTTTTATTTTTAATTTTACACATATATGCACATATATATGAGCCAGTTCATGCTTTTCCTCTGCTCTACAAGTAATTTGCATAGTAGTTCCATGAAAGTTACATTTTAGTTGAGTCAAATTACACAGTGGTTTTCAACCAAATGACTGTGAGGACCAAGAGGGAATTTGAATCAGACAAGTGGGTTACAAGGTCATTCCTAGAGCATTTCCCTGCCCAGGTAGGCCAAATGTGTGGCCACATCCATCCTTAACTTAAGGTTTCCATAGGTCTAGAAACAGCATTCCTGACATCATAGTGCTTTTTTAAAAAGATAGTATTTTAATTTCTACTCTTTATGTCCAGAGTAAAATACAAATCAAACACAAAGCAGTGAAAAATTAAGTATAAAACTCTGCCAAGATACATAACCATGAGTGTATTTGGTCATCATAAAGGGCGGCAAAATCAGTTCTAACAAGGTACTATACGACTTCTGATGAAACTGTCCTTTATGGATGATATTACTAATTTTTCTTCCGAGATAGGTCTTGCAAAGCTAAGTAAAATCACTCAACTAAACTGCAAAAGGACTTTAAAGAGTCAAGCTGATTGATAAAATCAAGGGCTGCCAAGTGACCTGAACAGACATACAGAAAATACCATTGTAAGATTTTATTCTGAATTTGCCCACAAAGGCATGCTCAAGGTTGTGATTCCCCCATAAATTGACTATGCTATTAATAGTCACAGAAGCATTACTGGCAAAATAGAATAGGGGCTACAATTTCAGCAACAACTAAGTCAGCAATACCACCTTTGAAGCAAGTAGGTGTCAGAAGTTGCTTTCAAAACCTCTTTCAGTCTTTCTGTTATTGACTTAGTGAAACAGGTGATGCCATCTGGTAGCCAGAGCATGGTGATGTGCTGGTTTCTCACTGTTTATGCTGATTCCACACCATTTACCACCTCCTTGGACAGAGCTTCAACAGAACAAAATGCTCATATAAAAACAGGAAGTTTCATGACAAATCCAGAGAGTGTCTTGAGCTTTGCAGATTCACTGCAGTCAACAGAACAGAGCCAAGCTCATCTATTATTTTAGGGGTCTTCAATCAAGGAATTTGCACCAAGAGTAAATTTCTGCCAACCTTCATGTATGTGAAACAATTCTGCTTCTGTGGACTGGGATTTGACAAAAAGCACTGAATCAAAGACCACAGGAGACAACCAACATTTTGAAATTCTAATTGCTGTTATTTAAGAGGCTGAGGGAATGAGGAAACAGAACCTGCTTTGTACAATGGCCTTGTGTTGCTTCCAGCAGAAGGGATAGAACTGCTTTGTCTCCCATTTTACTACAAAAATGAATTGCAGAAAGTTTTGCAAACAAACAAAAAAAGACAACCACAGTGGAGCCACTATTTTAATTTCTTTTCTCATATTTTCAATACAATCAATGCAAAGCTGGCTGTTTTGTACTGTCATCAATAATTTAAATGTATAGAAAGTTTTATTGATTTCTCAGCTGCATTTGCATTCTGTATCTTCCTAGCTTACTTTAATCATAAAATTACCAATTTTTTTTCCAAAATGCTTAAGACATGCACACACTATCATGCCAGTTGGTTTTGATACAATCTGTGCTTACATTCAAGATCTGGTAAACTTGAGCCACTGTGAGAAAACACAGTGAAGGCTTTCATAAACAAAGATTTATGTGTACAACAAGTGTGCTTGAACAAATTCATGGTATGTACACTGACCTCAGACTCTCAGGTTAATATCAGCATCTTCTTAAGTGACTACAGTAGAAAATAAGATTTCATGGACATTACCCCTGAGACACCCAATCTTTACTAGCATCATTAAACAATTACAGCATTATGGAAACTCAACCAAGGATGAGAAGAAGAGACACGGAAAAACGCAATTTACTGTAATTAATGTTATGTTAATAGCTTACATTTCACAAACTCACTGAAGCAGGAATTCCATTGCTTTATTCCTGGAATTTAATGTGAAAACTGGGGCACTGTGCACTGGGTGCACTTGGTAGCAGTGCTGCAGAAGGCTGGGAATGAAGGGCAGGCTTCTGTGGTCAGGTGAGCAACTCCTTCCTGCTCCTGTTATAACCATCTCACTACTCTTTCTGGTACCATTGTAAGGCAAGAACTCTGTTCATGTTTCCACAGACAGATATTTCCCTTTGTCACTCCCATACAGCTTCAGTGTTATTTGAAAGAAACTATTGTGAAGGGTAACACTAAACTCTGAAACAACAGATCTGGTTGTGAGTAAATCATGTTTTTCTACACACTAACCCTGCTTTTGGGGGAAAAGTCAGTTCTCTAACATAAGAACCTATTTTCTAGTTGGGACTAAGACACAAAAATAATTTCAATTTGCTTCATTTACATCCATACCATCCTGAAACTTATTAATTGCTATTGATAAGTTAATTAAAAAGCTTGATAGCTAGAGGAAAAGGTATCATTTTGTATTTAGAATTAACTTCCCTTCTCTGCTGTTTCAATAATATCCTGCCTGGCTCCTTCATTCCTTTTGCCTCTTCCATCTTTTAGAGACAATTTTGGAACATTTCAAATCATATGTGCTCCTGGTACATTTCTCATGGAAACAACTTCTAAATTTTTTTTGCTCAGCATGTTCCAGTTTAAATAATAATCCCAGGTAAAATTACAATGCCTTTTTTTAGATCCTTACAGACATAACATCAGCAGAAAAGTACAAACCTAGAGCTTGTAGACAGGAAAGTCTGCACCAGGAACTTTTACTTGAAAAATCTCTTAGAAAAACTAAAATGGAAGATGAATTCATGAGCTAAACAAGCTCATGTTGATTGATGTAAGGTTAAGGCCATACCTTACATCTAGTACAGAAGAGGCTGTTTCCTGGGGCAGCAGATCAACATCATCAACAAAAAAACCTACAGCCTCACATCTGCAATTCTTGGGTCCAAGACCCGTACTCTACATTACAGGAGATATCTATATACAGGTACACACACATAATATAATACTATTTATTTTTAAAGACACACTAGAGGTCTTCCTTGTGCCTTGATCAACTGCCTATGAACAAATTTTCTGTTTAGATAATTGATAAGGCTCACAGCTATAAATTGACAAAGTGCATTTGCTACTTTCATCCATGGCCAGTACTTATCAGACGTTTAAATTTCCAAGGTGAATTGAATCATCTGCAAATCCGTTTGCTGATAAGTGGGAACTAGACAAGTTTTGATTTGAATGAGGAGGCTGATCAGAGGTGAAAATTATATTAAATGTTAATTAATGCAAAAAATTGATGTGACAGTTTAAGTCATGGATAGGAGTGAATATTTGATTCCTTTTGTGTTCAAGGCCAGGAGACATCCATTAGGTAACTTGGGAACACAGAAACACACACTTCCAAATCATTGTTATAACCAGCCAATGTACTGCCTAATGAAAAAACATTATGCCTGATGTAATTCTAATTACAGAATTATTGTATGCTTATACTTATGTCTTTTTACAGTGCACTAACAAAACCCAGTGTGCTACAGGCTCGGAGTTTGCCCTGCAAACAATTACACACTTGAGCAGCCTTCCTCTTAGGAGAGGTTCCACTTCAATGGCTTTAATGAGACAGGTCATGTGAGAAAAATTCCTCTTACATATATTAGAAATTTCTCTCCTTAGTATTCAACCTTTGGGATTTTTTTACATTAATGATGTTGATTTAAATTTGGGGGGGGGTCCCCAAGGTTTTTTTTTTTTTTTCATTTGCTTTGCCTGTTTTCAGTAAATTGGCAGAGCAGATCTATTTCAAACAGACAAATAACAAAACAAAATAACAAAACAAATAACAAATAACAAAACAGACAAATAACCAAAGCAAAACAAAATATTTCATTGCCGTTGTTTTTAAAACAATGTCCTGGTTCGTAATAAACAAAACATCCCAAATATTACTTTGAGGGGAAGAAAATTAAAAATGGAGGTCTGAAATAGAAAAATACTAATACCACATTTTTGTAACAATAATGATAAAGTTAGTGTCATTGCTAAATGATTCAACACTAAAATTTGAGTTTCTGAGTATCTTTTATTAGCTTTATGGCTTCCACAAATCTGAACAATGCAGTGTTTTAAATATTCAGGGCAAGTTGAAGTTGTGATTTCCCTGTTGGCTTGACATCAGCAGGGGACCAAGATCTGGAACAAGATAGCTACTTTTCCCTCTTTTTGCTCCCTTCAGCCTATTTCCCTCAGCACACCAAGCATCCAACAAATAATGAAAAATCCAGCTGCTAATCTCAGCCTACAGCAGTATAAATCTTGAGGTTGTCCTGGAAGTGACTGGACATCATCTCTGAGAGAGAGAAGATTTATCAGGACATGACTGGGTATTTCAGCCCTGCTCTGTCCTCCCAACACTTGATTAAAGAGATGTGGCACAGTCAGGCGAGGTGCCTGTGAGCAGTGGCCACAAAGTTCAGCCAGAGACATGTCAAGCCTGCCCTGGTATTTGAACAAGGCTTGTCCTGTATGAGAACTGCTGACTCAAACCTCTTTAAAAAAAAGTAAAATGAAATAAAATCTGAGGGCATAGCTCATTAAGTGCATTTTCAATTTGCACTGGAATATACCTCTCTTTAATCAAGTAAAATTTTACATGTAGCCACAGTACATAAATTATCCACCACAACTTTTCCAAAATCCTTCCAGGAGGTCCATGCCTGGGTCTGGAATATTTCTGTACCACTCCAATTACACTCAGTAGGATTTGAACACTTATGTCTGCAGAGAGTATGGCATTTATACTGTAACTAAATTCAACATTTATAATGCCAGGCGCTTTATTTACTGTCACCCATAACTTACAATGATGCTGGGTTTTATCTTGTATTTCTGATACACTCTCCATTATTGCTTATTTATGAAAATAACCTGTGCCATCAAGAGTTCTATTTCTTTTTTTATTAAAGAGTCAGCAACTAAAATTACAACTGTAGAGACAGATTAGACTTGCTGACCTGCGGCAGAGCGCAATCATAAGGAAAATAAATACTAGTTTTGAATTACCATGAGTATGTGCAATGCAGACTAATATTTTTCTATTATTACTTTTTACACAGTCCTTTATATCAATTTGTTGAAATGAACTTGAGCAGCACTTAGGGACAGTTCATATTAATCTCTAAGATAAAACACCTGCGTTATCACTGTCACAGGATCTCCAACACTGTTTGAGGTGTACAACTGGATCCACACTGGACATTGTGAAAAAGCATTATTTTGCTTTTTCCTCTGTCTCCACTATATTCATATGAAAATTTATGAGATTTCTGAGATTAAAAGCTGGAAGTTTTGACTGTGGAATATCAGTTCATTTTTCGGACAAAGGAAAGGACTTAACAAGCAGAAGAAGGGTTAATCTCTGCTTTGGACTAACTGAAGCACCAAGGGAGATTTTAAACTAAAGTTAAGCTAATAAAGGAAAAAAAATGAAGAACAGAAAAGTCCAAGATTTCATGAGAGTTCAGCTGAAATAGGAAAGAAAGACAAGAAACACTTTGGTTACCACTGTATTAACAACAGGAATCTGCAAAACAAAGGAAAAGGAATCGGAAACTCACCATTGGAAAGAAATTTCATATAATTAGCATTATTGGAGCCAGATGGGATGGTTTGCAGCATCACTGAAATGTAAGAAATCCTGCTTTATAGTCTGCTTAGGGGCAGAATGGGTGATAGAGGTTGAAGTGTATATTAAAGACATCGTTACTTGTTTTGTGGTTAGTGATTACTGTGGAGTGCCTGGGTTGAACGTGTAGCAGTGTTTCCAGCAGCAGCTTCCCAAAAAAAGAGGCACAGATGTAGCAAATGCAGTTGGGAAACAGGATGGGCATCTCCTCCAGCACATACCTACATTATGCAGGAGAAAGCATCTAACACAGGGCTTCAGTTTGAGAAGCTCACAAAAGTTACTCCTGCCTTGTAGTGTAAAATTTGTGTAAGTTACTTCAAGTTACACTTGAGAACAGACATTGAAATGAACTAACAGAGTATTAGTTAGCTCTATATACAGCCACATCCTTAGCTAGAGCAGTAGGTTTAATCTTGGCACCAAAGTCTGAATTCATTTTGAGACAAGTGACCACAAAATACAGTGCTGGATGTGAGCAAAGGTAGAAAAACGTGGCAAAATGTTAATTCAGAGGTCTGAAATAGAGTTATTCCAAATGAAAGGTATGAAAACTAATGGATTCCTAATTTCTTTACATTATCCTCTCAAGGGGAACAGTTTCAAGAAACAAGCCTACTCCTACAAGTTATGGAGTCTCTAAAAAGAATGGCACTTGGAGCAAAATGAAATCAGCCATAGAATATCCTGAGTTGGAAGGGAACCACAAGGATCAAAACTCTAAAGTTCAGAGAGTTGTACAAAACAGTCATCAGGTCTGAGACCCAGATAGCAGATACAACAGATGGAAGTGGACACAGTACTTTCCAGGTAATTCCTACAGAAAACAAGCATGGTCTCCCTAGATTAATACTTTCACCACAGTCACTCAACATCACTCAGCTGAGCCCAGAGGACACCTCAGGGACTGGTTTTAAAGGCAGAATCTAGATCCAAGAGCTTAGAAAAATACTCCATTTATTACCATGATATTGCATAGTCTAGCCTGATATGTTCATACCAGAAAGTTTCTGTTAACATAAGTCAAAATTACACAGAATGCATCAACAGACAGCTGCCATGCGTTCAGCCTTGCCAGTGTGTTTAATGACACATGTATTTGTGATTAGAACTGGAAGACTTTATTTACCTAGTGGCTTGTTTTAATAAAGGTATCTTCCTGTGATTAGACAGCCTGCATAGAATTTATAAGCAGAAAGAGTAGCTGATGAGAAAAGCTATGAGCTCTTACACACTGACCTGAATTGTAAAATACCCCAAGAGAACTCACCAAGGAAAAATTACTATGCACTGTGAAGAAGCACCCAACACAGCACTTGCTCTTTGCATTTCAGATGTGATAATCATCATCACTGCAAGCCTCAGCTTCACCAGAAAAATGCACTGAGTTCTATAGTTCAAACTTCTGTGAGGCCTGCTTGCTAAAACAAATACATTTTCAGTCTAGTTTTCCAATACAATCCCCACAGAGAAAACTCAAATGTAGCATTGCATAGAAATGTATTTTGTGCCTGTATAACAAGTCCTAAAGCATATTATTATTGATTTCTTCTGTTTAAGAGAAGGAACTGAGTTACAGGCTGAGTCTTAACTGGGAACCCTGATGTTAAGGTCATTACTTTCAAAACACCAGATATTACAGCCAAACCCACACAACTGTTGAGCACACAGCAAAAAGTCTATTTCCAAGGTTATTTTGGAATTCATTTAAAAGCAGCTGAAAACATCCTATTTCAATGTCAGAAACCATGACTGGGTACTTTGAAGGCAAAAACTGCTCACAGCTGTCAAATTCTAGGATTTTTGCTCCTTTCAGTCCATCTGTTGGTTATCCCTGTAGTGCTAACAATAAGAATCCCAGGTTTTTCTTTGGGGTATTGACTGACAAGATGGGCTGTTCAAGGAATCTTTTCTGCATACCTCTAACTTTTCTTGAGTATGATTTAAGAGAACAG
Organism: Corvus kubaryi; assembly: GCF_017639235.1. Taxonomy (NCBI): domain Eukaryota; kingdom Metazoa; phylum Chordata; class Aves; order Passeriformes; family Corvidae; genus Corvus; species Corvus kubaryi. Next base: position 8,101,134 of record NW_024581135.1, read on the forward strand.
GAAAAATTGTAACTCAAAAACCTGAAAACATCTAAATTGAGAAAAACACTTAATCTGCTTTACAGACTTTGTTTTACCCACATTTTCAGATGCTTTAGAAAATAAAGCCTTTGTCACTGGAACAGAGGAGAACAAATATAAAAAGAGGAACACATGTTCTTAACTCAAATTACAAAGAGAGAATTTAGACAATAAGGAAATTAAATTACACAAGATGAGAGAAAATTCAGTGTTTTAGTAAGAAACTGTCATTTAAGGTTTCCCAGGTCCTGAGCTGATGCTATAACTATATTCCATCTGTTGGAGCTTCTTGATAAATACAGAGTCTGAAAGTGGCTTAAAGCACTGGCAGTTATACTTAATGACTCAATCTGCTGAACTTTTATACTACTACCATTTTAGATAAGGGAAATTAAGTGGAAATATACACATATTCAGATTTCCAAAGGGTACTTTATGAGATTCTATGATTTAAGATTGCTTAGCAAATTGGGAACCACCAGGTTAATTAGGACAATTTGCTTGACAGGCAATGTCTCAAGAGCAGGAATTCATGCATTAGCAGTTCAGGAAACAATGGTAGGTATAGGAATCACTTGAAAAGTCTAGAAAGTAATAATAATTTTAAAAAAACCTAACAGACCACATCACCTGAAGTGCCAAAGTAATGGCACGAGCTCACATGGATTGTAAGCATGAAAGGTTGAAGAGGAGCAAAACCAGAAAATTGACGTATTAGAGAAGTGATCAAAATTAAACTACAGAGTTCACCAAAAACTTCAAACACAGGACTTCAGAGAAATATGCATCTATAAGAAGTTGATGGGGAAGAGCTGCTTGGTCACAGTGTTTTGGAAAAGGACTAATCATGGATGATAAACAGCCATTGATACCATGCCATTGTAAGCTAAAGCATTGTAGGAGTGCGCTCTACATCTTCATTACAGATAACTGGGAAACAACAGCTTGAGCCACAGAAGGAAAACATTCAGGCTGGCTATCAGGAAAATGGGCAGGGTAATTGGGACATGAGAATCAATAGTATGAAATACACTCTCATCACCAGTGGAATGGATGGGTCTTCATCCAAGATTTAAAAGGAAAAATAAATTACAGAAAATATCTTCCCTACAAACTCTGAGTCAGGCAGAGCGGCTCACACAACCTGCACAAGAAAGCTGCTCTCCCTGTTCCCTACATACAACCAATGGAGAAAAACAGGCTTCTACACAGGAGATGGATAAGAGCTTTTTAAGCTTTTACTCTGAAGTGCATTCCAGAAAGACTTTGTCTCTTTTCTGACTACCAGAACCTGGAGAGAAAAATTGTCTAATCTAGGAAACCCTTGAATTTAAGCATTGCAAATACTGCACTATGGCTCTACTGGATCAATGGATTTGTGTTTGTATCACAGTAGTTAGTGCTAAGACCTTCAACATTCTATAAGTATGAAACTAAGTTTGGCTGAAGTTAACAAGGAAAAATTAAAGCTGTGACAACAAGCAGAGGTAAGAAGGCATGAACCTCACTGCTGGAGAGCTCGTCCAAATCTGCATGAACTACTAAAACTACAGACAAAATGCTAAGAGCCAAAGAGGTTAAATGGCTCAACAGAAGGAGGACACAGTTCAGTGCAAGTTAACTTGAGACAGTGCAACAACTGGCAGGGAAACATCCTGTTGCAGTTTTGTTGAAGTTACCGTGTTTTTAACAGGTAGCACATCTCTCTTCTACCTGGCATCCTGGACACAACACTGTTACTGGCTTGGCACCACCTGACATCAAAACCTCACAGCCTCTGAAATATATAAATGTGAAAGCTATTTAAAGGATCTAAAAGATCCCTTAAAAGATGAATTCTTATTGGGGGGAAATAAAAATGCTGAGGTAGCCTAACATGAATGATTTATTTAAACACTTAAAAAAAAAAAAAAAGGTTAAAAGAAACAAAGTCAGATCATCAGATGGTGTCAGCTGGCAGAACTCTACTGACTTTAAAAGTAACTGCACTGATTTCTGCTAGTTCAGGATTTTCTTGGCCCTTAATACACTCCATATTAAGAGTAGCTATTCTTAAAAAGAAAAAAGGACAACCTGTTAGGACAGGTCACTATACCACAGAGAAAGAATAAAAATTTGGAATACAATCGAAGCAAAAAAAATTCAAGATGCAATTGTCTGACTGTTGACAAATACTGTTGGTTACATTTTGATAACAAAGACAGAGGGAAGAGGAAAAAACGCAGCCAAGAATATCAAGAAAATTTATAAAAATGATGCAGTAGTGCTACAAACATTTCCAAACCTAGCACAAACTAAAATCATTTCATATATTTAGCTTTAAGTCAGCATAAATAAAACTTCTCACTGCCTATTTGCTGATATTTTCAAATATCCACAGTACCAGGTTTATCTTCCTTTTGCTGAACTTTACAGTAAAATTTCTAGACCTTGTAGTAGGAAAAGCTTATGCTAAAAATATCTGGAAGGTATTATCCTGGCAGAGAAAACTGTTTCCTATGGGTATTCCTCATTTAGTGTTTGTCATCCCCTTTTTGGGGCCTCTACTTTCTTCTGGGAAATGGGAACTGCAGGCCAAGGTCTTCCAGATTATCCATTACAAACACAAACTCCATCACCTCAGCCTGCCTTGATGGATGGGATGACCCACTCTGGTGGCAAAATAATGTCATTTTCTTGATCATGTCTTTTCAAATAGAACAGATTTTTAAAGGCTTGAAATACTCCAACCCAGCTATATGTAAGTCCCTTCCCATTTGACCTCCTCAGGGTATTTTTCTCCTTTTTCAAATGAATCCTGGTAAAAAGGCTTTCTCCTCTAGAAAGTCTTTTTGCATAGAAAGATGCTCTTTGTCCTGCCCACCAACAGAAAAAATACAACTATATTACATTTCAAGCCTCAGGACTTTACAAGCTGTACCAGACATTTGCTTCCCTTTTCATCTAAGCTGAAGATGTTATTTGTCTTTTACGGTCAATTCTATTGAGAAACATCTATTTCCACACAAAACAGAACTCCTGTGAATCTGGAAGAAATAGGAAATAGGGATATTATTGTGCTTATGCACCACCAGTGTCAATTCAGCATAAGAAAAGCATCTCTCCATGACAGGAAAGATTCCCATGTCTGATTTTATTCTCTGTGCTCAGGAAAATCCAAGACAGTAATCATAACTATCTCTGTATGAGCTGACAGCCTGCAACAATATTTGCCTCAGTTGATTACTTAGCTCTGCCATGGATCCTATTACCAGGCTTCCTGGCTCTGTCTGCCTGCCTCTCTTTTGAGAGTTTGAGATATATTTATTTGATTTCCTCTAAGATTCATACTCACCTGTAGTGTTTTGGTTCTTGTTGTTGGGGTTTTTTCAGTAAGTCTGTCAGAGTCCCAGAGCAGACATGTCCAAACCAGGCAGAGTGACAATTTTTTGCAACACTGTGTTTCACAGACAGACAAACTACTAAGATGTGGCTGTGATATGCTGGATACAACCAAAGTTTAAGATCAAAAGGAGAAGTATCTTCACAAAAATCAAAACACACCTGTCTGACATCAAGACAAACCACAGTTTACACATAAACCAAATTTTCACATGGCTTTGTACTCTACTTTTGATTTTCTGCTGAGATGGAGACACAGCCAGAGATGATGTTTTTGCTAACATCCGTCACATTTAGTGCATGGTCTGATCTTCAAAGAGATAGGGAAAGGGTATTCTGAATTTCAAAGCCACTCCAAGCATTTTCTGTCTGGTCATACCAGTGAGAACTCACCCCAGGTGACACTCTGGTGTTGGCTGGAAGTCAGGTGAGGGCTCTGTGCAGCCTCATTTCAACTACTGCTCACCTCATCCTGAAACTTGGCACCAGTTTCTCTTTGCTGAGCCTTTGCATTGCTTCTTGCATGGATTTCACCACACTTTTATTTATAACACTCCTGTGTTATTTGTCTACACCAGGATTGAATGAATCATTTATAATGAAAATTGCACCAATGGGATTTCAGCTCTTTTTCCATTTGCAAATTGCCTGTGAACAAATTGAAGAAGCCTCCAATGGATAACTCAAAAATATTGACAATTTTTCATAGAGTAATTAATTGGACTTACAAGCTGCTAGCAAATATTTCACTGAAGTAGTTGCACACTCCCTGCTGTGCTGGTTAGTGCTAAAAGTTATGTTGTACCAATTCTGCTCTTTTATTGGGTCTCTTCAGTATGGTAGACTCAACATCACCTGATTTGAAAACAATGCATCCAGACATGAAAATAAATTCTGAATCGTGTACTTGAATGTCAAAATTAAAATTCACAGTTCAGAATGCTCTTTCCATTTCAGAGCATATTGCAGTTTTTGAGATCAATAGGGAGTTTTTTTGCTAATCTTCATCTTGCAGTGTTTCCACACTCTCTGTCATAGGAATATCTTCCAGGATTACAGGAATGTAACCAAGGCAAAGTCATCTTAAAGTTCAAATGCATATTTGCTATTTCTATCCTGTGCTACCTCTCACCTTTGTTTTCAACACTTGAACAAGTATGTGATTAATATGTAATTCGTGTCATTAAACTGCTTTTTTCCTCCTGAGTGATTAATGGCTGTGTTAAGCAGATACTCCATTTCTTTCTCTTAGAATCTTTAGAAAGATTTTAATCCACATTTCAGTTCCCATAGCCAAGTCAATTTCATTTGTCTCAACTAACATCTTATTATTGTTTGCTAAAATCAGGAAGATTTATTTCTATCAGATACCTTAAAATGAGTGTATTTCATAATTAAGTGATTTACTCTTCATAAAAGCTAAGCTTTTCATGAAATGCCTCCATAGCACTCAAGTTATGGTAACAGCTAAAATATTAAGAACCCAAATAGCAAGTCTAGCAAAAAGGAAGAAATCACACATCTGAAAATAAGATGCAACTGCTAGATCTTGTGGCAAAAGGTGGCATTTTTTCCTTCTCCAATAGAAGACAACTCCCCCTCACTGACAGAAAGAGGCACAGGCTGCTGTGGCTTCAAACTGTCTTTGTCCTCTTCCAATCTGATCTTACCTATGTTCCTTCAGACGCAGGGATTCACCATAAAATCACCACCATTAAGTTTCATGCAAAGGTAGGGTATCTCAATTACACTCAAATATTGATATTTCAATTAGACAAATAGTTCCTAAATAAATATTGGCATTAAAAAAACGCCTGGATTTTTGTAATTTGAAATGTGGGACAAAGCTCTGCCACTATGGGAAAGTGGCAACAATTTCATATGCAGCTAGGCTAGAGAGAAATCCAATGTTTCACTCACAAGTGGAATGTGGGAACAGCTTCTCAAAGAGGGCAGGTAAAGAATGAACGAGTTGGACCCAATCAGTGGAGAAAAAGAAATTTCCAGCATTTTTCTTCTCTGATGAGAGAACACAAGATGGGAGAATGATTAGAAGCTGGAATTCAGACAGAAGATACAGCATGGATTTTAAACCACTGGAGCAGTTATAAAAAAATATTTCTAAGAGATATATAGTAAGATCTCCAACACTTAAAATATTTAAACCACTAGCACATTGCTTTGAAAGAGGCCGTGTCTTACCAGGGACAAGGCTGTGAGAGCTGGTGCAATAGTCATTGCTTGGCATTGTGTGCCTGAACTCAAAATTTGTTCATCTCTAAGTCTGTTGATACAGACACACATGAAAACGCCTTATTTTGTTCCTTCCAGAACAAAAGAGCAGTATCTGACCCACAACACAGCCATTTTGTTTTGAAGAGTCAGAAAGCCTATGGAAGGCAAAACAAAGATCATGGTGTGAAAGAACGGAGCCTCAACGTTCAGTTTAACATAAACTGTTACATAAAGTTACAGAAGCAGAATTGCAGAAGGAAAACAGCTTGCCTGGAAAACAGCTGAAATTGTTGAAGATGAGCAGAGGCACAACAGAAAACACACAGGGAATTCATATTCTAAAGCTTTTGAATTTTTCCACATACACACCAGGAAAGCCAAACGGAAACATCAAAGTAAAGTTCAGCTAAAGCCTTAAAAAATGCTTTAAAAAAAACAAAACAAAACAAATCTATTTGATTCAAGTCCAGAAAGAGCATTCCTGGTTTCTTTCATTTTGATGTTGTGGTCCACATATTCACCCTCCCTTTCTGTTACTTGAAGTTATTCAAAACACAGGATGGAGAAGAGGGAATTCACCTTTTATAGGTGTTTTTCCAAAAAGAAACCAATTCAATAGAGTATTAAATGCTGAAGGCATTGCATTCTCCCTGACAGCAGCAAGAGGGGCAAGGAGCTCAGAGCACTGAAACCCAGACCAATGGCACCAACTCCCTGCAGAGCCCAAGGTCAGCAGGAGGAAAATGCAGGGGACACCCGGGCTGTCTCAGGAACCCCCTCGTGTCATTAGACAGGGGCTGTGTGTTCCCCACCACAGCACAGTGTGGAAACACACTAAGAATGTAGAATATTGCTTTGGGCACTGCTGAACATCAGCAATTCAATTTGAAGGAGGACTTGGGACCTCCTCCTTCCCTCCCAAGCAACGTATTGGGGAAAATTAAAGTAGGGTTCGATAAAAACTGAGGTGAATTTGAATTTCCCCTCTGGATTTGGACCGATGCCTGCCCTTTCAAGGGGACACACATGGAATTAATATTTGGCTATTCAGGCTAGAGAGACAAAGCCATCACCACATTGCTCTTTGTTGACTTCTGAGAGTGGTGAAGTCTTGACATTGCCCTCATAAGCCAGGGTAACCCACTTCCAGGGTAGCTCTTTCCCGAGTACATCATCGTTTCTCCTGATTTTATATTAATCAGATCTAAAACCCTTACAAGTAAATGATGATCAAAAAGAAAACACACACTCTACAGCACTTTTTATAGAAGACAGCATGCAAGCACTAGGAGGAAAAAAAAAAAAAAAAAGACACTTCCTATTTCTAGCACTCAGCCAGATATTTTCCTCATATGAAGGAAACTAACATTCGTCCACTTTATGTCTCTGGTAACTATATAGCAAAAAATCATCTTTAATAAATGACATTTTTAAATCACTTAAGCCACCATTTTATTACTACCTGACAATTCCATATTAAGTTGCTTAGGGGATATTATTCCAATTCATTCTCAGTATGCTGAATAGAGTTTTTAGAAAGCTTTTATTTCCCTATTGGTATTCATATTCTTTTGTGTTGACTTTCTTATGTCTTGATTTTTCTGTAATAGAAAATTAATAAAGAATTATTTCTTTCCAGTTACAGACTACATGGTAATGTGAAAATTGTAGACTTGGCACAATGAAAAAGCCTTCAGTGAAAGAAGGCTAAGTATTACAACAGTGGGAGTAGATAATACACAATCTTTAGATGAAAAGGAAGCATCTTCATCAATTTGGACTGGTTAATAATTACATATCTTAATGCATTCTCGAGACAAAAACACCCACTGAAGATCTGCTCCAGTGTTAAGTTAGACAGCAACATAATAAACACTGGGAAAAAATTGAGCCACTTACAAGCCTGGGTAAAAATTTTGTAGATAATTTCTGTATGTGTGTATGACTGCATGTTACTCCTGTTTCACTGGGAGGAGGTTACCTCATTAGCCAGAAGTAAAATGAAATGAGCACAGAGTTATATCATTGTAAGGATCAAATTTTTTGTGAGATACACAAAGATTATGTCAAGTAATAATATACCTAAGAACTGCAATCTGAATAACTAAACTAAGGCTTATAATGCCAGCTGTAAAAGCACTTCACGTTTCTTTCCATCTGAAATAAAAACACTCTAAAATATGCTTAAAAATACAATTTTTCACGAGGGCAGTGAAGGCACATCTAAACTCAGGAAACCAAGAAGCAGGTACAGAACCAGAGCAGGTGAGCAGGGTTTCATAGCTGTGCCCTGAAGCTGCTGACAGATTTTGGACATCAGGACAACAGTTTCCCCCTTCCCATACCAGGAAAGGAGCGTGAATTTCTATAGCATAAAAGACAGAAATGACTACTTGGACTGGAGTTCTGCTGAGATGAGAAGCCATCCTTGTTCTAGGAAGTACAGAAAAATCAGCAATCAATTAAAGCACATTTATATGAGTGTTAAAGACAGAGCCTACTTCAGTGTCATTAGAATGCTTTGACTACTCACTGTTTCAGAAACACTGGCAATTTAAGTACTCCCATCAAGTGCCAAACAATAACAAAGAAACGTGTATTAAAATTTTACAGTATAAATTTATTTCCTAGTTCTCATTTCCACAGGCAGGTGTACATGTGTACAGTGCTGTCATGTGTACACATTATTCCCCTAGACCATAAAAGCAATAGATCTCAATCCTATTGATTTCAAATCTGAGGCAAACCCCAATGAAATAAAGACAATGGCTAAATTACGTAACTATTTATTTGCATGAACTGAATGAAATTAATTGCCAAATTATATTTTCTTTTAAAAATCTGATTATTACATCAAAATTGTTTTTTAACCTCACTTCATATATATAGGTCAGTATTTTATCCTCAAGATTTCCATCTTAATAACTAGCTATTACTGCATATTACATAGATTTATTTTTTCTACTACAGCAGAATTACAGTAATTAACTTTGTACCAATTACCAGGGTGCATATTAATATTCATGTACTTTTACAGAAAGAATGATCTTGAAATCTCACAGCAGGGATGGTTAAAATGATTCATTAATGTTCTGCACAGGTTTCTTTTCTAATTCATTAAGAAAATATTAGCATAGTCATGTGAAATTAATTTTCTTTAAAAGGTTGATATAAGTAAGGGATTAAGGGGACTGGTTCTAATACAAGAAACATGGCTTGCACCATGCTCTTGGTCTCCAGAGGCTGACTATCATATTTGAGGTATTACTTGCCACTGTATTTTGATAATGAAGAAGAAATCAGAGATAGATGGAGGTGGTTGAGCTGAGGATTTCATTTTCACACAAAATAAAGGAAGTCTCATGCACCCTCTTCTTACAGAGTAAAAAACCACTTTACTCAACACGAACAGGAGGCTGAAAGGAAATAAAATTGAGAGGCTACAAATGAAAAGAGCATCAAGAGAATGGAATGCATAATGATAGCAAAGGGTAAAGAAAAAGTTCAGCAAGGACAAGGAAAAGTAAGCCAAATAAAAAAGACTTGAGTGAAAGTTAAATGTCCACTCAAAAAAAAAAGTTTTAAAGAAAAAGCAAAAGCAAACTCAGTAATAAATGGCAGTGGGAGCGCGACAGATCTCGTTCATAGACTGGTGTAGAAAGGCATAGGGAGAAGAGCATTAAGATCTCTTGTGCTGTAACCCAAAAGGCCTCTTGATAAATTCAACTCTGGGGTATACAGTTAAACAAAAAAAAAGGTGAGTTGTGGAGGCTACACTGAGTGAAGGTAACTTCACTGAAACAAACCCAGGAAAGTGTGCACTGTGAGCCAAGTGCAGGCTTTTTGTCAGTACTACCTTATATCTGGCATTCCATTTTCCTCCTGGTGACTACACTTTCCACTCCGCTTTTAGCTCTGTAACAAAACCCAGTTCAGTAACACCTGAAAGTCCTCCAGAGACAGGGGAGAATTGGTCTTCTTCTAAGAAAGTCAATGAAAAGGTTTTAATCTGCTTTGCCAGGACTGTATCAGAGGTGGCATTCAAGAACCTCTTTATCAAGATGCATTTGGAGCACTCTGTTCTATATTTGTTTGGGGTTTTTATTTTCCTTGTAAGACCCAATTGGCTTTCATGATCTGAATGCTTGGGCTCCCTGTCCATGAACCTGCTACCCAGCTGTGCCAACCTCCTAACTCCTTTTCACAAAAGCACCTTATTTAACATTCCAATTGTGGAAATTGATTATAAAAACATTTTTTTATTTAAGTCCCATAGAACCTGGATCTCTGTACCAAAAAAGTGCACACAGACTTAACTCTTTAGGTTGAGCATCCTGAAAATTAGTATTTCCTAGTGTTTTAAATCAGTGATGTAATGGTTAAACCTTGATACAATTTCCCAGTGCATTCCATTATTTACAACCTCTGCAATTATTATTCCATGGCACATGGAGTCAAACCTTTCCCAAGTAAATTATAGGCACATAAGTCCCACTGATTTATGATGGACATCCATTAATTCTTATATGTGCTCATATTATTCAATCTATTGATGTGAAAGGGACATATCTCACTTTAAGCAGCAAATCCATACATATAGACAGGGAATGTAGTACAGTGGGAACCTTATAAAGTGGCAGGGGCAGAGGGAAGGGCACTCTTGGATGAATGTGCAATTGAGAGGCAAAGAATGACCCCTGCAATTTATCTCTGCTCCACATAAATGCAACTTAAAAAATATTTTACAAGTCTTTTTCTTCCCTTCTAATTGCTTTGAGTCTGCATTCTTTCACTTTAAAAAGAATTCTCTATTGTTAAAATGTAAACTGCATTTTTTAATTTGTTGGAATTAAAAAATAATTGCCTCCCCCCCCCTTTAATTTTAACTTTTAATCATTTTCTGCTTAAAATGCATTAAACCAGTATTTGTAGGTAACAATTCAGCCTGCAGGTTCCAATTTCTCAAAAATTTTAAGTGTCTTTAGATTTTTTTCTTTTACTTTTCTCTTCTAATGTTCTGGCTAAATCTACTACTATGCAAGATCAGCAAACTCAGGTATTTCAGGTTCCTGCTTTCCATAATTTTCTGCCATTTTAAGTTAAAAAATGTCCTTTAACATAGAAAACCAGATTTTTTTATTATTTTCCCCAATTCATTTTTCCCAACTTGTCCTAATTACAAAGATTTCTTAAAAACCTCAAAACATTATTGCTTTTCTAAAGATTTTTTCGTCCAAATAAAAGCTACAGTTCTAAAGGTTTTAAATCTACGTGGATAATATTCAGTTCAAACATATAACACAGATCCTCATTCTTCTATTAACTTCTCTGTCATTGATTGTTCCTGAATGAGGAAAGGGAATACACTCAAAATATACTCAAGGGCACACTTCCATCTTTTTTTCACATGGTCTTTTCTTTTGCATTTTTTTTCCTTGCAACTTCACCTGCTCACTGGTGGGAAAGTATTTTTTACTGACATGAAAAACTTCTTTGATAAATGAATGAAAAACCACTTTCTGAACACTTTCAAGCTGTTACTGAAAGATCGTCAACAGGAAAGGCAAAGCAGATTATCTTTCCTCATTAATAAAATAATAGGAAGTCATGGACATGCCTCTCAAAGAGCTTCATAGAAACTTTTTTTTTAAGAACATTAGCTTCTCCTAATTTTATTAGCATCCTATTCTTTTTTGTCTCTGTTACAAAACTCAAGCTTTTAGCTTCATCTAATAACTGTTAGCTGGATTTCCACCCCAATTCATGATTCATTAACTGATATTATACAGAGATTTATTTCAAACTGCTTTTGAAAAACTAGACAGCTTAAAAGGGGGGAAAAAAGCCAAACCCAATTCCACATAACATACAGAGATGACACATTTTCAAGCAGTCTTAGAAAATGAAGTTCAGACTCCATTGCTGTCCTGACAACTGGGTCAGGCAGCCACAGAGGTAATTTATTGTTAAACCCTAAGCAGATCTAAACTTTTGTGTTATCTCTTTAAAGCCTCATGGACACTTTAATTATATCCACTCTATGGATAAAACTGAAGCAAGTCAAAGGAAGGCTGTAGATTCAAGGGCAGGTTACACAGAGATAACCACACACTGCAGGATATCACCATTACAATAGGCACTTCAAATAAAAAGAAAAGAAAAGAATCAAAGCTTTCACAAGTGTAGGCAAATATCTGTGTATAAGGAGCAGCCTGGGTGTCACACACACAGTGCTGCCTGGTGCTCCTAGGTGCCATAGGTGGTTTATGCTCCACGCAACACCTGGGAGTTACTGCATCCCCACCTTAACTGTTTTGAGAACTAAGATTTGTTCAGTGATTGTGGGGCTTGATTTTTTTGGCTTTATAAAGGCAGAACAAGGTGAAGATGTTTGAATTCCTCTTTAAAAAAGAAAAAAATAATGCATTTTTCAGTGTTTTCCACTGTCTTTGCTGCATCTCATTGAGCTTTGCAAAAGTCCTAGCTGCCTAGGTGTTCCCTGTGCTTCTCTTGTCCTAACAATTTTGGTTTATGTCAGCTCTAAAGTTTTAAAATTACTTTAATGAAGTGCTGGCATGAAAACAAAGGTAATGAAACAATTCAATTAAATAATCCAGTCATACAGTTTTCTATACTCTTCTATCTACTCCGCTCATTGTCCTCATTTTTGAAAACACTTGAAAAATTGGGTTCTCTACCATTCATCAACACTTCTGTGACAACCTTTTAACCAATTCTCAGTTTGATCATCCTATTAAAACTGGCAAACCTGATTTCCATTTTTTATGTCAGCTAGATCTATTCTCTTAAGAGCCTGAACCATTTGTCTTTTCTAACTTGCTATCTAGGGTCAATGCTTCTTGTTCCTTAAGTCTTTTATGAGATCACACTGCAGTGTGCCCCTCACTCTCCCTGGAAGTTCTCTCTTTTGCTGCACTATTTTCTCCTTACTTCTCTGCTTGCCATGGGGTTTCTGCTTTTGGCTTTTTTGGCTTTGTTTGGTTTTGTTTTAATAACACATTTCATCCCGCATCTCTTGTCTGAACCAAGCTGATATCAACTGCAGACACAGACTTCTAGAGATAGCTGAAAAATGCATTACAAAAAAGATAATCATGAAAATTATACTGGAAAGAGCTGCACCTAGATAAAAAACATTTAATAAACCAGACTTTCATGGGCATGCAAAACCCACCCTATTTCAGAATTCACTCAGTCAATCCTTTCTAACATCAAACATCACATGCATCAACCAGCACACTTCATTGGTGAGAAGATATTCAGCCATTACAAAATAAAATAAAAAATATAAAAACACAGATGCTTTGAAATTGTTAACCTCACCAAGGCACAGGGCAGTAGTGATAGGCTGACAATAATAAATTAGGTCCAGAATGCAAAAAGTAAAATTCTATCAATGAATCAGATATTGATTGGTTCAAGAGAAAACAAGAAATGCAAATTACTGCCTGGCTTTAAGTCCAAGGGGGAATCTTGCTTTAAAAACTGGAGATGTGAATTAAGTTTGCAGAAGTAATAAAAGACAAGTAAATTCAACTTTATGAAACTGAGGATGTGTACAGTGAGTTGACAACCTTTCCTCATAGCAGATTCAGGAGACTAGTGAAGCCTTACAGGTATCATGATGCACATCAAGTGGATTACATCAAACTCATCAAATCCATAATAGAATCATGATCCAGGAAATTACTTTCTTGATTAAGTATTCCTTGAAATGATGCTAATGGCAGAGGTTTGCCAACACACAGAAGCGTAGTAAAGGAACAGTTTGATCATATGTCATTGCAGACAACCCAATTAAAATGCCTGTTTGATGTTCAGTAACAGAGAAAAAGTAGAGTTGTGAAGTTCTATTAAAAATGAATAAAAATAGCCTAAAAATATAGAATTTTTAGTTAGATTTCAGGTACACTGACATTGAACCAGTGCCTGACTTGGGCTGTCATATTTCTAGAAACATAGGACTGAAGGAGTTTCATTAAGTTACAAATAAAACTAAAAACATAAGGGCATTAGAAAAAAATACTGGGACATTATTTGAACCTATTATTACAGGAGTTGTAAAGTACAAATCCAGAAGTACTCACATCTCATCATATGGGCATAATTACTGCTTCCTTTAACACACCCACCCCCTGCAGGCACTGATTTCTGTCTATTCTTCCAATATTCATCCCCTCATGGTTCCAGGGCAAAACCACATCTTCCCATTCCTACTGTACATCACCCCTATTAAAAGTTAACTGTTAGAAAGCACACATGCCACTCAACTTCCAGCCTGGAGACCATTAGAAATATTCAGTGTGACGTCCTGGAAACACCCAGGTGCATCCCAAAGGTGCTTGGAAGGCACACTGCTGCTGCCTATTGCAGCATCAATAGGCACCCACTTCATCCCTCAACAGTAGCCACTTCATGGATACTCAGGTGCTGCTTCTTTTAAATGCAATAAAATATCCTGCAGCTGAGTTCCTTCCCTCTTTGGAATATCTCAATAGGTCTTCTTCCTAAACCACTTTGCATCTCCAAAGCAATAAGTATCCAAGCTCCCTGCTGGACTCAGGAACTCCTGCCTGCAAACTTAACCAATTCCAGTATTTCTGTTACTTCCTTCAACTCAGCATTGTAAATGTTGCCATAACATCAAGTTGTGGATTTGGTTGGGGCTTTCTTTTGTAGCAGTCTAATCCACTAGAGACAAAAGTAAATGGGAAGCTAACATGGCCTCATCCTATAAATGGGACTGAAACTAACAAGAAAAATTCTGATTCTAGAAACCCACATTTTCCTCATCAATGCCTACATGAGATATCTGTGCCCAAACTTATAATTCTTTTATTTGCAGCCATCATCTTGAACAAATAAATGAAAACATGCAGAGGGGCAGGTGGATGTGCAGCTGCAGATGTCACTGTGAAATAGGTTTGATCAGGCTAAACTTAGTGAGGACCCAGTAGGAAACAAATTAGAGATTATAAAGGGGACTGCGGGCATGTTAAACAACCTGAATTGCATTTAAATTAGGCAAAACCCTTATGCAAATTTGTGCCACTTTGCAGCTTCAGTGGAATAATTTCAAACCTATTTAAAACAATGTGAGAACATGACATTACCCCACTGTTCATTCCCTTGAAGTGCAGGATGGTGTTATGGTTTATAGCAAACCATTACAGATAACAGGACACAACTGCACTGCACACTGTCGTTACTGGAGACTCCGCGTTTCGCAGCGCAGTTACTCAGAATGACGTATATCAGCTCACCAGAGACAGCAGGACAGCAGCCATTCCTTTCTGCTGCTTTCCCTTCCTGTTTTCTCCCCTCACAATTTGTTATGGAGACACTTTTCAGCTGTTTACTTCTGAGCAGCTCGTTCTTACAATATATGACACGACAAATAATTCACCTTCCTGTCGCATTATTACATCGGTGGGCAATAGGGGAGTGACACATGGCTCACTCTAGGGTTATTAAATCACAGTTCTATCTCCACAGCTGCCACAGACATGCAAACAAACGCAACTTATTATTCCCCTCCTGTTTTTTCATTTAACCCTCACACCTCCCCTCACTTTTGCTGCCTCAGTATGCTGTGTGTTGTCTTTCTGACATAAATAAACAAATTAATAACTCCAGAAGAACCTGTGTTATTCCTTATGGGTTACATTCATCCAAAAGGAAATTAATGGTGAAACCCTCATTGACTTCAGAGGTGCCAAGGCAACACCATTTGTCACACTAATGGTCTGAGTGAACACATCACTAGAATTTCCAGCCTTCTCCAACCTCTCAAAAGGAGTTTGCATCCTTGCAATTGCATCTAACCATTAGTCCCTGTCCTCACAGTGGCACTTAGTGGAAATCTGTGCAAATTGTTAAATGCAATTCCAGGCTGCAGCCCCTGGCTGGATAAAAATATGTTTCCACAGAAAAAAAAAGGACAGAGACCATCAACTTGTCTCAAACACCACTATGCATTCTTTCAGGATATGTTACAAAAAATAGAGATGTCTGAGGTTGTTACAATAGTCAGGTTTTGGAACCAAAACCAATGGAGTAACATTAGCCCTTCGACTCACTAATTGGCCTGAAAGTGAGGTATGTGAATTTGAGCTGAGCACTGGGAACTGGATCAGTTGCAAAATTTCTATTATTTGGTTGTTGACAGCTGCAGGTGGAAACATTTTGTTTTCACCTGACATCTGCTCCTTAGTAAAAACATCGTAGTTTTCATTGGGTTCCTATGGACAAGTAGTCCCTGAAGCTCGTTAGCCTTTTTGCCTTTAATCACTTAAGAAAGGACAGAGAAAAGGGTTATTAATACATGCATAGATAATCACACAGCTCAAATTCTGGCAGACCAATATGGGGGCAGACTGTGGAGGGAAGTTTGTTGTGGTTTTATGGTTTGGGTTTGTTGGCTTTTTTCTTTGTTTCCAGCCCTTTAAAAGGTTTTGCTTCTTACACAAAACAGTGACCTGCAATTTTCAGATATCAGTCTAAAACATATCACAAAATGAAACCCTCTGAAGGAAAGAGACTGAACAAATGCACTGCAAGCACCGGGTCACAAAAACTTGACCAATTCTGACACACAGAAATTTTTATTCCTTTCTCTTACTAATCCTTTTCACCAGCAGGAACTTTTGGGCTAAAGGGATTAAATTCAGTACTTTTGTAAAGGTCAGAAAGGACCATTTTTAAAATCTGCTCAACTTTCTTCTTTGCTTCTTTTGAACAGTGCACAGGCGAGAGCAACTGTATAGGCTCAAGTTTCCATTTAACATATTTTTGACATTTTGCTCCTCCGGTGAAGGAAAGAAGGGCAGTCAGTTAACTTTACCAGAGCTCACAAAGGAAGAGATGTCAACAGAGCTTATCCCATTTCTTTAGAGCTGACACAAGTCTTCAGAATGCCTGGGAGAAAGCCACATGAAGTATTTAGTCATAAAATTTTTCTTATTATTTTATATTTCAAATCCTTCAGTGTTCCCTGGGATGGACCTAAGGTTCATAATGCTGTATTTCAATTTTTTTGATAAAGCTAACTCTCAGTACCACTACAGATTATTTTAAAAGCTGCCTTAAATATTGGGTCTGCACAAGGAAAAAAAATTATCACCTAATCACAGCACTATTGAGTACCAGAAATTAGGGATGGAAGAGAACATCCACTCTATTCCCATGCCAGTGAAGGATTGCCCTCTAGAGTACTCTTTCTACTCCTTTTTCATGTCTAATTTTAAGCTGTCTTACATGATGGGTCTTTCACCACTTCTTCCTCTCCTGCATTCTCAACTTAGTGTCGTGAAGCTTTATCATGGAATTGAGCACATCTTTTTTTTTTTCCTCAATTTCAACCCATTATTCCCTGTTATACCCCTCTGTTCCTCTCCATAGTGATTTTTCACTATCATTAGTCTTTACTGAGCAAGTATTTCAAGATAGTTATCATGTCCCTTGCTCTATTTGCATATCCAGTCTAAATATATTGCACTCTTAATGTTACCTGATAAATCAGATCCCACTAGTCACTTAATCTTTCTGCTTGCTCTTCTATAACTTGGCCTCAAATTGTGCACATCCCCAGGGTAGCAACAGGCAACAGGCATCAATTTATCTTTCAAGGCTACTCTCAGGACACACCACCAAAGCAAACCCTGGTGTCATCCTGCCTGTCTCCAAGAACAATCCAACTTTTGGTGTCCTTGCTGTTGTCCAGGTCCTGTGTTTTAGCTGTGACAGGAGAATGTAGGATGGACAGCCTGCAAAATTTTCACAGGATGGAAAGCAGCAATGCATAAGAGGAGATGACCAAAAAGAGAGGAATATAATCCTTTGCTACTATATTTGGGGTTTTTTTCATGGACAAGTTACAGGAGGACAAACAGAAGATTAAAATATTGGTTTTAACAGTTATTACCATAACAAGTAGTACCAGATTTTCAAAGCCATAACAGAAAAACAGCTGAAAAGTGAAAAAGTAGTCAAGGGTTGAAGAAAAGCAGATGAGCCATGGAGGCTCTTTGAGGTCCCTTGTAGGCAAGGAAGTATCTGGTGATCACTGTAGTGACAATCCCCTCTGAATCATGGTTTTTGCACCCTTAGGTTCTGATCTAATAAAACAAGGTCTGAAAGGATTTTTTTCACTTCTTGAAATATGAACTCTTGTGCTGTTGTGCCCCACCTAGAAGAACTTACACTTCTTTTGTAGACAAATATCCTGTTGGCTTTGCATAAGATATAAATTAAAATGCATTCCTGTCATGAAGTACTGATTTTTTTGGCAAGCCCAGCTGTCAATCTGGTCAAAGGTAAATATCCTTTTGAGTGAATTCATTAGCATTTTTAAGTAGAAAGATGTTAACATCTGATACCAATACACTTGCTCAAGTAGGGGGTTCCTTTTTTCTTTTAAAAAATTTTTATTACCATTGTCTGGACTCATTCTTCAGGGCAAAAAAAGGTCCACTTTAATTGTCTTTATACACATTGATATATATAGATTTTAATCTGAATAAAATCTTGGTTAAAAATGATCACAGGAGCTGTTTTTTGGAAAGAAGAGGCTTGCACAGTCAGCAAGGCTACTAGGGCAAGAAAAAATAACAACCGTAATTGAAACAGAAAGAGGAGAAATCAACTCCATGCACCAAGGCAGAAAACTCCAGACTCAGGAAATTTTTTTTTTTGTTTGGCAAAATGCAGTGTTTCCACATAACTGTGAATCTTGAAATCAGTCTCCTCTGAGACTAACAGTCTCAAAGGGATTTTGTACTTAAAAAAATACTAATCCTAAAAGCACTGTTACTTTCACTAGTCACATTTGAAATCTCCACCTGAGCCTCATCACACCTCAGCCCTCAGTAACACAGGTAGCACACACTCTTCCATCCTCTCTTTTCAAAAGAAAAGCACTACCTTTTTTTTTTTTTTTTTTTTTTTTTTTTTTTGTAGAATCCACTGTCTCAACATTAGTTGTCGTACTAAACCCTTGTTCCTAAGGACACACACGAGAGATTCCCAGTTTTCCCAGCTTCTGCTTCTTTCCTCCCAATCTCACCACACATGCCTTGGTAAATCAGTGAAATTAGTTGATCTCCATTTCAATCCAGTCCCCTCTTCATGAAAAGGAAACAGAGGGGCAACTTTCTTTTCTACTACATATGTATTTCCATTAAACGTTCCTTCTATTTCATATATGCAAGTATAAAGATTTCTTGTCTGACAAGATTATGTAGTAGAACTAGAATGAATTTCAATATTTTCAGGTTTGATTTTTTATTTTTTAACCACAAACCCAGCACAGATGAATCCCTCTATAAATATTGTTCAAATTAGTGTGTAAATTTGAAAACAACAAGCACCACCTCAGGGCATTCAACAGCCTTCTCCCTTATCTGCCCTGATAAAAACATTTTGTAAAAGTCCAGAAACATCTCTCAGCTATTTAATGTTTCTCGTTCCTAAACAATAATGATTGATTTTGTTTGGTCTGGAAAACACAAATTATCCCATAATCATTTTATCTTGCCAGCCTTGCCTCCCTTGACTTGCTTGCATTTTAAGAAGAAAATGCAGTGATTGTAATGAAAAATGGAAAAGGCTGGAGGCACACAAAAGATTTCTCTGCTCCTGGAAACACATCCACTATAATTTTCTACACAGACTAGACCTAGTTTTTTCTGTGAGAACAAAATGAATTTAAAAGTAAAAGGGCACATTCCCTTTAAACTTGCCTTGCAACTATCCAGGGCTTCATTTCCACATTTTTCCTGCTTTATAACAAAATAACATACACACAACAGCGATGTTTCTTTCCTCTTTTCAAATAATTTTATACCTTAAAAAGATAAAAATAGTACAAAATTCAAACCTTCAGATGCTTAAAAGAAACTTTGATTGAGACAGCACAGTCCAGAGAAGCAGGGATTGGGCTGCAGCAAGGTACCCTGATGGCTAGAGAAGTTGATGTATTTCCTACGTGGCAGGTTGGTGTGCTCTGCAAACAGGCTCAGGACTCTGAGTGTCAGGCCAAGACATCAAACACCTGCCTGTTAAGCCCTACCAGGGACTCTTGTATTCTCTACCACACAGCATCACTACTGAAAGAAAACAACAAAAATTCACCAAATTTATGGGAAAGAGGAAAAAAAAATATAAAGTGTGGCAAACAGGAGGCAAGAAAATGCTGGGGTTTACCTGTATGAGTTAATAGGCCTGTATGCCAGCATTTGAAACATACAAATGCTTAGTTCTTGGTGACAGAATAACCAAAAAAGGATAGTGAGATGTCTGTGGAAGGAAGGCAGCCTGTCCTGAAACCATAGATATGGTGTTCTCGAAATCCTGAGCTGAAAACATTGACATGAAAACAAAGTAGATTCTTCCCTTGTTTTTCTTCCAAAATTATTCTCCAAGTTTCACACAGCCTCACAGGTAAACTATTCCTTGAGAAGTATTTTTCAGGAATAACTTTCAGAAAATTCCACCTGACAATGAGAAAGAACTTCTTTACTGTGCACTGGAACAGGCTGCCCTGAACTGAAACTCAGAACACCAAAACTCACCAAATCTGGAGAAGACCACCAGTATACACTTAGATCATAACATTCAGGACAAAGTGGTGCCTGCTGCATGCACAGAGTACAAAAACACACTCCATGAAGTAAAGCAAAGGATATTTGAGCAAACTGCCAGGGAGCTTCAAGTTGTTACCACAACCAGGCTGAACAAGTAAGCTAACTTGACGTGGGAGGAGCTTTCTGCCTTTAACAACAGCTTTATTGCATTAATAGCAGCTTAAAAAAGGTGTTATATTAATATTGCTTCTGATCTACATCTCCACTCCCAATACAATATTCCCCTATTAAGGAAAGGGGAATTTCCAACACTTAACATTAAGTCTGGCTATAATCTTACTAGATTGTGATACCTTTATGATTCTCCAATTTCCTGTTAGCAAGATAACCCACACAGCACTTCTCTGAAACAACAGGAGGGATATGCCTTCACTTACTGCCAGTAATATATCATATTTAAGAAGTTCGATCAAAAGCCGAGGTAGCCATTTACAAGGAATTATTGGATCTCAGCTCTCAAAGACCCCATAAGCTGGAAGGAAGAAAAACTTTAAGAGCAATAAATCTATCTTTAACATCAATACAAAACTCATTGCTGTGGTCAACAGCATTTCAGAGAGGTTTTAGGATGTTCAGAAGCAAAACACTCCCTGGAAGTTGCACCAAACGTAGCTGCTGTGTCAAGTCAGCAGTTTTGAAATGCTCTATTTGGTAAAACAGCAAACAGCTATCACCTATTAAATTCTATTGATTCAGCCCAACAGTGATCCAGCTGCGGCTTCAGCCAGCAGCCCCTGCACTGTCCTTGTCACCCCCAGCCAAGCACTCAACTCCAGGACAGTCTGAGTGGAAACACACAGTCCCCACACATCCCTTTAGCTGTTATAAATTTCAGCTTCTTAGAATATGCTGTCAGATATTAAGAACAAATAACTGTTAAGAAAGGATAATCATATAGCTGCCATACCTCGCACTGTAACAAGTCACCTGCAAAAAAAAAAAAAATCAGGAAATAATCCTTTATATTAAGGTTGTTTGGCTTTTTAGTCCAATTTACTCCACATGTTACCCAGACCCATATTACCATCCAACTCTTCTAATAGCAGAATTATAGTACTGATGTGATTAAAGATCTAGAAGCAAGTAGTTTCACTGCAATATATATTATTAAGTATTGATGATTCTCAGCTACAGATCTCCTTTAGGTAATCACAAAGGCCTCTGAGGTAGCAAGCAGGTTTTAAACAAGGAACAGAAACAACTCCATTGATGCTGCTTCAATCAGTCCTCTGCCTCTAGACTCAAGGCATGTGTCAGAACTCAAACTGGAGCTCATTAGGTGGGAGGAACCTAAGTGCACTTCAGAACCTCAATAGTGCACAGTTAGTTTTCTTTTAAGGTTGGAATTGATGGCACAATTAATCTTTTACTGTAATGAAAGCTCCAGAAGAAAAGCATCAAAACAAAAACAAAAGAAAAGCAACAAAACAAAACAAAAACAAAACCTTGTTTTGTTTTCCCTTAAAGCCAAGCATCTCAATGCTCCTTTAAATTAATTCTTTGTGTTAATCTACTGAAATGAAGCCAGCTGATCCAAAACTCATCTGTATTTTCATACGATATTTGCTAAGTCAAATATTACATGAAACCCTACAGGGTGTGATGATAAACCAAAACACCTGTTTCATTTCATCCATTACATTCAGCCTGTAAATGACCCAAATTAAAGAAGTAAGAGGGAAGAAAGTATTTTCATAAGTGGTTTTCATTCCTGCCAACAAAAATAATATCCCTGTCTCCCCTGGTTTGAAAACAGTGTCCCTTTGACACCCAGTCATTCAGATGTTCACCCAGAATCAAGATCAGACCCTGCCAGCAGTGCATGAAGCATCTGAGCTGTGTCTCACAAAAGCAGTGACCTGCTGCCCTCCAAGCTCTCATGCATGTCTGCAATCAGCACTCTGCATTTGAAAAGACCAGCCCATGGAAGATGCCAAGTCTCTTACCAAGTGCAATGAAATTCCACCATCTGATCCAAAGCAAAATTAGCAAACTGAAGTCCAGGATTTGCCGTACTCTCCAGAGGTAGTTTATTTATTTGCCCAAGAGCTCACCACTATTAATTTTAAATCCCCCCTCAGTGATGTCCAGCATAACAGATAGCAGGAAGATCTTCCTTCTCACTTCCTGGAGGACTGAAGCCAATCTGAAATTAACTTTTTTTTCTTTAATTTCCTCGGGAGTCACAGCCTTTTCTGACAAAGGAAAGGCTGCAAATGGCAAGGCTGACTGGGAACCATCTTGATTTTGTGTCAGTGTAAATTTTGTCTCTGCAGGGGACTTGCCCACAATTTAAACCAATAAATGTCATCTGAGAGGCTGGTTTTAAGTTGACAGCACTCAGCCAAACTCTGGCAGGAGCAAACAGACAGCATGTGCTGGTGCTTAATAAGAAGCTGTCAGCAGCTGGACAGCATAGAAGTTTTAGATTTTCTGAATGAATGATTATTAGAGCTGCAATTTCTCCCCTGTAAGTAGCCAGAGTCCTTTCCCTGCACTTCTATTGTGATGTCCCACAAACTGCTCTGTTGAGGAATGCCATGGATACTACCCATGGGTACTGAGCACTTCATTTAAGTTTATTAGGAACAAAATGGAAACAGATGGAAGGAAACCCACTGCAGTTAAGCAGCAGCCACCTCCATTCTCTGAGTTTCTCAATTCTCCTAAGCAGCTCAGAGTCCAGCAAGGCAGAGCCCCCAGGCCCAACAACTTAATTATCCACAAATTGCCCTGGAAGGCTCCAAATACTGTTCTTCTCAGCAAGTACCTTTCCTAAAGATGACAAAGGGTATTTATATTTAACTTTTGCAGCTTGCAAGACTATCAGTGGCCAGCAGAGGCACTGATAGGAATCAAAGGGAATACCCTGCACTCCTGGAATGGGCGCTGCATTTGCACAATGGCATCACAGCTCAGAAAGACCCTACAGTTTCACGTACCCACTATCTTATATTTGTCCTTGGATGAAAAAGTGTGCTTCTATTATGTTTCAAGAATGTTCCTCAGGGCACTGTTATCACAGATACAGAGGAGGATCAAAATAACCTGTGATTTCATAGCTACACAGTTGTAAAAATCTGCAGGAAAATAAAAAAATTGTGAGGATATCGAGGGCAATATTGTACTTCTCAAAGAGACAGGCAGATACATCTTTAAAACCAAGTTATTTGCTAGTCTATTGCTGCAGTCTGCTATGTATGAACTGCTGCCTGTCTTGGGATCTAAGCTGAATAAACATTCCCCACTCTCCAGCCAAAGAGCATAAAACCAGGGGCAAGGAGCTGACAGAGCTGAGAGCAGTGTTCCCTGCCATGGTGCTGGGGAGTTGCTACTCTCACCTTTCCACCAGTGAGACATTGTCCTGTCACCTGGTGAGAGGTAACCTGCTTTTATGCACAGCAAGACCAAGGGAGGGGGCAAAATAAACAAATAAATCAACTAACCTCTGGCCCACAAGTATGGGGAATAATAGATCTTCAATTCACCAAGCTAAAACACCACATTAAAGACAGGCAAGAAACTTTCTACTGAGCAATGTTTACTTATTTTTAATTCTTAAATAATTTAGAGCTTTCATTGTTATTTTCTAGCAAACTGTCACATCTTGTTTAGATATCAGCTCAAGGACAAAAGAAACACCCATTTTTACCCACACTTGTGCATCAAATGCAACTGTTGTAGTTCCTGTTTAATTTATGAAAGGGGTCAGGTTTGCAAGAGTAAAAAAAACTAACAAATGCAACATTTGAAAAGATAGTCTCAAAACTAAAGAGGACAAGAAGACAGAGAAGCAAGCTGCTGCAATTCACAACAGTTTTCACCACTCTCAGCTCACGAGGGTTTTGTGGAAAAGAAAAAGAAAGTGGCAGAAGTAACGAGCAAAAGCCATTTCTGAGTATTGGTGATAATACAGGGGAACACACACTGCCAAATCACATATTTTGCAGTGTTATTCTAACAAACTGACAATAAAATGCAGTGAAATGTAGTGCTGGGATTGAATCCCATCTGCAAATGTAAATCCATTTTAGGCATGTCAGCTGTTCACAGCATTCATATCACCGCTCTGGTTTCCTCCAAAGCAGTAGTAGGAAGCCCTACCAGGGAAGAAAAGACCATCAAGGGCTATTAAATGCAAAGCTAGAATGTAATCTCCAGCTCTGAAAGTCCCTAAACTGCAGATTGCCAGACACTGGAAGAGTACAATCAGAGCTGCAGGTTTGATTTATTCCCACACCCTTCCCCTAAAGCATCTGCGGCTGGCAGCTGCCAAGGGTGATGGGGGACAAGGCAGGGCTTCCCTCTTTCCCACTCTGACTGGTGTCACTTTCCAGACTGGTTGAAGGTTCAGGTTTTCAGTGATATCCCCCAGGCCCCCAGAACATCAGTAGGGTGATGAAGAGGATACTTTAAAAAATGAAGCAAAGGGGAGAGCTGTTGTGACCATAACAAAGTAAGGCATAAACAAAAAATACTAGGCAGGAAAATGAGACACAGGACTTTCACCAAAATCCATGGGAGGAGACCTCAGCAAATCATAATCCCTCCAAAGTAAGGGATACTGACATGAAAATACCCACTGGGAGACACCAGTGCCATCTCTGATACAGTTAATAGTCACATTAATACCACCTTTGGTTACTCATGAGGCCAACAAAAACCAAACCTGTTTGACAGGATCATTAAATTAGGAAAAGTTCTAATTAAGCTCTTATTGAGAGTGCAAATGGGAACTGATTTGTAGTGACCTTGCACAGTTGCTCTGGTCTTGCAGGAGTGCACACAGCTTTCAGAAGGGTTTATGGTATTTCAGCACATCTTTCTTAGCATAAAGACTAACTTAGCCTGTGCAGAGCAAATAGCTGGGAGAAACAACAAGCACATGAATGTTTGTCATAGCAAGGGTGACAGGCAGGAGTACTCAACTCTCAGCTGGGCTTCTATGCTTGCATTAAGGGCTTTCAGCAGAGCTCAAGAAAAATCCTTGTCTCTCACCAGTCACTGGATAAAGTCTTAAGAAGGATAAGGAGAAAGAGAACTCTTCAATTCCCATCCCCAAGCATCTCTTCACAAGTGTGGAGATCACAGTGCTTCAGTGCTGTGAGCAAGAGCTTCTCCAAAGCTGCCATGTCCTTAAGGAAATCTAAAGGCTTCCATTAAACTGTCTCTTATTCCCCACTCAAATGCACATTTTCTACTTTGAGCTGCATGTGCTGCTAGAGACACATACACTCTAGGGATGAAACATGTTTTTCCCCTTCCAGTGATGTACAAACCTGGATTCAATTACAATGACATCTCCCATGTGTACCAGGAAAAAAAAAAAAAAAATCACCTGAACAAGGTATTCTGCTTAGTAATACTCCATAAAACTGCAAACACAAGAGACCTGAATTATTAGGATTTCCATTACTCAGGCCAGTAAGTATCCATAATTAACTGTTGCCTTGAGTAATTCGTCACTAGAATCCCTGCTGCTGTGAGCTAAGTAGAATCCACCCTAAAGAAATAATACCACTGTTAAATTTAAGGTAAATAGAACTAGAAGTGTTAAAAAAAAATTTAAAAAGCAACAGAACAGAATCAGGTACTTAATATCAGTTCTCCTTTTTTCCCCCCCTCACAAAAAAATAAAAAATAAAAAAACAACACTACTACATCCAGTGTGAAAGCACATTATTTCTTTCAGAAAATACAGTGAAAATAGACCATCATACAAAGGAAAGAAAATCCCACTAGGCAAATCCCTAGGTATTTCTAGGACAGGCCCAGTGTTAATAGACTTGCTCCCTCACACAATAGCTGGTACTGGAGATTGGGTTTTCTGCAGTCACAGGCTGCAAGTTCAGATCAAACCTGCTGCTTGCAAGGTGTAGGAAACATTTTGTGTTTGAAAAAGTCCTTTCTGACTGTGAAATACCAAAGCAGCTCAGTATGGCTCTGTACTCCTCCAGACACAGCATGGTTTGAGTTATAGCCCTAGACAACTACCCTAACTCAAGGACTCTTAATTACTGCTTACATTTCATGACTTCATTAATTCCCTGGAGAGGGTAGGAACAGAGGAAAAAATACTTGAGTCATCCAGCACTGTGAAGGGCTCATAGCCCCACAAATATGGAATAAAAAAAAAATAAGCAACATAAGAAAAATCCTGTTCAATATAACTAAAGTAACATGAATCACAACCACTGAGAAGGGAGAGAAGGGAGAGACTACAGCAGAAAGAAGCAGCTGATAATGGTGCCTGTGCCCAGCCCATCCCCAGAAACTAAGCAGCAGAAGGCCAATAGACAGATAAAAACATCATATCACTAAACACTCAGAGGAGAAAACAATTCTTTGCTTCAAATCCCGTCATTTGGTGCTGAACCTCTGTTGATCAGAGCAGCTGTGGAATGCTCCAAATGCAGGTGTAATACTGAGGCATCCTGGTGACTCACAGTGCTAAAGAAATCCTCACAAAACTCTAGCAAGGTACAGCTCATCTTGCAGAGGCACTGCAAGCAGGTGCTGGAGCAGCAGGTGAGACACAGCAATGACAGCCCAGTGGAGCAGAGCACGATCCTTCAGCTCTCTCTGGATCTACAGGGACACCACAGGAACTGGAGAACCAGCCTGGCAAAGCTGTACCAAAGCTCACAGCAACCCACTCAGCTATAGAGAATGGACTTCTCTTTAACACAACTTTTCTCTACAAGAATAAAAGGATTTCCAGAAGGTCTGTTGGCAGAGCTCTGCTCTCCAGGTGAGGCATAGCACTTCTTGGTGCCCAGGCTGCACCCGCTTTTTCTCTTATCCATCTATTTGTATTTCTTCCACGTGAAAACAGCAGAACAATTCATATCCTGGGTCTTAACTTAGAGCTGAGACATTGCCAAGGCACAGACCAGGAAACAGGAATTGAGAAGCATTTCTGGGTCCCACACATTAGATTCTTCAGCTTATATTTGTTACTGGTCACCTATTTATGCACATACGTGCAAAAATCCAACCAACACCATCCAAACTCAAGTCCAGTTTCTTGAGCAAGCACAGCTGATAACACAGTACTCAGAGTGAAGAATGGCAGGTTTCCATCCCAGGAGAGCCTCAAGGCTTGTGAAAACCCTAGAGCAAAGCAGACAATGTGACTGACTCTACTAAAGAAATCTCACTGAATATAAACAGGCAGAGTTTTATAGCCAAGTGAAAAATTCTAGGCCAGAAACTGATTTGACAAGAGCACCTTTTCAGTAAGTCTTTCCATTAGTCAGTCAAATTTCTGAATAATGAGCACTCTTACATGCTTTCTGAGCAATTCCAAACACTCCTGAAACAAAATAATCCAAGAAAATAATTGTATGGGTCACTGTCCATGACAAATCTCTATTTCATACATTTCTCATAAATTTTTTTGTTTACAGCTTGGAGCATTTCATGCATCTTGAAAGCTCAAAAAGGTTTTTACTGAATAATTACAATCTCAAAAGCACAGCTTGATCACTATAATCAAAACCTTGAAAATTCAGTTATTGCTTAGTAAAAGCAATTGGCTGAAAAAACAGGATGAAGTTTGTCCCTTTGTTATGTTTTGTTTAAAATCAAAATTTCCTTAAGTAGAAAAGCTGGAAGAGAGAAAGAATTCGTGAACTGATTCAAATTCCAGTAGTTCCTCATCTCCAGATGGCTGAATGATCTTCTCTGCAGTCACAGTAACTCAGACTGAGACCCTTAACTGATTTCTCTTACTTTCCAATATTTCAAAGGTAACAACAAAAGTTCCTAAAACAGAGCCAGCAGCTCAAGAGAGAGCTATTGTACCACAGGTAATGGGCCACTGGGGACTCAAGCAGCCAACTGGGAAAAAAAGAAAGCTGTTGGAAAAAATATTTGGTTTTTTTCAACTGTAAATGCAAGAGAAATACAAATAATTAGATGGAGAGAGTGCAAGGAAAGCTGTGGAGATTCTTCATAAGAGCATTTGGAGCCAAAAGGAAGGTATTCATCAAATTTTAGTTGTTCCCTTGAGTGGTTAAATTCCCTGAAAGTTGTTGCCTTTTTGTTTTTTTTTATTGGTGTGCTTTTGTGCAAAAAGATGCTAAATAATATCATTTATCTGCAACGAATTTTGGGGTTTAGCAGCAAGGCTCCACTGACATTTGAATCTTATTTTCCCTTCATGGGAACTACCAATAATGACCCAAACCCAGTTTCTAATCTGCAAAAACCCCACTATATTTTCCTTTAAAAATTTAAAATATTTTGACCATTTCTGTTTAAAATAAGAGAAAAAGAGAACTTAACATCTCATACTTTAAGAAGATTTGTATTTCTATAGCTATTTCACAGTGATTGTTGATTTGTAGCTGAGGAGTGTAACACACAGGGGCACAAATTGCTTTAAGGGCAGCCCCATGATCTGCGGGGCAACACAGAGGACAAACACCGGTGGCACAATGAAGTACAGGTATGGTGTGAGAACCAGACTGATCCAGATATGGAAAAGGTCTGATGCCATGAAATATAAACTACTTCAGGGAATAAGAAATTATGGACAGAAATAACATTAAAAAATATTTATGGAGAACATTTGTCTGCATTCACCATAGAACGAAGACAGGCACACACCACCAAAACAACCACAAGAATTAACTTGAAGATAGCTGTAGATTTGCTGATGCACTATCTAAAGATATGAAACCCATATGTTATACCTCTGCTGCATTTACCTTTCAACTTGAACAGGAAAGTAGAGCCTCTTGGTTTTCATCAGTTTGTCCTATATGTAATTTTTATTTTCCATTGATTACCTGTTGTAACCATACTTTATGTGAAATAGCATACAATGGAAAATAATATCTATGCCTATTTTACTGTCCCAAATTGGATTTCTGTGCCATTTCTTCTGATAGACCAGTTTTATTTCATCCCATCATTATTTTGCCTTATCTGCTCTCAGTCTTCATTTCATTTCAAGGAGAAACTCATCCTTATGCAGGAAAGCCAGCATAGAAATATCCAACAATAAAAACTCGCTGAAGCTTTCTTTGGAGCACATAGTTCACAGCACACAGATGAATTTCACCGTCAATAAACACTGGGGATTTCTGGCCAAATGAGGGAGAGTACAGCATGCCAGCACTCAACATATTTTCTTCAAAACAGAGTCAGTGCTTCATTTCTGAAGTGATTTGTGGCCATATCCTATTCCTGACTTTCAATATCCCCTTAGCATTTTCTCAAATGACAGGATAGCTGAGGTTATGATATTGTCTGTCAACCAGCTCCTGCCACACAGTCAAAGGTATGGCAAAGTAAATTTGACTCTTGATAACTGTTGGATCCTTTTTTCTGGAAAAAAAAAAAAAAAAATCAATAGCTCTATACCACTAAACTTTTAAGTCATGTAAATCAGGATGTAATGACATACCCAATTTTTTATTGGCACGAAAACAAAATGCCCACCTGTCACCCTGTGCCACCATTCCACACTTAACCCAGCCCACTGACTCTAAATTTAAATTCTTTAGAGGAATCCAAATTTTCCTTCTTTTTAATTTTCAATAAGATTTCTGTGTAGAGGGGCACATCTAAAATATCTACCTCCCTAAAAAAGGATGCAATCAGGAGAAGAATCTGCAGAATATGTGTGTTCATTTAGCCTAAAGCAATTGAAGTGGTGCAGTAAATAAGGACATCCCAGAACATCTTATATGTGGTCACAAGTGAAAGGAGAGGACTCCCAACAGAAAAGCCCATTTTTCAAATTATTTGTGTTGATTACTAACTCAGGAATGAGGACAGTCAAATAGCTTGTCTTGGGCCAAAAAAATAGCATTGACTTTTCATGTTACCAGAGCTGAGTGCTCTTATCCACCGTGGTCTTGTTTACCTCCTTGCTCAGAACTTGTGCATCTGTGGCAGTGTCACCCAAAGCCAGGAAGCAGCCAAGCTCTCAGGCCAAGAGTTCTCACCTCCATGGAATTCTCGAGGCTCCCCATTGCTCTGCACCATGTCCCTAAGGCATCTCTCCTGGAAAACACACATTCTCCACTTCCCCTATGATCTCCCAAGAGGTTCTTCAAAACACCCAGGCTTGCCTTGCTTGAGGATTCACCTGATGTTAAAAGGCATTTTTCGTGTTGAGCACTCAGCAGTATTTCCCAGCCTTGCCAAGCTGTTTCCTCTCTCTCCTCAAGAAGAGGCAACACCTCTTAGTGTGATACACGAGCTGCAAACACAGTCTACCACAACGAGCTTGTACTAAACTTCAGGCTCATTAAAGAACTCCTGCCTCTTAAGTCAGGTACATCCAACTGCAAAAACACATTTCTCAAGGCTTTTTGGTTTCATTTACAGGTTGCTTCTTTTCCTTTTCCCACTTTCGCACTGTTTTAGTTTGACTTGTAGTTTGACATCTTTTGTTATTCCCTTAGACCAGCAGGGGCATCTACAGACTTGCAAACTGAAAATGAATTTTATTAGACTCAACAGGGAAATGGTGCCATGGGATTCATCACAGGTTTGTATCAGTGACTAATTGACAGCAGACTAACAGCATTACATGGTTCTGATTTCATGATTCCCACCACAGCTCTGCAACTACTTTTTTCTTTTTCCTCTTGAAAAGCAGAAAATAGTCATCAAAAGCAGCACCAAGTAGTCAAAAAAGTACACAGCCATGCATTCATTTGAACAAACCTATTGCAAATATCTTTGCTAAACAACAGCAATTTCATGAAATGAAATAATTTAATAACTAAAATAGAAATTAGAAAAGAAGGGGTTATTTAGTATTTACAAACGAATTACGTAGTTATTACATAGTTTTGATTTAAAAGAGTGTAAATGTACACAAGCAAAAATTATCAGCCATGTTCAAGCACTAATTTTAGTGGCAGGAAAGACACTGAGATTTAATCTCAGACATTTGAGTCCAGTTTAGTTGTAAGTAGGAGATTAGGCACAGTCACAGGAGTTTATTTTTTTTACAGTGGCCCATTTCCTTATTTCTGCTCTGTCTGGTTTGGAAATAATATAATCTTCCACGAGTAAGTGCATTAGTTCCTCCTGAAAGTCTGCCTGTTTCACGTTCCACACACACACGCCGAATCATCTAATGCACAGTGACAGCTGCCAAACTGCTCTTTCTTCCCCAAAAGATGGTACCTGTCTTCTGTTTCAATCAGTTAACCTCACAGTCACAGCTCTCCTAATTATCCACGAATTCTGGATTGCCTCTTACATCCCCCAGATGGAGCACTCCCTTGGAACCTCAGTCCTCCCTGGTGCCTCAGGCATCCACTGCTCCCAGGGCATGCACCGGGGTCTGTCCCTTTGGCTTCTGCTGGAGACACCGAGTGCCTGCAACATAAGTGCTCAAAACTTGCTAACTACTGTCCAGCCAATGTCAAAAAGTTATTTTCTGGTGGTTTTGGGGCAATTCTTGGGATGGGAGGGGGAAACAGGGTTTCTCAGTGGTGTTTTTTAACCTTTCCCTTTAAAAAAAAAAAAAAAAAAAAAAAAAAGAAAGGAACAGACAAAACCCCTCTTTCCTCACAGCAACAAAAATACTAACATGCAATTTCCTGCAGAGTTCAGGACATTCTTAACATCTCACATTCTAAGGCAATTTAAACTCAGAAGAGGGTAGAAAGTATAGATGAGAAGCCATAGTGAATACAAGCATGCCACACTATAATGCAGGGTTTTACTTTAAGCCAGTTAAGCTGATAATTTGCCAACTTTCTACTCTTGTCGCTAAATTACATATAGCAACTGGTGTCACAGAGTCCCTTGCTTTTCAAAAACACTTCAGATCATTAGAAGTGCTTGTTGTTCCAAGAATGTACTACAATCACACAAACAATTCAAAATTACCAAAATACTAAAGTCCCATTCCAATAAACTTTATTTTTTTCCTGGTTTTCCTCTTTGTTAGCAATGCAGATGATTTGCATTTTATTTCACATTAACACTTCACTTCTAGGAAAGTTGATAAAGTACCATAAATGCAAGAATAAAAATTTTCATGAAAAATTTTTCATGAAAAATTACTGTCCACAAAAACACTGTTATATAGAGGAAGGACACCTTGTCCATGAAAGTGCACAGAATAGGTATTTTGCAAGATGAACCTCACAAGACAGGTTTTACAGAGCCCAAACCAATACAAACATCATTAGTCTTCCAGAAGGACCCTGACTTTCACTGCTGACACCTTCCCGAAAGGTCTGGAGGATATTTCCACAGCCTCCAGCTGTGCTGTCCTAGGTTTGCTCTTACTCACACAGACCTAGGGACACGAGCATCTCAGCAGACCCAAAACCTGTTGACATTGTTTTTCCATTAAAATGGTTCACTAAATCACACCACTAAGGCTGTAATTGATAAGGGTAAACCAGGCAATTTCTCACACATCAAATGAGAAGCTGGTACCACCTTCATGGAGGGACCTGGTCACACAGACAGACAACACAGTGTTAAATCACCTCACAACAAATCATGGCCTTTCAGGGATGACATTTAAAATGAGGAGCCTTTACTGTTAAGACAGCAAAAGTGATGACTGTAACCACACGTTGCACTGGTACTGTGTCATTGACTGCCAAGGGCAGAAAGCACAGAGAAAAAATGCACATGCAAGAACGATACATAACATTTAAGAAGCC
This sequence comes from Corvus kubaryi, assembly GCF_017639235.1. Lineage (NCBI taxonomy): Eukaryota > Metazoa > Chordata > Aves > Passeriformes > Corvidae > Corvus > Corvus kubaryi. Next base: position 8,134,090 of record NW_024581135.1, read on the forward strand.
ATGTATCTTTAATCCAAAGCAACAAGCAGATTGTGAAGCACTGGAGAAATTTTAGTGTGAAATCTCCTTAAGGGAATGAAAGTGGAGCACAAGAACCATGCTAAAACTATTCTGACCTAGTCTTAAGAAATAAGAAGTGCATAAGACTGCAAAAAATTATGTAGGACTCTCCTTTTCTCTAACAATTTTTCTTTCTCTGCATCCATCATCTAGATGAATCTCACACTGGGGAAGAGAGCACAGAAATATGTGCTTTGAAGTTTTATTGTTTCTCAGTACCATGAAACATCAGCATCACTTATGAGCCTATCCTGGATTGAAGGCATGCAAGTGGCTGTGAACAGCTTAACATATTTTATCCAGACAAAAATTTTAAAACCACAAAAATTACAGAAATTCCTTTCAAGGAGTGAAAGGCTCCACATGAAATTGGAATTTTAGGCTGTTTCCACTGTTGCAGAAGTGTACAGGTGCTGCATCCAGGGAGCATTTGAGCAGTTGCACAGCTGCAATGGGTAAAACCAGTCCTATTCTGCAGGCTGGCTACAACCTGTCCCAGAAAGAGTAAACCCAATAAGAAGAGCAATAACCAGGGGAGCACAGGAGAAGATGAAATGGCCACCTGTTTGTCCCTTAGGTAGAAGGGAATGCTGCAAAACACATCCTTTTAAAGCAAGCTCTCCCCCTCCACACAGATGAAAACAACTGATAGATCCCTCATGCCACCACAGTAACACATCCAAGCACCCAAGAATTAATTTGCTCAATTATTCAAAAAGTGGAATTTACTTTCAAGCTACATTTTAACAATTATTTTAAAAAACAACAATATAATCAGGAACACGAGCAGCCGGCTACACTATGTTTGATGGCTCTTGAAGGAGAAAAGCCAATAAATTGATTAAACATTAGCTGTAGGAAGTTGTCCATTTTTTTCCCCACTATAGAGATGCTTTTAAGCCTCACAAACTTTAGCGTAAATTTGATTTGCCATATTCTTGTCCAGTAAAGCAGGAATGCCAACCAGCAAACTGGACAGATAGAGCAGATAGTGTTAATAGCATTTAATCTCAGCATTATCTTGACCTGGCAAGCTTCATTTCAGGTGTCAGGTATCTCACAGCAACCTTTTCTTTTTTTTAATACTTCAGCACCTGTCAAACAGTATTGGCATAAAAAGCCAAATGAAAATTAATGTTTATCCTCTGTCACAGCATGCATTTGGTATACAGCCCTCAATCAGAGAGTGTGGCTCTTCTTGTTTGGATCAGATTGGGCAAAGCTCTCCTTTTTTACATTTTTTTTAATGCAAAATTGAAACAAAATACATCTTTTTGCCAAACAAACTGTGATTGTGTGGGGAAATGCAACTGCAAATGTAGATGATGTGTATATATTGTAGGTTGATTAGATGAGGCTTTTTGTGTGCTCTCAACTTGAATTGCCTCTCTTCAGAGATCTCTGCTCAAGCTATCTATTAGTCATGGTTAAATGAGCAACAATTTCAAATATAGAGAAAACAGACACACTTAAGTCATAGAAATTCAGTGTGTGCCATGCTCAACGTTAAGCACAGCAACAGAGGTTATCCAGAGCCAACAAAGTGTGTCTGCAGCAGTGGAAGGAGAAAGGGATGTTCTCCTGCTCCATGAACAGAACAGCAATCCCACCTTCCTGCCTGAGGTGCTGGGGCATTACAGAAGTGAGCATCAGATTCTGCAGACCGTGCTTTGGAGGCAGATTTTGCACCACAGTGGTTTAATTGTAAGATTTAGCACACAGCATATATCTGCTGCAGGGATTTCTGGTCACAGAGCTTTATATTTATTCTTTGCTTCAGTGATTTCAGAATATAATCAAACTCCTGGTCGACCAAATTCAAGAACTGAGGTCCCAGAACATCTGTGCAACCTTTCTACTCTGTGTCCCCCTTATCAAGCTGATCTTCCAAGCATGATACTGATGCCCCTCACCACGTGAAATACCACAGAGCATTTGCTTGACAGCTACCAAACCCTCACTGTGGCCCTCAGAGTTTTCATGGTTCATAAAACAGAAAGGATGAGTACAGGGTAATAAATGTGATGTACCAGGATAAGAAAAAAATTGCATGTGGAAATGCAGCACTGAGAATCATAAAAAACTACAGCTCCGCTTTTAAAGCAGGATTTCAATCTCTTTTTTCATACTTGTACAGTTTTGGAAAAAAAACCCCAAAATATAAACAGCAGAGTGATTTATATTCCATATGAATACAAATAGTTCTCCATAGAAGCCTAAATGTCAAATGTATCCCGACTAGACAGAGCAAACTTCTGGGGAATGAGAGGGGCATTTTCCCATGTATTTTTCACATGAAAGAGCACAGAACACAGGAAAGATCAGTGATCATGCATATAGTAATATACATTATTATTCCTAATAAATAATGTAGCATTACCACATTTGTTTTCCCATCTTGGGATGGTGGGAAAAGAAGCACCTGGGTGAAATCTACCAAACCCACCTGCAAGTGAAAACAGCACAGAGACTGAGCTCAAAATTCAGCCTCACTAGGGGCTCATCCTGAGAAGCATCATCAAATTAGAAACATACCTAGTGAGCCAGACTGAGGGATGAGACATCCCTCCTCCCTCAAGTGACCTCTGTTGGCAGATGTTTAGTCATGACCATGTTATTCCATGTATCCCCCTTCTCTCCAAGCCCTGGGCTTCCTTACACACAACATTTTCAGCATTTTGACCAAGACACTGCGGAACAAGATCCATCTCTGAGACAGAGTGTAGAGACAGAAGTGGCCACAAGCAACCTGAGCCCTCCTTGCCCAGCCACCAGCCTTCACCCTGCTCAGAGCCAGCTGTGTGATTCAGCAAGAGCTCTCACACACTTGCAATTCAAACAGAGGGTGTTTCTCCAATACTGAACAGAGAGATAGACAGAGAAGTACAATAATATCCTGGTATACAGGAATTCTCTCAACTGGCACTACCACTACTGATTTGATTTCAGTTAAAGCAAAACTAAGCATTGATTTCTTCCATCATGTTACATATAAAGATTTAAAAAAAGAAATTACAGTCAGAGAGGATTGTGACATCAAATGAAATGACTAAGAGAAAGCAGCTGATGTTTTCCTGACCATGCTTCCCAGAGATAAATCACAAACCCAACAAAAATGAGTTTGTCATTTGTCAGCATAAGTCAGAGCCAGCAAGGTGTGCTCAGAGCAACTGGACATAAAACCAGTGCTGGTGTGTGAAGAACTGCACTGTCACACTGCACAGTGGATAAATGCTCAGCCTTGACACTCCCAGTGACCGCTCAACATCAACACAGCCATGGCTTGGGAAGAAGACAAGGGAAGTGCTGTTCACACACTGTGCAGCACCACAAGGCTCCAAAGCAGAGATTTAAAGAGTTACTTGAAAGGAGAGCAGAAGGTACAGTAATGAAACTGGAGACCGAGAAACTCATGGGGTCCAGGCTTTTCAGAAGCACAGTGTGATGTATGCTTACAGAGGCCTCAAATGCCCTTTCCCATAACTCTGTTTATAGCTCATCTGTGTGCAGTAAGTCTTGACCAGAATTGGTCTTTGACACAGACTGTAAAATACAAACCTTAAAAGGGCCCAATGGAAAATAAAAGTCAGTATCATGACAAAATGGATGATTTCTGATGTAATCTCCTTCCACTCGTGCCTTCCATGTAAAGGAGACATGGAAAATATGTTTCCCACTATAGAAATTAGGAATTCTGCTTCAATAAAGACATCTGGCTGCTATGACATTGAAGTAAAGTCTTATTAGTATTATTATATGCTATTATTACAGCTGGTCCCAAACAGGCAACCCTCCTTGAAGGAGCTCCTCCTTTTTGATTTGTCAAAGAGAGGGGCTGTTGTAAGAAGACATGGCAGTGGCCTCCCACTAATATACCAAATTATTACCATGAAAACAAGCTGAATGCAGCAACGCTGCTGCTGAACTATATAGCGATAAAATACCTATTTATCTGTTCCAGATATTTTGACATTGACACAGCTCGGTGACAAAGACATTAAAAAGAAGTTGTCTTCTACAGCTAACAACTTTTGTGACAGAGAAAGCTTGAATAGAAGAGGAAATACAAGTAATTTGTTTCCTGGGCTGTCAAGCCCTTTGTCTTGACCCAACAACAAACCTATTGATCATCTTCAAAACACAAAGGGAGTGGTAAGTGCCATGACAGAATGACACAAACTAGATTTAAAAATAAAAAAAGTAAAAGCAGCTTGTTTATACTGTGACAATTGTGTGCTCTGGCATTACTTCTCCATCACATTATGCAATCACATCTGTCCCATGTGGCTGTGCTGTCTGGGTGTTGCTCAGGATCCCCTCTCCTCTGCCCCATGAGCCCTCTGGTCCCAGCTTTCTCAAGGAAGAAAACATGAGAAAATATAATAGTGCAGCTGCCATCCACCCAGACAAGGGAATTTCTCAGTCTGCTTTGGAGTAAGATACCTGGCATGAGGTGGTGATGGTGCAAGCTGTGAGCTCAGCCACACACCTCCAGGAACAAGAGCTTGTGTACACAAGTCCGTCCTTTCCTACTGGACACCTCCCAGTAATGGGGGGGTTACCATGTTTTCACTGCACCGCCAGGGAGCAGCACATCCACTCAATTTCCATCCCCCTTCCCTCAGACAGGGAAATCCTCAACTTTCATTTGAATCCAGATGTCTCTTTCTATCTGGCTTCCCTGTGATACAGAACAGTGTGGCCGATGTCTCCACACCACCTGTCAGGATTGCAGCTGAAGCTTCCTTAGACCCTCTCCAAGCCCATCTTCCTGAAAAGCACTGAAGAAACCCCTAATATTCAATGTGTTTTCATACTTAAGAAGAGATCACCTTGCTTGAAGAAATACCAAGAGGTTAAGCAAGGATTTCATGTAGACTGCCTGGTATTTTTCCTCTAAGAATTTTATTGGAAAAAAAAAATTAAATAAAAGAGAATTCTTTACTCTGCAGTTTTTTTGATCAGTCTAAGTTCAATATATCAAAAACCCTGAAAAGTTTTTCTCATTGCAGTCGGACTTGATCCCCTCCCTGTTTATTGCTTTGCCTGTAGAACGAAAATATATTTCCCAGCTGTATTAATCAGCTATTGAGGATATTCCATTATTACAGGACAGTTATATAGAGCTCTCAGGTTTTCTTTTAACAGAGATGAAGTTAAATCAATACTAAGCAAATTTCCCAGAAGTCAAATTAAAACGAAGAGAGATGAAGAAGAATTATGCCAGGCACCACTGCAAAACATGAGGGCATCTGGGGCCAAAGGTACATTTCTCTGTGCCAGGAAGAGCTGCCCCTTTGAGCAGATGGACAACTGTACAAAACCTGCAACTCTCACTAGTAAGCAGAGCACAAAAAGATGATAAAAGAGCCAATTTCCCCACCACCACCTTTTCTCTTGCTGACACTAGTGGAAGTATCTGGACTGATGGTCTGTACGTGTTGTGATGCCCATCACTAAGTCCCAGAATGAGTCTGTTATATTGACTGTATCTTCAAAAGGACACCAAAAGGCACCCAGACACAGCCCCAGTGACAATGTTTATGTACACTGCTCATAAACGTTGGTCTTGATTTTACAGCAATACTTCCATAGAATATAATTTTTCACTAATCTTCAATTTATGCAGCACATAAAATACTCCTCCCTCCAGAAAGGCATGCAAGCACATACTAAAATTTAGCATTAGGGCCCACACATTGAAGCACAAAATAAACACATTTTAAAACTTTGTTAATAAATCCCAATTTAGCTTAACTATGCTAAGATCTGACTTACTTTTTCTTCAAAATTAAAAACTGTCAATAAAGAGGATTTAAATATAATCAGATGAGCAAGAGTCCCTGCGTACCTACTAAGATGGTTTCACTAAACAGATACAAACTCCATAGTAACATACGCAAATTACACAAAAAATTAGGTAAGGGCTTCAGTATTTACTATACTGCAAAAGGCAGGTTTTATAACACTAAATATAGACAGTGACAGGAATAGTAAACAAAACAGATGACTATTTTGTAGGAAAAAACCAACATATTTTCTTTGTGCAAGCAATTAGTGTTATGATGTTTATGTATGTCTCACTTTAAAAAAAAATCCACAGCTACAGCAGACATTTTTAGTAAAAGCGGCAAACCAGCCTTGGATATAAATCCCATTTCTAGATGTACACAATTTTCAGACATGGCTGCTTGTGTGGTCTGTGTCAGCAGCCTATGAGTAAAATGAATGTATTCCTTCCTTTCAGACAGCAGTTACACCTCCCAGGTTAGTTTGCAGCTTGGAAAACATTTTTCCTTCGTGGTTAAACTCTAATCTGTCACCACTACCTGTTCACGGACACTGAGGTCTAAAAACTTCTCCTGCTAGAATGGAATTCTAGATGCCCTCCAGTATTGTTTTTCGGGGAGATATGCTGGCCATTCCCGACCAAATCCTAAATGCAAGGCCCTGAGAATCAACAGTGTAACCCCACGACCAAAACATGCATCACAAACCAGAATTAATGCAAACGTATTATACATATTGACTAAATTACCACACACATTCACATCTATGTGTATTAGCCAAATACAGATGTACATGGGGGGGTTTACTTCTATGTTCAAGTATTTCTCAAGAACAGACCGACAGGGAGCACAAAAGGAGCTATAACCAACCTTTCCCTTTTATGCTTGGATGTGCCATGTAAGATGGGAAATATCTGAAACAGGGAAAATTGGAAGATGATTGTACTTAAAAGGATTAAATGATTCATTCAATGGCATTTCTGCAGCCCTCTGTGTAATTGAACAGCCTTTCTTCCACCTTTCTCCTGCAAGAAAACCTTAATTGTAACCACTGAAAGGAAATAAGTTTCTGGCTATTTTCACAAAATATGTGTTACATCTCAGCAAGCTGCTCCCATTTAACTCTGAAATACAGCTATAAAATGGTTTATTTGATTCAGTACCTTACTTCTGAAGTACCTTACACACCACGCGAGGCAGTGAACCACTGAAGAGGTTCAGACTGTGGATGGAAATGCAAAATCTTGAATAAATCCTCTGTAATGAGAAACTTCTGAGGGACTTTGCTGCTCTTATTTCAGGAAGAGGAGGGAAAGTCTCTTTACAAGCCTGCAGAGAACTTCAGATCACATCAGTGGAAAGTGCCATCAGCCACACTTCAGCAAACCATTCATGTATTACCTGGAAAACAGGGTAAATTTTTTTCCCACCTCTCAATCTATCCCAAGGGATGTAATTTCTTTCCAATTTCATCCCCTGGCATTATGTCATGGATGTTTTTCCCATTACATTTCAGTCACTTGCCAGCTGATATGCAGTCTTCAGGAAGGCTCATCCCTGCCTCTCCTGCACAGTGCTCTGCTATTGTCCTGCATCCTTGCAGGGGGTTCCCTTCAGCCACAGGGAAACTGGAACCTGTTGGGCAACTCATTCTCACACAACATCTCGTCATTGACTCAGTCCAAACAACCTCATGGCCCTGATGCTAATTCAGCAAATTAGCCTGAAATTTCATTTCTCTAAACCCACAGTATCACCCTGGCAGTACAAAGGGGCTTTAAAATGACTCACAATGTCATTCATACCTCCTTTACAGTGCCAGAAGAGCATAAAGTGGCCTGAGTGCAGAAAAGATCACAGCCAAATGACATCTGCCATTGATTTCATCAAAGTAGAATTTGACCCAATTTAGCATTTATTGAATTGAGTGTAAAGCCCAGCTCAGTGGTGCTAGAGTCAGGGAAACCACCTGTTTGGCTCAGCTGGGATGTACACCAAGATATCCAAATGTGCTGTTTAAGAGTCCTAAGAAGATGTGCTAAAGAAAAAGAGCCAGCTCAGATGGTGGATATAGGACAGGCTGCAACTCAAATCCTCCTACTAACTCAGTAGGTGGACACCAAAAAACAGAGGGATTCATGTAGTCCAGCTGTTCCTGACCTTTAGTTCTAGGCCACTTTTCAGCTACCATTATTTCATATGCAGCTTCATGTCACATAACACTGCAATCTGCTACACTTTTGAGTCTCTCCTTTTCATTCCTTTCATTCCAGGCCCAGAGGTCTTTGGCAAAGACACTCACAAGTCTTTTCTCAATGTACACCTAAACCAGATCTGTGATGTTCTAAGACACAAAGGGTTTTCACACAGCAAGAAGTGGAGAGATCAGAAGATATCATCAGTCCTGTTCTATTCCAAAAGCCTGCTGTTAAAAAGCAGTTTTTCCCAATTTTAGCTTGTGGCCCTCAAAATCATCATTTGACTATTTGTTTCCCCCCTAATTTTTTGACCATACTTAGCAGCTTCATGGATGAAACAAGCATGAGCTAGTCCAATATTCTCTTAGTTTTGACTCCTGAGGAGCAAGGTTGGTAAATGGAGGGATGAAGCTTTATGACAACTAAAGGCCATGAGCTCTGCCCAGTTCCACCCACACGACTCCTCTTTGCTGAGCTTGCAGACCAGTACTGTCCTGGTAGCTACTCTGTTGATATAAATCCAAATGCAGATTTATTTAGCTAAAACAATGCTTTTAGCCTGGGCATGGGCACTCCTGAAGGCAAGACCAGAACCACAAAACTAAAATTGGATCTGAAGTTCTCAGCTCATTTCTGTTGCCTCAAAAAGGCCCAAACCACTGATTTTCTTCAGAGTCTTGGTCAGAACCCTGCCTGTGATACTGATCTGGTGCTTTAAAGGGAATTCAGCTCTAAAGCTCTGCATAGAAAATTGCTTAGAAATACAAATTACATATCAGTAAGGTAAAGATGCAATGTCACACATGCTATCATTTGTCTCTCAGCTACTGTAGGTGGACAACAACTCTGAGTGCTGAAGAACAAGTAACTGTTTTCATGCATCAGTCCTGCAAGCAGTTTAATGGGAAAAGCAACGGTATCTTCATTTCAGTGTGTGTTTAAATCATTCCTCTTTCCTGTCCAGCTGCTACAGCTGACATAACATGACTAATCACCATCACCTTTTCTGCACAGAATAAGTGAGTGGCTTCTGACACTTCAACTAATTCGCTTCAGCTTGTTATTAGGCTTGAACTAATATCAAGCTCAATTTCATTACAGGATGTGACATGTATATCCTCTAAAAATAGCAAGCTTCAGTCAAATGTGTACTACTTGCAAACTGAAATCAGTGTCTGAATTGCAGTTATTCAGAAACCACTAAGTAATGAAAAATAGCTAGGATTTTAACAGACATAGAAGGATATTTACTATCTTATCAGAAAAAAAATTAAATTCAGAAAATGTTAAGATTCCATTATAAAGTTATGCCAATTAAGGGAAAAAAACCCCACAAAAAACAAAAACACACAAACAAAAACAAGCCAACACAAATTTCCCTCCCTTATAAATTTTTGGAAATAGTTTTATCCCTTTTCCAAAAGAAAAATAACTGTTCATTCATTAGGAAACGTTCATTATAAAATGAGCTTTCTACAAAGAATTTATGTAGAGAATTTGATCTCTATTAAAAAAAAAAAATTAAAAATTTTTAAAAATGGTTACACCTTCCAGCTGGTAAGATTACCTTAAATGATTAGCAGTAGGAGTACAGAACTGAGATCTGTCATATATGTTCAATCCCTGAAGTAATCATCAGCCCCAACCATATACAGCACGTCAACTACACTATTCTTCTTCTTCAGCCTTTTTTAAGCAGTTTCCTCATTACAGACTTTTGGAAACTACACATACTTTAGCCTCTTTTCACACAAACATGCCCATTAACAGGCCCAATTAAGCACAAGCTATGTGGCACCTCACTTTGTTGTTATTATTACAGCCAGCACCATATAACTCCTTTATAACCCCCAGTTTTCTCTCCCCATGCTCCTACTTGAGTGGATTTCAATAAGCATTTTTCCAAATCTCATCCTGAAACCTGCCCACACACATTCCCAGCCTGTTTATAACCTTGTTCAGTGCCAACAGTATCCTTTAATTTAAGTGCTCGTGTTCGTTTATGATGTTTTAATCACATTCTACAAGCAGCAGTGAAAATGTACAGTCAGGCACAAAAAAAAAATTAGTCCAGTCCAGGGGCAATCTTGCAGCCTGCAAACCTGACTTGGCACTGGGTGCCCAGAGCCACATCCTGCGTTGTGCTCCTGCAGAGGCCTCAGCAGGCACCAGAGCATCCCAAACCCTCATGGAAATACCTCTCCTAAGTCATCCTCCAGCTGTATTTGTCACACTGGTGTCTACTGTGTCTCTGTTAGAGCTCCCAGCTTAGACCAGCATTTAGATTCAGCATTCCTTCAGCAGACATGGCTTTACCTTTTGGGCTGCTGAGATTGGTCCTGTTCTCACTGCTCTCTTCTCCAAGGTCATTAATTTCTTGTGTAGAGACCCTTTTTGGTATTCAATCATTCCTTTTAGATCTGATCTGCCAGGAAGTTTCATTAACCTAAACTGTGGGGAGTTTTGGTGGGCACCAAGTTTATTTCATTACCAAAGGAAAAGGAATATTGAAAAAGATAATTAAATCATAGAATGGTTTGGGTTGGAAGGCATGTTAAAGATCATTTAATTCCAATCCCTCTGCCATGGGAAGGGCCACCTTCCACTAGACCAGGTTGCTCAGAGCCCCATCCAACCTGGCCTTGAGCACATCCAGGGATGGAGCATTCACAGCTTCTCTGGGCAACCTGTGCCAGTGCCTCACCACTCTCAACGTGAGAATTTCTAACATCTAATCTAAACCTCTTCTCTTACAGTTTAAAGCCATTCCCCCCGTCCCTGCACAAACACAGATTTCATTTTGGTGTTTATCACAGTTTTGTGTAAGAATCTGCTGAGCCCTGGCTTGCTGAGATCATTTAGGCACTTATATTGAGCATTAAGATAGCTCCTGTAAGTAGTAGAGATGCAGCCCTTAAAAAGTTCAAAATACGTCTTTTACACCTACATTTCATTTAAGCAAAGACCAAATCCTGAAGGGTACCCCCAACTACCTAAGAAACAAGATAATTAGTTGCCTCTCATTTGCAGAAATCCCCCCTACACAGAATTAATAAAGGAGAAATTACACGGCATATTTTACATGCGCCATTAAACTGGTAAGATTAAGTTTGCACAAAATGTAATTGCCTTTTGATGTGACTAAAGCACAAAAAGCCCAATCAGATGCAGCACAGTCTAATTTATGACACAACCCTAGAATCTTTAGGTGATTGGTGTCACAACATCACAAGTCTGATATATTACAGTGTTAAGGGGTACATAGCCTTGTCATAAATTATTTCACTTTCTGCTCCTGTGCATCTGAGGTGACAGAACGAAGCTAAATTTCTTCCTGACCATTTAGACAGCTCATTATTTCCCCAGAACTCTCCCGTGCCATCAGTAATCTCTGCAATGTATCATCATTCATTTAAAATATCAATTTTCTGCGATCCATGTTTAGCAGCACGTTTTGTTTTCTAACTTTGAAATATTTTTGAGGACAGCTTTCTAACTGAATTCAGCAAAGACTGACAAATGGCAACTCCCAAAAACCTGATGGTAAGACACCTTTATGAGCTGGTTTCTCAGGTGACACAACTTGTATTTTCTTCATTGCACGTGTTACATCAGGCCTTCGGTTGGTTCTCGCAGTAACCAAGGGACACAAGAGCCAGCTTTGACTTGATAACAAGCTTAACAGACAATCAGCTTCTTCTTAGAAAAGGTGAAAGGACTTTTTACCCAAAAGCATCTGCCTAACAAATGGTAATTCTTGCACCTATATTGTGAGCACCGTGTATGAGGCTCTGCAAACAAAGATGCAAACATCAAATTGCACTGCAATGGAAAAGAAAAGTCAGAGAAGAAAACAAAGCCTCAAAATAAACTATTTATTGAAGATTTCTTCTGTTTTCCCATCTACAGGGTGATCAGTGTCAGGTGGGATCATCAGATTCAAGCAGAAATAACCTCAAAAGTAAGTTTGTGAAGCAAAGGATGCAACAGGCAGCTGCACCCAGTTGTGAAGTTACATCATGGAAACAGGCATGGAAAAAACTTCCCCATATCCACTACTGGATCAGCTCAGGAGAACTGCAATGATGTGTAAGCAAACTACTAGGCAAACTATAAATATTCAGAAGAATGCATTATTTAACATTTACCTTTATAACTTGAAGAGCTGTGATTGCTGGGGGAAGGAGGCAGTAGGATTGGCACAGTACCTGGGAGAGGGACTGAATAGGTGTATAAAGTTTGTGTATCCAACTAAGGGCTGAACTCTTACACTTCTAGAGCCCAGAGTGGGTGTTTTAAACATTATCTGCATTTCACACCAAGGTAAGTTTAGCTAAACTCCTACCATCTTCCCCTTTTCCCAAGAATCACTACAGTTCTTTGCAGTCCAAATTTGTTTGTCAGTTTGTCCAGGAACATAGCCCTGGCTTTATCAGGTTCTCAGCTTAACTAGGAGCAGATTTTTTTTTTTTTATCCTTCCTTTTTTGGAAAAAAGGTAGCTGTTTACAATTTTCTTTTTTTTTAATTGATGAGGACAACTGAGGGACTGACTTGGATTTTCCCATAAATCAGTGGGAACTAGGGCAACTTCTGTGCCAGAGATAGTATCCCCTTCTGTTTAGGAGCATCTTCTCTCTCAAGATCTCCACCCAGAGAAATTTGGCTTTAATCTTCCTTTTTTGACAAAGCAAAACAAAATCTGCCAGCTCATGAGCACCTAAACACACCTGCTTCAGCACAGACCTGTTGCTTATCCATCAGCCTCCAGGCAGCAGAACAACTGTGCCTACTGACTGCTTTCAAACTGGATTCATAACTTCCCTGCAAGAAACATTGCATGTTTCTCTATACTGGATATGGCAGATAGAGAGAAGACATTTTGTAAAATTAACCATTTTCTTTAATTGGGACACAGTATAATCAGCCCATCAGGGAGAACTCCTATTGGGCAGAGCTGTGCACGTTTTTGAAACACCTTCAGAGAAGAAAGGTGTCGATCAAGAGCAGTGATAAGGTGTGTCTGCTTTAAACCACGAGGTCCCTGAAATGCTCGGGGGATACAAAGGCACAGAGCACCTGTCAAAGTGCCATAAAACTCCTGCCCTGAGCCCAGGCATGAGAGAGTTCTTTGTGTTGCACCCAGGCTGGGTGAAGCCCAGAAGAGGAAAAGGACAATTGTGATTTTCAAGTTTTAAATACATTCCTAGTCTTTTTGTAAAGACTTCAGCCTAGAAGAGTTACAACAGAAGAGACTACTCGTGCCAGGTTATACAAAGAGGTGAATCCATTTCAGCAGTCATATGCACTGTGCTGAATAGCTGTTCAAGCCATGAACAGTTTCAGCAGGGCTAGTGGGTTAGCTTGAAGGATGGCATTCAGCATGACTTAAGTTATCCTGTAGGTTTGTTTGATTTCACTGACAGGGCAAAGAACTAAATTACTTAACACAACCTGCCTGTTGAAGAACCATTAATTAAAAGTGAGGGGACCATAAAAACTCTGTTTTACCTACACTACTCTTGTCTGAGTGAAAACTCCTCCCAGACAGAAAACCTCAACTCTTAAATAACATTGTTCTGTTTGTGTTGAGATTTTTGTCCTGAGCAATTGCTTTAGTGGTCTACAAAGTTCTCCTTGCCAAAGAGTACCTGTAGGTGCCATCATAAATACATGGACTATCTCAGCCAATTCTAAACCAACAGGTAAAACTCAGTTTTAAAAACATTCTAAATACCAGACATTTTTCACATAGTACCTTGATTCCACAGATTTCCCTTACTCAGATCAGCCCACTCAGGAAATCTTCCTGCAGTAACTTATGGTTCAGATTTATTAAGTCTGTTATAACTTTATTAACTGTGGAGTGCATTGACTTAACCTGCATAACTGAGGGCAAAAAATATATTCCAGATTTTCTTATTTGAATTTATTCCATAACTTCTATTTACAAATACAAATCTTGGTTGTTTAGGAAATATCAGAATATCAAATTTATGTTATAAGCTTTAAATGGGCAGATTTCTCACATTGATTATTGAGTATGTCACTGCATAATCATCTGTACAGTGCAATACATGCTGCATCTTCCAGGCCAGAAACTGCTGATGGCCATTATCATAGCAAACTTGCTTTAAAGGAGAGTGAATTAGAATAAAGGGAAATCAACTGAAAAAAATCACATATGCTCTGCTTCCTCACACTGGGGCAACAGAGAAAGGTAGAGCTGCAACCAAGGAGCTAGAGCTGACTTTCAATAAAGAATAAGTTTTAAGTTCAAAGAAGCCTGGAAGAAAGTGCTTAGCTTACTGAGCAACAGACACAATTTGCCAGCAGCTATCAGCAAGCTCAGAGGAAGCAGCAGCACAGGCTCAAGGGGTTTCTACAAGGAGCAGCAGGAATCCCCACTAGCAGAGCTGGGGAACTGACCACAGATAACTCATTTTAGCTATATCCCCAGCACTTTGTCAGTGAGTAAAGACCATTTAGTTCACAAAATCCTCTGCAAAACCTCTGCTTTCTTTCCTTCAGTTGCTATATCTCCCCAAAGAATAAAAATATGAAGTGTAGTAATCAGAAGCTGAAATTCTACTAAGAACAGCTGAGCAGCAGGAAAGTCCTGGAGATCAATAGTCTCCTGCAGGTGCCTTTCCCAGGCTGTCATGCCAGGGAGAGCAAGCATCAATCTGCACCCAGCAAACCTGTCCACGGAGATGTGGGCAGAGTTTGTAATTAGACCCATGACAGCTCAAAGGAAAAAAAAAAAAAGAAACACACAGCTCCAAAATTCAACTTCCAGTGCAGTTGTGCACAATCAGTTGCTCAGCTGGGACTGAGCAGACAGGTTTTAAATAAGCTCCCTGCAAAACTGAAACGCTTGAACCATGTTGTTTGAGATACTAAAATAGATGGGTGCTTTTTTCTTTAACAGGAGACTCAAATCTGCAGGACTGAGCCTTTAAACCCAAAGTTGGCACCTAATGGAGAGCAGCTCCCCTGCCATGTCAGAGACCAACCCAGCAGCAGCACAGACACCCCCAGGAGCCATCCCCCTGTGCCAGAGACAATGTCTAGAGGCCACACAGCAAGGAGGACCAAAGGGAAAAACACAGAACAGGGCTGAATTCTGCAAATGGAGCCCCACCATTTCAAAATAATTTTATGGCACCTCAGTGCATCTGAAGGATGGCAGCAAAGCAGACCCTCAGAAAAAACAGCAATAAGAGGTGCTGATAGAGCATCCTCTAAGAAAAAATCATCACCTAAAGGCAGCTTTTAATATACTAATAGAGACTGCAATTCCTGAGTGTGCTATACTATATATGCCATAGGCACAGTCTTTAACCAAGCACACTGAGAGGAAACAGCAGTAGAAGAAATTAGAAAATAATATTTCCACCAAAAGGAGATAAGAATTCAATAAAGATAGTGTAGTAACAACATTCCTAGTCTGAAGTATTAGGGAAGAGATAGTATTCAAGTCAGTGCTGAAGTTCCCAAAAAGTCACAGAAATCCAAGTTACTTGTTATTCTTCACTATCACCTGGTAAGTTCCGGGGCTTATAACTACCAGTAATAGCAGCTTTCAGCATTAGCAATTTCTATTGCAATAAAATCTTGGAAGATGCAGTAATACCAAAAGTCTTTATTTAAAGCAAAGGTGAAATAACTGGGAGAATAATATGAAAGGCAGAAGCCTAGCCTCAATTATTTATAGTTTCTACAAACAGAACCAATAAATCCTGTGGGAGGACATAAAGCCATAGGTAATTTAAAAGGTGCAATATCTCTTATTTTGTCCGAGAAAAGATTTTTATTAGTTTTGCCATTGAGGTGAGAGGAAAGGAACAAATTAGTCAATATAATAATTCTGAAAGAAAAATCAAGTTTAATAACAAGCAGCTGTAATGTACGAGCAGATACAAGACAGGCCTTCAAGATGATAGTTCTGTGTCAGCTGTTGACAAGGTGGGGCTAGATGACTATATAGTGCATTTTACACTGGTTTCTGCTAAATGGTTACAGTAAAATTGTGTTGTTCCCCCTTGTCTCTCTACCATGCCACTACATGAAAATGGCTTTTTTATTCTTTTTAGATTTACCTAACTGGGCTAAAAAGTACCATTGTACTTGCAGAAACATCAGCTCCTACAATACTTTTCATTATGAAAACAATAACCAAAGAAAAAATGCAGATTAAGGCGAGGCAAAACCAACAACTATTCACACAAGGAAGATGCTGGACTGAATACAAAGAAACATGTTACTGTGCTGTGGTGGCTGGTGAACATGCATCACCAGGGACAGAGAGTTTTCTGTAAGACAAGTCCCTAGTACCACAAGAATCACTTTATGTTAGGGAGACTAGAAAGGCTTCTGCCAGGATGAATTGTTCTGTTATGTTAATCTATCCCAGTTTGGATTCCCCGGTTGGCTGTCAGCCTCTACCCCTCGTCACTCCCCCGGAGCTTCTCCATTGGTCCCCATTCCCTGGTCCTGCCTTTTCCCCACCCCCAGATAAAACTGTGAGTTTTGGGATCACGTCGGTATTTGCTTCTGCACCCACCCTTCGACAGTGTAGCAGCAATAGATGCTCCTGCCAGGATGCACCCATATGCTCTTCTAGACTCTTTGGTATTGACTGTGACACTGAACCCACCCGTGCGTCTGTGGGGGCACACGGGACCCCACAGAGCCGGGTAGGGACAGGGTTACTATGCTACTGCTGCCCACAAGTCAGCTAAAGAGTTTAAGTGGTACTTTTAGGGGTCAACTGATAAAAATCAGCCCCCCTTACCTCACTTATTTCCTTGCTCTCCCTTAGTCACTTGATGTGTAAACTAACACTTGGACTTCTGGTCAAGGCAACAGGGCAGAGACAAGCAGATAGAAGAGAGGGGAACCCATGCTGGGGCTCTGTCTCAAGACCCTCGATTCAAAAGGCACAACAATTCACAAAGGAATTCTCCACATCCAGTTGTTTAGATGAGCTCTAAAGATAACCTTCTTTACTGAATCCAGTCCCCCATGGTATAGTTTGGGAGCCCTTCAGCCCCTGGGTCTCTTACCTCAGGTTTTCTTCACAATTTATGTATTATGCAGTAGTCAGTTGTTCTGGCACCCCTGCTAAATCCTTTAGTCCCAGCAAGATAAGAGTTGTATCTCATTTGTCCCTGCTTGAGGGCTTTTGGCTCTCCTTAGATGGGCTCTGCATGCTCTTACAGCTCAATCACTAACACACAATCTACTTTATTCCACTCCTGAGCTCCAGAAATAGAAATAAACACCAAGACAGGTATTTTACAAATGGACAAGGTACCTCCACAGCAGCTTGTGACATCCAGCAGAAGATGTATCCCTCATCTTGCAGCAGGCAGCTCAACAAGCAGCATCCTTTAACCCTCCTTATCAACAGGGATTATTAGAAAATCACCCACATTTTTTAGGGCACTTTAGGTCTGCTCATACTTCTAATACTGTTAGTCTAAACCCAACCCTTTACCCTGCACCCCTCCCCACAACTCTCCCTTCCTGTAATGCACCTCCACAAGATGCAGGTGATACCAATTTTCCAAGGCACCCAGCAATTTGCCTTGAGAGGTTCCAGCTGTCCCTGGGGCTGGACACCAGAGATTCCTCACATGCATTTAATCTATAGGATTATAATCTCTGCCTCATGGTTGTGGGCTCAGCAGCATTGTGTCATAAACAACGTGAATCCTCATACCAACCACACGTGAGGATACAAAGATTTGCCAATGTGCTTAAAAGAAGTTTAAATTGAACTTTTACAGCAGGTGAAGGGTAGAAGTCCTTTCCTCTGTTCTCTGTGTGCTTGGAATTGATATCTCTTAATTTCACGCATTTGGGGAAGGAAAGTATGCAATTAATAGTCTGTAGACAGTTTGTATTTTGGAGCTTTTAGTATGCCTAGGGGAGCAGCTTTGGCTATTCTTGTTGAACAAGCACTACTCAGTCAGCTAGCCTGAGCAATGTGCCAGTGCTGCCAGCCCAAAGAATTCAGCAATCCTAAAATGGAAGCTTCAGAACCATGAGATTTTAATTAAAAACTGCAATTTTTTACTCTTTGCCTCCCGATTCTTCTTTATTTCATCTTCAAGGTTCAGTCAATACCTACTTGCAAGTTTCTTCTTCACATACCCAAGAGCTTAACAGAAGCTGAAATTCTCATCTTAATTGCCAAGAACTGGAAACTGGTACCTTAAGCAGAACAGTAAATACTGTAACAAAGACAGAAGTTGTGAAGTCTGATCAATTTGTATTTCCAAAACAGACTTATGTCTAAACTTTTGGAAGTTCTTAATGATTTAGATTCACCATTAACACAGCTGTCTCAAAGCTACTTGCAGGGTTACCATACTTGCTGCAGGTTTTGAGATCCCCACTGAATATAAGTGGCAATTCATATGATGACTTTGGCAGAGCTGTGTTGATAGACAGCAGAAGGTGATCTCAAAGTTCACCAAAAAGAGATGTTATTTCCAGTAAAACTTCTGTTCAGAGTTAAAAAGAATCTTGGAAGAGCCATTTTCACTCATAAAGCAATCTAAATACATCTGCACCTTGACCATGCTTGTCTTGAAATATTTGAGCTTTCTTTGATAATATCAAGTTCCAGTACTTCAGAAATACATTTATCAGTCCTTCTGGTTTTCTACACTGGTGACAAGCTCTTTCCTTTGATCCCCATGTACGAGTTTTCTCCTCCATGCTCTTTTCCCCCTATGTTTTCTGGTCTACTTCCAAGAACTGAACATTTTTAGTTCCCCCATTAGCTTTTAACTTTTTGCGGTTTTGCTTTATTGGAACTGGCAACATGGTGCTATTTGAACACAGCTCCATCTGTCAGAGTCAAGTCCTGCAGGTAGGGTGTCATGTTTGATTTCATGTTATCATTTGTTGTGTAGTCAGAGCTAAAGAAAATAAATGTTTACTATAAAACAGTTACTTTCATAAATTCCTTTGAGAGTTCTTTTACTGTTGTTGTGGGACCTACTTGTGTCCTTATGAACACAGACCCTTCTGCACTGCCAGAGAGAAAACAGAAGGGGTGTGCTCAGCCTGGCCTTGCTCCTTGTGCTTCCTTCCCTCTTCTGCTTTCCAAGTGTCCTAAGCATGTATGTGAATTGGAATGGCAGCATTACAGCTGATGGAAAACACTGTAGGCTTAAAAGAAAGCTGACATTTTGGAGATTGAGTTTTCAGTTTTGAAAAGGAATCTACTTTGATTGCCCAGCTTCAGAGCTGCTGCCTTGTATGAGGTTACATCTGACACTAAAAGAATAGATATGGTTGGCTTTTATCCCAGCAGGACAACAGTTATACTTCACAGTCAGGGCTTCCCAGCCAGAAGGGGACTGGATGGGAAGCAATGCCTAGCAAAAGCTTCATTTCCTGGAGCCTTTCTGACACACATATCAAATAGATCTGGTGAATACAATTATTTCCTTTCCAGTCTCCTAGATGGCTTCCTCTGTTCCTTTTTCTTCTCAAAAAGACATAACCTCAAAAACAGCAAAACTATGATGTTGACTGTAGTCCAGAGACACCGCAGCACATATAGCAACCTTTGAAGCCTGTTAGAGTGCTTGTCTTTTCCTTTCACAAACAATATGTACATCTTGCCTTGCAGGTCTCAATGATCACACATTTTTCTTGGGAAAAGAATTTAATTAAAAATCTTTGATTTTGCTTTTTCCTGGACACTACATCAACACTGGGGTTTTTCTAAGCCAGCTGGAAATGACTATTCAGGTGTAAGAGCTTTCCTGAATATCTTCGTTTTCCTTTAGAAAGTTCACAGTTCTTTTTTCTTTTTTCCAAACAGCAGCATTAATGTTCCTAGCCTGACATTTCTTAAGACCTGCAATATACACCCTGTACAGCCTCACCAAAGCAGTGGTGTCCCAAGGCAGAGGGCATGCCCAGCATCTCTCGTGCTCTCCCACTTGGAGAGACACCGTGATCAAGTGCTGACACACAATCCATGTTTCCACAGTGAGAGATCCAGCACTTCCCAAAGGACTGCCATATGTGTCCTCTTAATATTAGGAGGAGCTTGAGTGCTGTGAGGCTGTTCCCTTAGGCAGGATCTGGCAGTGACCCGCAGTAAGAGGGGTGAGCTGTGCTGAGGCAGAGCAACTTTCCTGCCACCAGGACCCAGCAGCCCTGTGGGGGTCAGAGGGGCTGAAAGTGTAAACACAGGGAAGTGGGATGCAGGTGGAGGGCTGGGTGGGCTGAGCTGCAGCCTCACTGCAGCCTTGCTCACAGATGGCCGTGCTGGCACAGGCACCTCGTCAGCCACAGGAGCCTGGCCTGACTCTGTGCTTGGCAAAGCAAACAGCTGGGGAAAGGCCATGTCTTAAACAATCAAAGCTCCTCTGCTCAGTAAATGTGAGGCATAAATCTTTGGGCTTACCCTGACATCAGCACAGCTGACCCAGTGCTAGGCTGCTATCACGGGATCTGTGCTTTTAGTGCAAATAAAATACCGTGTTGGGGGAGGACTCAGTTAAGCCCTCTGCTATTTGCTCTGTTGTCATTGTAAGCACTTTCCCAAGAAGTGCTGCTGGAAGCAGCTATTTCAATTCACCCACAATTTTTTCCAAAGCAGATACAACCAGATTCTCCAGTCTTGATGGAATGTAAACCATCACAGTGAATGCAGCATGTCCAGAATGTAGGCTACACACGCAGACTCTCATTAATGGTTGCACTGAACTGGGGGTTTGGAGAGCACTGGTGTGCTGGACATTGTGCAAACAGCACAAAGAAATTATGTCCACCATATAAAACTGACAACAAAATTACAAATGGATAGCTCCTATCATCACATGTGACTAGTGTTCCTATTTAAACCTCCAGAACAGGGCAATCCAAGCCCTGAACTAATGCATTAGAGTTACATTAACATTGCCTTTGCTGGGGAAGGTTGCTGGGATTCTTGGGACTGTGTTTTCTGGTACAGTAAATTTGTCCACAGCCATCTTCCTTCTCAGTTAGTTGGTGGCTGTCCTGTACACATGGAAGGAACTGTGGACAGCTGACAAGCCCTTACACTGCAAGCTCCCAGAACCTCTTTGCTCACAGCCTGCAAGGGCCCCAGAGCCTGAGCCTAGCCTGCAGTGATTCCTGTTTCTAAACAAAGGGAGACAAAAGCAAACTCTAGATCATGTACAGCTCATGCAATAGGCCCTGAAGCTGACAGCACAACACTGGAATTAAAGAGATCTTTCATTTTGTTTGCCTTCCTTGTATTTACAGCTGCAAACATCAAAGGCTGACTCACTGCACAGACCAACAAGCACATTAAGTACGAGGCTTTTCAGAACAGCTGCTGTCTGACCAGGAGAACCACCCTTCAGGGCCACTGTCACTAACAATTCTGTAATTTATACTGATGGCAATGCAGGGAAACAAAAACAACTGTTGTGCAGGCACTAGAAGTCCTCTGCTGGACAGCCTGTCTCTCTCCAAGAGCTGTATATAGCCTGCTCCAGTTTAGGGAGGGATGGGAAAATGGAAGCTGCTGCTGGTCACTGACTTGTTCAGAATACCTGTCCCATCCTTGGTAACAATGGAGCAAACGAGATCACCAAGGCAGACCTGGCTGCACCAGCACCAAACAGAATTAGAAGTTTGAGCTCACCTTTTGCTTGCTTTTAAATAACATGGGTGACAAGCGGATTCAGGATTTTTATGCAGTGATGTGTGAGCTTGTTGTCCCCACATCAAGCTGACGTGACTGATGCCATTCAAGAAGGCTGTGACAGGTTTGGGATTTGATATCAAATGACCTGAGCACCTTCACCACCTGATTCTGCCACAGCTACAGACCATGACTTCCCACCAGGGCACGAATTCCCCGCAGAGATTGTATGAAATGCAAGCAGAGGATTTCCCTTTAAGGATTGCTTTCTGATTGTCATCCTTACCTTTCTTACTTTTGTTTCTCTGTAAGTCACCTTTTCCCATATTGGTATTTAGTCTCTAATTCTCCAGACACTTCTGTTTCCAGGCAGTGATGAGCTCCTCCTCACAAGTCTATTTTGTCTCCTCTTTGTCTGCAGCTTTTAAAACTGTGCTGCTTAACCCACATGGGATTAAAATAACCAGAAAAGCATTAGCATTTTTTATCACACAGACAACTCTGGGAGAGCTTCAGATGCCCTATGATTAATGTATAGATTCTGAACAACTTAAGGCTCCTTCCCAGGCTTTTGAGACAAAAGAAGCTGCAGCTCATCCACCCACTTCTCACTTTGGAGAGGACAGAGGTGAGGTTCCCTGTCTATAGGTAAAACAGATGTAAGTAGGTCTGTGGGAGTAAACCTGAGTCAATGGATATAATTCTAATTTTAGATAAAAACAGCAAACACATGAGGTACAAGTCCTTCCTAGTCTACAGTCATTTTCCTTCTGGATCCTTCTCTGTATCTAACCCACCTGAAAATTTTCTCTACACCAAGGCAGAGGACATTGCTTTGGTAAAGATGTACATTCTTTTAATCCTACATTTTCTTCCCTTCTCATTCACCTAAGTACACAGAAGATTTTATTTTTCTTTTTTTTTTTTCATATGTATGTTCCTAAATCCAACTGTGCCAGACTCCATTGTTGTTGGGCATAGTTACAGTGAATTTTGATTTCTGCTCAGGGGTTGTTGTTCACAAATTCTTTGATTTTCAGTTAAACTCCCTGCCTTAAATTTTCCCTATATTCCCCCAGAGCCTCAACATGGAAGGAGATAGAGAACCTCCAAACAATTAGTCATTGGAAATAATAACATGATTAGGGATGGAAAAGCTGGTTAAAATGGAGGGATGAGTTGGCTGCTTCCATGTGGAGCCTATTCAGCAAAGTCAATACCTGTGCATGTAACACCCTGCTGTTTATGCTTCAAACACAGGAACACTGGGTCAGAGTTAGACATAAAGTCAGAAGTTATCCTCAGAAAGGGAATGGGGAGGAAGAAGTAAAACATTCACTGGATGTGGGGAGCTGCTTCTTAGGTTTCCTCCTGAGATCTGTAAAGTTAGACCTCAGATCTGACAGTGCTGTAAAAACCTGTTCCCCTGAAAGACCCACATTGTTAATGTTAATGGAAGTCAGAAGGGTATCTCCAACCTGAAGCTGATTTCCAATTGGACAGTAGTCTGTTGTTCAGCATGTTTCTAACCGTGAAAGAAAAATTAAGGACAAGGCAGAAAATGTGGAAGCTTTTCACAAATTATAGCAAGTTCCCCAAATGCAGTTGTGTGCTCTGTGCAGGAGAAAGCACACTATGATATGGCCAACATTGTGTCCATGAAATAAATTAGCTGGGCATTAGATCCTTCAATCTGTCCCATGGGAATCCTCTCCCTCCCACTTCTTCTGTTACAGGAATGACTTTCTAGCTACTGATAAAAGGTGCAGTGGATGCAGAGAATTATTCCAACACATTTTATCATGTAACCTGTGGTGACAGTGGGCTGTGCTCTGACAAGAGGCAGCTTGCAATACACGAATGGGTAACTCTCCAGGAGGAAGAATGAAAAACTGAACCTGCATGATGCTTTTTTTCTCAAAACTGCGTATTTCTTCTTTATTTATTCTCTGAGAGTCTTTCTGGAGAACTGTAAATTGCAAAACGTCAGGTGCAGCAGGACTATAGTGTAGCATGCAAAACTTGCAATCTCTGAAGCCAAGGAACAGCTCTGCTTTTATTTTTCTGTCTACCTTGTGGGTCTATTCTCTACTGGCTGAATAATAGCAAGTGTGATGTGTCTCTAATCTTGCACTGAAATCTTAGATGTTTTTTAATAGAGGAAATTTACTATCTAGTATAGAAATAATAATAATTATTAATATGATTTCTTTTTTGATGACTGCTGATGGGCCCATGAGCCAGAAGTATGGAAAGATTTTTGGTTTCCTTTCAAATAAATGTTTTGCAACTCTCAGGAGAAAGAAATCTTTCAGAATTCACTAACATTTTCAAAAAAATGGAAAGGGAGAGGACTAAGACAATATCTGATGATGCAAAGACCACAAAAAACATTGCTTATATAAAAAACCTACTTTCTTCTATTACTGGCAGTATTTTAAATGCTGTGGATTTCATAATTAGCGGTGTTCATAAATGAACAATATTCATTTCCTACAAAAACCTGAACTGAGGCAATGATGAAATGCTGGAAACATTTTTTAAAAGGATGAGATCAATAAAGTTTAAGCCAAATACATTTGGAGGAATGGCATGACTCTGTGATGGGAAGCCTGAATATTAGCGGAGAATTCCCATTATTGTAACTGTTTACTCACACGTTCACTTCATTAACTCTTTGGAACACCCAGAAATCATACTGGCACAGGAGAAGTGCCTGACTTAAATATTGCACCCATCAATTTTACAAGTTAAAAATGAAACTTCTTCTCTTTCTGCACCAGGGTTTGTGCCTGGGAGCAGCAATGGTTGGCTGGTACCAGAAGGGAAGGTGAGCAGGACCTGGGGGACAGCAGGGCAGGGGGGTGGAGGGGCCTGGATGAGCAGAGGGAGGGATGCTGAGATGGAAGCCGGGGTCAGGATCTGGCCCAGAGGCACTGATCAGGGTCTGTCTCAGTCCCACTGGGCAGGTCCAGAGGGACAAGGCAGATTCAAGGTCAAGCCAGGAAGCCAAGCCAACGCTGAAATCTCTCAGGCTGTGCTACCACATTGACACCACACACTGCTCAACACTGAACCACTTAAAAACATTATCCATTATTTTAGGATTATATTAGTTTGTGTTTTGTTTATTATCTCAGAGGAGAATAAATTCTTAATTGAATTTACTCTGGTATTACAAAAAAAAAAAAGATGGAGGAGTCAGCCCCGTACTTTGAGAGCTGTGGCTGTGCTTCCTGTGTGCATTAGACAAGAACCACAGAGCTTTGAATGTTCATACGCATCACAGATATACTGCAACAGAAAAGAGAAATCCCAGGCTCCTTGAGAATCCAGTGTGAGGACAATTGCCTGGGCTGTAAGAAGTCCAGGATTAACTCCCTGCTGTGCCATTCTCCCACTTCCCACAGCTAAATGCCTTAGCTCAGAGTGTCCTGACTGCTCTAGGTGACATCAGCCAACTTCAGAAACCTTCTGCCCTGAGAACGCTTTCCCAAAACAAGATTACCCAAACTTGCAGTTACAGGAAGAGCTTGCATTTCCAGATATTGTTACCTTTAACAAATCAGGGCTGTTATGAGGGGCAGCAAGAGACACTTTTTAAGAAATCTAAGAACTCAAAGAGAAAGATTCTGATGCAGCTCTAATTCTTACATGGCATAACTCACAGCCTAAATGGGCAAGACCAATGAGAATAGTAGAAAGAATAATTGTTCCTTGAGAGGAGGGAAACAACGAGGCAAAGTGGTTTGCC
Organism: Corvus kubaryi; assembly: GCF_017639235.1. Taxonomy (NCBI): domain Eukaryota; kingdom Metazoa; phylum Chordata; class Aves; order Passeriformes; family Corvidae; genus Corvus; species Corvus kubaryi. The sequence continues at coordinate 8,159,558 of NW_024581135.1, forward strand.
CAGAATAAATCTTCTGGGTAACCATTTAGTTAGCACCTTACTCAGAAGGCTATTTCAGGTATTTAAAATGCACTGCTGTTACTTTCTGTCCCATATAACAAACACCAGACAGATGCTTGTATTCTCATAAGTGTGACTCTTTAATTCTTCTTCTATCATCTGTTTTAAACAGCAGAGTCTGATCTTCCTGTGATGAAGTTGTGGAATCACAATATATAAATCTGTTTGTGATTTGTAAATGTCAGTACATACGGTACTTGGGCATTTGATTACTGATTGCCTCAAGCATATAAGCTAGCATATTAAAGTCTTGGCATTCTTGTCAGAATTAACTTGTCTTAATGCTTCTGAAAGCATCTCTCCCACACAGAAGTAATTTCCTTCAAGGTTTTTCAAATGTTCTTTCATTTGTATTACTCTACTTGTCCTTGTAAATGCAGAATTTGTTTCAAAAATACCCAGTCGACAACAAACTCACAGGGCCAAATGTGCAAAGTATTTAACTCCTTTAATTTTGAGGGACAAATACGAAACAAGCAGAAACCTAAAAGTCTTCAAAGAAATCCCAGTCAAAGTCATGCACCAGCATTGCATTCAACTCCCCCAGCTGTGAATATAAAAAGGTATTCGGGCCAAAGCTGTGAAGTAAAAACAAAGCTCCATTCTTCCACCTGACAAAATTTAAAATATTCACAAAAACTTCACAAATATTATTTTGTCTCTGCTGACAAGGAACTGATCTCTCCTCAGTTATACATCTCTTGCTCTTCTTATCATTTGATGGAGCCCTCTCTCATCTTTCTTACTCAGATTTTTCTCAGTGGAATTCACTTTTGCCTTTTTGCTGCTATCACTGAATGGCTTCTCTAGCAAATCTCTTTTTGGTCCATTACAAAAAATAAACATCATCTTCACCTCCACAAGCTTGTACATTAAAGCAACCTTCATGTACCTTATTTTACTTTCTCTGTACTCAAAGAATGCCACTTCAGGAGCCCTGGACTGTCACAGAGAGATGCAGGGCAGCTCAAGTTTCAGTGCCTGCACTGCACACAGCTCCAAAGACAGAGGGACAGATAAAGCGCCCTCCCTATAAAGCACCTGCTCTGCTCCATCTGTTCCAGTCTGTTCTGTCCTTACACTGCTCAAAGACACACTTATAATATTACACAATGCAATGTAATACACAGGTATGCAGTATGTTGTTAAACAAGACTTGATTTCTCTTAGTCTTGTCTAATCAAGACTTTTACATATTAGAGTTTAATCCTATTTTTCTCAAAGCTAATTCAGTGTACGAAGATGAAGGTGAAAACATGCTTACATACTTAGAACCTAAATGATGCACTATGTCCAGTAAGACAATTGCTCTTGATGACTGAAAAAGTATTATTTTTAAAAGTTGTATTAAAAAGCTGAAAAAAAACCCTATAATTTCCAGGAAGTTACTCATTGTTTTATTTGGCGCGTTGGGTTTTCACTTGTTCCTGAATTTTAATTTTGAGCCACAGCGAAGCAACCCCATTTTCCATTTAATTTAGAACTGGCAGCATGGCACACCTCCAGAGAATCCTGCCTACTGGAAATTCTTGGATTTTATGTTAAGGGTTCATTTTTTTCTGAATGAAAGTGAGGGATAGTTAATGATAAAGTGTTAACCAGTTGTCTAAAGCTCTGCAATTTGTGGAAGCCTCACTGTGTCTCAGAAGACAATGGTAACAGTCCCTTCTATTCCCTTTCAATTAAATGAAAAAGCCATAGGAATCCTACTGTTCTGCCATGGGATAGTGAAAGGCTTCCATGGTCAGTGCAGTATGCAATTAGTGAAAACCATTACTTTGGAGTACATTGCCAGCACCCTGCAGGGAGAATTAGATGTTCACAGCTGCCACTATGCCTAATTTTTCACAAGCTGCATGGAAAGTTTCCTGCACTGAGGATCAAGACTGCACAACGAACGAGAGTGAATTTACATGTGCATATTCTTATTCTGTTTTTCTGATTAAATTAGAAGTAGGAATTACAGTGTGATGCAGTAAAAATGGACACATGCATGTAAATGTTTAACTGGCTTACAGAAGCATGTTATCTCTTTGAAAACAAGCCACAGTAACGTTGAAGCAATACCTAAGGATTCAAGAGTTACAGACATACCTGTCTATCCAGCTGTCTGCTGGATTTTCCACAGGAGTCTAAGGAATTAAATATCTGTTGCAGATGGGTTTGATTCTTGCCACTTTGCATGCCTCAGGTCTGCTTCCATAAACTGTGACATCCTTAGACAGGACCTCCTGAACACTGCAGTATCTTCCTAGGGAGAGACAAAACCTTCATACCCATCAGAGACCTCCAGCCACTGGGAACTCTGCACACTCCCACGCCAAACTCTTGTAGTATCTCCCTCCCTTGGTTGTCACAGCAAAGGGCACAAGCTCAATTTGGACAAAATAATTCGAAGGAGGGAGTGGGAAGCTGAGGTGTGAGTAGCTGCTGTGAAAACTAATCCTGAAGCATTGCAAAGTCAGCCAGTAAAAGCAGTGATATTGCAGTTCCCTCATGCATGCAGTCAGTGCATGGTAAGGTCAAGCTTTGCTTGCCTCTCAAGCTATGGATCTGCTGCAAGTACCCAAACAAGAGATATAAATTACACAAAGTTTCAGAAATAAAGCAAACTCTCTCCACCTTACTGCTCGCACTCCCAAGGGACATAGCACAGAGAACCACGTATGAAGTAGCTGGCTGTGTGCTAAATCCCTGCACAGAAGAGAGCATAATACTTGTAAGGACAAGCATTAAACATCCATAGAGATTTGGATTCAGTTCTAGTCCATGGACAGGTTTATTTTCACCTAAAAGGAATACTGAATCCCTGTAGAAGAAAAGGACAAGAGCTGAGTTTCTGTAACCTAGATGCTTTTGGTAATGCAAAACTGGCTGACTGGGTCCAGCAGACAGTCTTTTTTCTATTTGCAAGGAAGTGCTGATTATTTTGCTTCCCTTTTATCTTGCTAAAGCTGGGACAGCCCTAGAGAAAACCATGCTGCGATGAAATAACCACAGAAATTTTCTGAAATTCATAAGGATTATTTAAAAACAAAAAAAGTTCTCAGGTATGAGAACTATGCTTGTCTGGAAAGTAAATAAATATGATTGAAAGCAAAGAAACACTTTTCCACTTAATTACTGTTTTTTCAATACCTACTTATGACACGTGTCTTTAGGAAATTAAATTAATTATTCAGCCTCACCAGTGAAATTCTACACTTGTGCATCCTGTGACTGTAGCAATCTCAAATTAATGACGCTGATTCCTGATTATTAAAGTTTAACAGATCTGTGATTAGCATTGTCAATTAATCAATACAATTCCTGGAGCTGGTTAAGGCAGCAGCACTCCTTGCTGTGCATGTGCTCGATCTACAAGTGTGGGTTATCACTTGCAACTCTTCAGGAGGAGTGACACAATCAGGAATTAGCCACACACTGGTGAATTAAACCTTTTAAAACTGTCACAGACTTATAATATATGGATCCCTAGTTATTACACGTTGATGCACGTTAAGCACAAAAAAAGCTATAGACACAGCAACTCAAAGAAAGGACTCAAAACATGAACATCACTGCTTAGCCAAAATTTTAAATCCCTTAAAATCCAAACAGCCTCAGGGGGCTGGATCTAGTCTGCTTGTTTTATTATGGAAAACCGACATTATTATCTGTTTCATGTTGCATATTCTTTCCATTAAGGGATAACAGACACTGTGCCTCCAACAATAAATCTGGGGAATTAATCCTTACTTCCTACGAGCCTGAATGATTGTAACTTCTCTTTTAATATTACAGCCAGTAAAATTCCCAAGAGAGAATAGCTCTTATTTCAACACTGAGGACTGCATTTCTAGGACTTCACAAGTCTGTAATCCCTAATGTATTTACTATCAATTAATATATTTTCTTACTTCTCTCATACCATATCAAAGTAAAGTTTTTGGTGACATGTATGCCATGAACTTTTATTGGGCTGTGGAAAGATAATTCAAATATATCAGTCAGCCATTTTTACAGACAGCCAACATCAGGCAAACAAATACCAGCTCTGTTTCCTCCACGGGACAGAGACTGGTGAATAGAGCATGTGCTGCATTGAAAAAACTCTGTAGGACTTTCAGAGAGGAACTTTAATCCAATAAAGCTCATTACTAGAGGCCAGATATTTATTTTATACATCATTAGTGATCTTTCTGTGTTTACATAAGATTTTACTTGCCCCTTATTTGCATTAACAAAATCAGTAGAGGTGAGGTTCATTCACGTGAAATGACCATTTCAACATAAATACTAGGAATATTCACAGAGGTATTGATCTTTGATTTAGCCCTGCCCCCAAGTGGTCTCTTATGTAGTTTTCTTTTATTAAAATTACCACTGTCAAATACTTAGTAAAGTCGAGATGTTTCTTGCCACCTTCCATTCTTCTTTTTAACTTTCTCCATCCACTTGTTCTACACTTTCATTTTGATCTACCTACTGTCTTCACTCTTTCCCATTTCCCATTCTGTTTCAAGTCTAACTATGACTGGCTATTTCTAAGTAGATCCACACAAATCTTACCATGATTTGCCTATGGGGTAAAACTGAGTTGCTGCATTTTGATAAGACTCATATTTGGTTGAGCAGGGTTATCTGAGGACTAAAATTCAGAGGAAATTAAAATTTACAGTTACACTGGACAGGAACAAGAGTGGGACAAATTCTCAGGTATGTTTCTGGGGGTGAGTCTGCTCTCAGGAATCCCTTTCCTTCGTCATATATGAGCAATATAAAGTAGTGCAACAATAATCCCATCAGCCTGGGAAATTCTGAGTAATACTGGCCTGCAGTTTATTTTACATTTAAAACTCAAGGCTAGGCCATGCAAAGGTTGCTCGTGCAGTGGAATTTATAAAATTTCAAGTTAAGGGTGGGCATTTGCAGAAGACATGAAAGGCAAGTGGGACAAGGAAGCATTATTAATACAACATCATCTCTTGCTCCCAAATATTCCACCTTCCAGCAGCAAGTTGGCACTGTGAACTTCATTTTGTCATAGAACGGTGTTTTTATCTTTGCAGAATGGATGACTGTTTCGACTGAAGTTTAACAAAGAGGGATTCTGCTGATATACTCTAGTTGTGTTCTTTTCTTTACTGTCTCATCTGGCAAAATCCTGTATGATCTTACTCAACTCCAGTTCAGTGAAACTCCTGAAGCTCAGTACAGGTTCCCTACATTCAAAGACTGCATTCAGACTTCTCTAACCCATTTTTAAAGGGTTTTGATGTCATCATCTCTGGAGACACCATCCTTGCTACACTCCAGTCATATACCAACTGTATGACTAATGGCAAAACATGCTCATCCAAGTAACTTCTTTTTCTCAGAATATGCAGAGCATTTTTCAAGACACCAACCTGGAAATCACATTCCCGCCTTCTGTCTTGTCCTCTCCACATCAGCTCTAAAACTATAAACCTAGAAATGACAATGCTCCCTATGAAGTTGGACAACCTCCTACCCTGATCACCAGAAGTCAATCTTTCCTTTTTGCTTTCAACACACCCCATTGCATCAGGAACATGAAAACTTCATGTTGGCCTGAAACAAGCAAAGCAGAAAAGCTTCCTATATGAAATAGATTATATTCCGTTTCCCCAGGCTATGTAATGCCCTATGTAACCCTAGTACCAGTCAGAAATAGTTATAAATAAGTACTTATGACTACATAAGCTGACTTCTGGTGATAAACTACTTAATCATGAGCTAATGGCTCTCTTACAGTCAGTTTTTCCAGTGCCAGAGTCTTCTGGCTCAAGTTGCCCTATATGCCCTTGTGTTAATTACTTTGACTAACTACAGAAGTGACTTATTAAATTTACTGATTGCCCTGTCTATAAACCAATATTTTACAATTTTTCTGTATCCATAACCAGAGTACTGCTCTGTTTAGCACTGATAATTTTTCATTGGCCTATATTGCTTTTGTACAGATTCAGTGAAATTTCCCTCTGTTTACAGGGCCAGCACAGCACACTTAGATTCAGTGATTAAGTTGTGTTTTGTTAAAGCCCTCTTCAAGGGGCAATTTTTCTTCCAACTCCAAGGTTTTAACATTTGGCAATCAGTAAAATAGACAAATATCATATGCCTTTGATATTAAGATATATGGGACCTCATTCAATTTACATCTTCTTTCAATGCTGCTGAACTATTCTTGCAATTTGCAGAGAAGCTGTGGCAGTGCAGGCATTATTAGCAGTGCCATTTTCAATTTCTTTCAAGAACACATTAATGTCGTTATCATCACCATGTATCAGTACCCTACTTGAGCTGACAATTAGGAAAGGAAGAACACCACTGGAAAAAGTCAGAGACTTCCTCAGCATTACTAATTATAATGCAGGGTGCCTGTTAGCCTGCATACATGTGTCAGGGAATAAATTATTTCAGTCTACTATTACATTTTCCATCCTCTCCCATCACTAACTAGTTTCTGAAATTCCTGCTTATTTTGCTCTTCCAAGACCACAAATTTAAATATCTTTGCTTAGTGTGTCTTGAAGCAGACTAAAAAAGTCACCCTTCTGCTAGGTGCATTAAACTTGGGTCTCTCAGGTGCAGAGTTGGTGACTACCTTGCTCCCCTCTCAATTAGTATAATTACTTGCTCTGTGCTTCACCAGTGACTGCTGGCAGAATCCAGAGCAGGCAGTGATACAGGATTGCCTCTATTACTACAGGGTAACAATGGCAAGGTCTCACATTTATTTGAGAGACAACCTGAAGTGGAAGAGAACTGTAATTTCTGGTGTCTCTAGTGCATTACCTTCCATATGTGTAATTCCCTTTAGCTTGTCAGACAGTCATCTGGATTTAGAGGTCGTGTGGCAGCACAGCAGAGGCTGCTCAGCACAGGAGAATTAAGGGGTCATTAAACACCTTGGTATCACCTTCTGGAGGGAATGCTGCTTAATTAGGATAAGGACCCAAGGCTTTCTAAGGTCCAGTAACTTCCCCAACCTGTTTTGTGGCATTTCAGTATTGCCTAGAATTTCAGCAGAGCAGTTTTTTTGCAGTTCAGCTCCCCCCATGCAGCATTCCACATCCTTTGCAAAGGAATTTTCAGAAGGCAGCACCTGATTATACCTAAAACAACAGAATATTTCCATGGTCAGGTGACAGACTCCTAGGAGTCATTTACCTTTACTTGGAGTAAGGAATGTAAAGAAGAGGCAGAAAATGAGAATTTCAGACCTTTCTCTGTATAATAAAAATTGCAATACATTTTAAAAAGTGATGAAATTATTTATATTGAAAATATTTATACTGTATTCCAAACATGGGAGCCATTGTAGAAGAATAAAACCAAAAAGCAATTTAATACATTGCAGTTTTGTCACTGAGCTGCTATTCTACCAGGCACTAGAATTTAATAGTTACCCTGTATCATCATGAAGCACAAAGTTTTGTGAGTTCATGCTGTTCTGGAAGCAAGCCAGGCAATGAAATAATGAGGGATTTGGATGTGAGTCAGAGATAAATGATTCTGAATATTAAAGAAGGGAAGAGAAAAGGAAAGAATAAGAAATATGATTGACCACAACAGAGTAAAAAATCTCAGTGTTTTAGAAATTATTGGTCATTTTTCTAATGCTGCAGGAAGATAATGAAGAACCTAAACCCAAATGGCTTTATTTTCAGAGATTCTGAGAATTCTCTCATGCAGCTGGAATGGTTTCTGCTCAGTTTAAATGCTATTTCTTTCTAAAAGAAGTAATTTCCCACACTACTGTCTGTCACCTCTCACAGTGTTATGACTACAAGCAGTCAAAACCTTATGATGACACAGACTTCTGTTGAAAAAGGACAATTAGTTTTTAAAAAAATTGTGTTTCATGGTGAAGGCTCAGATTTGAAAATTTTATAAAGCTTTTCTACTGGGAACCTGGGTCAGACTTTTCAACTTTGGAGTACATTCAACCTGAAAACATTTAAAATACTGCTCCCAAGGAACCAGAAGCTTTATGACTCCCACTGTGAATCAAAGAATTCGGGGTCAAGGCAGTGCTTGGCATTTCACATATCTAGTTTCTGTGTCACAAAACTGTGATCTTAAAAATTACAAGCTTTCTGTTCCTAGATGGTGATATTAAATAAAATTCCAAAATCTCAGGCCTACCAAAACCCATATTTCCAAGTGTGTAGTCACGAGACCCAATTATTCAGCAGCCCAGGTGCTTTCTGGAGAAAGAGATTTCACCTAAAATGAGAAGAATTACATGGATTTTAGTTCTAATCTCTTGGACATCACAGGGAACACATTTCATTTCACAGAATGAAATTTATCATGTATCAGTTATAAGCCTTTTTTCACATTTTTCTGGATTGCAACCCTGGACCAGACATTAAAAAAAATATTTTTAAAGGTCTGGAAAGGAAGACACAGCCAGCTTTAGACACCCAGATCACCAAGGATAACTCTTTCTTTATATTTCTGTAGAGCTCCTTGGGACCTCTTACTAGAATGAATAAAAATAATCCTTAATGTGGCAGAGCAGAGTTAGGAGGCTCCCAAGACACGTGTGTAAGCTGATTTGTAAAGCATTTGTGCCTTTTGATTTATTTTTTACCATAAAGAGAAATCACCTTTTTATCAATCCATACTCCAAATAGTAAATTATGTGTTATGGAAATTATTGATAAATATACATTCATATCCCTCAGGTAAGGCCTTCTGCTCAATGCCACTCCAAGAATGGGGAAAAAAATAACTTCTCTTGAAACAAGGGATTGAGGGGCTTTAGAACCACCTATGAGGAAAAAAAACCCCAGAAAAACTGATCCTCTTCCCCAAATCTACTTTGCCCAAAAGAATGAAAGGCTATATCCTAACTTCCCTTCCAGACATTTTCTAAAGCTGTCTCCACTTTACCTCCTCAACTGTTTGATCAGAACTACTTGATCCAAAAAAAAAAAAAAAAAAAAAAAAAAATCCAAGGAAAAAAAAAAAAGGTTATTGACTTCTAAAACTTTCTCTGTACAAATGTATCAATAAAGCATCCAATGGCAAAATCAGCTCATATCTCATTGCCACTGCTGCTTTTGCATTTACACCCACTGAGAGTAATCAGAGACACGGGGACCCTGCTGATCTCATGAACTTCCCAGGATGTGTGCTAGAGGGAATAATGTGTGTGTGGATGGATGCCTGTACATCAGAGATCACCAAAACCACAACATATAAAATTAGCTAATACATAGCCTAAGTAAGAGAAAATAATGCCTTTTATGCAAATTTTGTTTAAAAGTCCTGAGGATTCTTTTCTGAAAGGGGTTTCAAATGTTATCTGTCGATGTTTCTTTTCCTGCTTCTCAGGAATCAGCATTGATTGGCTGGGCTTTGTACAGTGTTGTGCATGCAAACTAGGCACAAAATTGTTGTTAGCACTGGAAAATCACCTGCCTTTAAGCTGTACTCTATGGATGCAAATTTAGCCTGCTCATAAATGGGAAGCTTGAGAGGGGTACAGAATGCCCCTACAGCTACAGCTCAGAATATAAATCAGTTTTAAATATATTTAGACTGGATGAGCTGGGATTAATAACATCTCAGAGATAATAGACCTTTCTTCTTTAGATAATCGAAACAGGTTTTACTTTATTACTCTTTTATAGCAGCATGATGGCCCCTGTGAAACAAATGGGAGGTTCTGAAGTTTCCTGGTGAACAGCTTTGTCCACAGTTCAAGGTCTTTCATCTCAAGCAGCATTTGTGGTCCTAGATGAAAGATGAAAGCCTGAGTGCACAAAAGTAGTCCAGGGTGGGATTTTCAAAGGCTGGATCAGGGCATTGTCTAGCATCAGAAAGCCCCTTTCTTCCCCCTACCCAGCTCAGGGTTAGAGAGCTCACTGCTGATGGAGAGGATTGCTCTTCATCACCACCCCAGCACTGCCAAATTCTCCACTGAACCCCAACATGGCTGCAGCAGGGAAGGCTAAGAGGGAGGGCACTCCTGAAATCCAGTGGTTACCATGCTCTCCTGGGAAGAGGAGACACAGACAGTAAACGTTCCTTTGCATGCAAAGGGAGATCTGCTAAGGCACATTTCCTGATGTGTACAGCTTGTGCATGAGGTCGTTGGGCTCCTGCCCTCTCCTCCTCTTTGACTGGAAAGTTAGGTCACATACTGAGAGAAGGTTTCAGGCACTGGGTGGTACAAAACACACTGCAGCACTGCAGCTGGGCTGGCTCCTATGAATAAATCTGGACTGCAGCTTTCCTGTCTCAAAATGTTGAAATCCAGCTCCACCATCCCCTCCTGTGTTTTAGCTACGTGCTTCTCACACACCCTGGCTCTAACACTGGCCTTATCCCATGAAAGCCAGTGCAACTCCCTAAGCATGAGTGCTGTTCAGAAGACACATTTTGAACTAAGACATTGGCTTAGCAGCCTTATGAAACCCTTCCTCAAATCCTTTTTTAGGTCTGAGTCCAAGACTAAAAGACACCCAGATTCTTAGTGTCCATCTAGGTCAGGCAGCTCTCAAAGCAGCTTGTCTTATGGTCCCCCCATTCCTGCATTTAACTCAGCATTCCTGAACCTCCTGCAGGCACCTGGATACGCACTAGGATATCCATATTAGCACTAGCTTTGCCATACCTGTGACTCAAAACTCTGCAGGAATTTACATGGATGCCTCACACTCAGCTGAGTCAGGAGCTTAAATACCTCTGAAAATGTGATCCTGTAAGTCCTCTTTTTCTAGCCTCAGCCCTTCAGGCTTTAGTTCCCTATGCTAGGAACTATCATTTTTGGTTACAAAAGGCTTACACTCAGACCTTACTGATGACATAAATACAGGACTTCAATTTCTGAGAAGTGATTTTGAAATATGAGATAAATATGCCACAGCTCCTATGCAGCATGGTTTCCAACTTATTTTACTGCTGACTATCAGCCTAAAATGAGATTTTATACAACCCAACCTAAAAATGGAAGTTTATCATAGAACTGCTGATGGACTCTCTGTAATATGATATATGCTAATGCTTTTTAAATTCCTTACCTGCAATTTAATTTAAAAAAAAAAAGGAGCAGAGAAGAATGAAACCTCACCACTAATACAGTATTTTCACTGTGAGAAGATCTTAGGGTATTTCTATGCTTTACCCGAGGGTAATTCACCTTTCAGTTGCCAGCAAAAAAATTGCTATCTCCATAAAAAGAATTGCCTCAAGGAATTTGCCAAAACTTGAACTATTCCATTAATGAGATTTTAATGAGCTACCCAGTAAAGAAAAGAGAATTTCACAAGGATTTTTTTTTCTGTTCCACGACTACAGTTGTGTGGCAATAGACTAAACAAATTTCCATGAAAACATCTGTTATTCTTCCAGCTTTTACAGTAGGGCTAAATTAGACCTAATACTCCTTGTTGCAATTCTGTAGTGCTAGTTACAAAAATACCATCATGCTTTCCTGTCAGCAGCAGAAACCTTGTTATTCCAAACACTGAAAGTTGACCAGTTGGATGCATCTTCCCTGCCATGTTTTGCTAGTCTTGGCAAAATAAGCTCAGTGCAGAATTTCTTTCTTCTAACATTGCATTTAGTTACAACACTTCAGCTTTTTGTCCCAGAGACAAAAAGGAATCAACAGCCTTATCTCAGACATTTCAGGTAATACTCATGATCTAGATTTTTCTGATGTTACCTTCAGGTCATCATCAATATGTTGGGTATGAACTTCTCTGGATGTTTATTCTGCACCATGCAGATCCCCTTTCCATAGGATCCTACTTTCCAGTCATATGTCAGTTGCTGTCACCAGCATCCTCTTCTCCAGCTCATTCTCTGCACGCCTTGTCCCCAAGAAGGAAGATGGGAGCATGTGGGATTGAACTGCTGTGGGTATTTCCCAACACAATAGCACAAAATTCTTACTTGACAGCTATCACACCCCCCCTTAAAAAACACAATGGGAATCTCAACAGTCACCTCAGTCACAGTAGGGAAAGAAATAATATTTGTTATATTTTAAAATCAATGGAAAAGGAGACAGAAACTTTTCTTGAATCTAAGATATTTTTGACAGTCACAGCTTTTACATACTTTTCATCCCAGATACTCTCATCTCCAGCCATAACAAATTTTTTAAACAGATCAATAAACATTACCACAGAAGTAGAAGAGTGCCACATACTAATTATACTCATAATTTGTGAGGACATTAAATTGTTGTGATCACTGACAGGGAAAACAATACACACTACGTTATTTGTTCAGATCAAATATGAAAGTAAAAGCCAAAATCAAGCAAGAGTAGCATTTCTCTTTAAACTCCTAAATTGTTTGTTTCAATTAGAAGCTAACAGGCAGATGCAGCAGAAGCTGACCCCCTCAGAGAGATCAGAAAGGACTTTTTCAGATCTCCTCAGAGAACATATGCAGTTGCAAATCAGATTATGGAACAAGCACAGTAGTAACAGTAACCTCCTCCAGTCTGAATCTGATCCAGCTCTGTGACACTGGTGAAGCTAATTTAGGTATCCTGATTTAATAATCTCTTTTACAATAAAAACAACAATAAAGAAGGTTATTTAAAAGCCACTAATTTTTATGAGGTAGCTTTATATCCAGTTTTCAGGTAAGTTTAGAAATAGGGTGAATGTTATTTCCTTCATTTTACCAAAGGCTACAGCAGCAGTGTAACCCCAGGTCAGGAGAGTCAGCAGCAGAGCTGGAACAGCAGTGCCCATCTCAGAGGGATATTCCATGGTCCCCTGGTTCAGAAGGCAACCAGAAAACACAGGCACCACTGCCCCCTGAGGAGCAGTTTGTCCAGAGGTGCTATTTGGATGTCTGAAAGCACTCCTGGCCAGCTAATCTGGAAGCCACACAATGAGGAATCAGAACCAAGTAGCATGTTTAAAGTCCTTATCCTGAGCACCTAAGAAAACCATAAACCTCTTTCACTGTATCTCCATTTTCCCTTTACACTAATCTACAGATGCACCCTCTTTACCATTCTCCACCTCAATCAGTGCACATGCATTACTCAAAAAATCCCAATAAAACCCAAGCATGGTTAAATTTTTCATAAACTGCACAAAATCAGCACCTTTTTGAGATGCCACTTTGTTTCAGTGTTTGGTTTCTCCACTCCCACACACATTTCAGATAGCCTAAAATGGCACAGGGACTCTGTTGAGCATGATTTATTGCCTTGATTTATTGAACTGAGCAATGACAGAGCTCCAACTTGACAAGTTTTCGTTTCTTCATGGCAAGTAATTAGCCTTCATATTGCCAAAGGGCCCTTCAGTTGCCCTGTCAATGCTGCTCCAACCTAATGAAAATACATCATCTTATCATAGCAAGACATTTACATTATTCACATGCTGCTTTCCAGTAGCCTCTCATTAGCTCCAGCCTGCTTAACTTTGCTGGTTTATTTGTTGCAGCAAAACAAAAAAATATGACACTCAAGGAGGAAGGGAATCACCCAGCTGCAACTTTGCCTCTCTGCTGGGTTAAAATGAGGTCTTCTGACACCCCCATGCCAATGATTTTGAAGAGAGAATGTGAGGATATACACCCCAGCACACATTTGTGGCTATATATTTTCTTTTTAGCCTTCACAGAGCTGCATCCTGTCATTAGGCACAGTCACAAATAACAGGTAGTGTTATAATCCACACTTCATCACAGTCATAATCCTTCTCCTACCTCTTCCTCCTGACAGGTGGTTTACAGCTCTCTGATCCTGATACCGACCTCATCTCCTGCCAAGCTGCCAGTGCTCTAGCAGCAAACAAAATCTATAACCACATCCCTGCCTCTTCCCCACCTGCCTGGGGAGAGGATAAATGTCAGGAGTTCAACAGCTCTGCTAACTCTTTCAGGCTGGGACCAAGCCTTGCAGGCAGACAGTGCAGCTGGGGAGGAAGAGGAGCTGTGAGGGCATGTGCCCAAGCCACAGTGCTGCCAGGTGTATACAGAGGAAGATGGTCTGCTGAGCAATCCCATAAAATCACACAAATGGTGCCCCCCCGGAGATTTGCAAAGTACCTCAGCACCTTAGCACATATCACACTAAGACCTACCCAAATAACTTTAATACAGCCAGTGCAGCTGCCAAGAGAAATTCTGTCTGGCAGCAAGATTTTCAAGGCTGTACCAGACCACCTTGGACCCCTGGTTAGGAAGACAGATTCATGTGCAAGAAAAATCACCTGGTGAGAGTGAACAGCTGCCACAAAATATAAATTCAGCTAGGCTCTCTTATAAACAAATACTGATAGATCTTTTCAGAATGCTTTTAGCATTCCATCCACAGATTAAGATTTTAAGGTGCTTTCTCCACCTTGCAATTATTTTATTCCTGTTTCTGGGACAGGGAACTCTTCCACATCCACATAGAACTGGTCTGTCTATTTATTAGGAGTCTGGACTGCCAGAGAGAGTGATTAGGAAGCAAGGCATCATTATGAAGAAAATCTAATTTCTTCATCTGGAATGGATGATGAAGAAATATGAATTTTACCTTGTAGGCTTCAAAGCTATCAGTGAATTGCTTAATCTATAGCAAGCTTTCTCAGTCTGCCACCAGCAAGTATTAAAAAGAGGGATGAATCCTACAAGGAAAGCAGTACCTGGCAAAGACACTTCTACAGAAAGCTGCTTCCTTTGCAGAAACTATCTAATGGCCAGTGGTATGTTTAGAGAGGTTACATGCGAGAAGAAGCCAACTCACATCTGGACTGCCAAACCTTGCTTTGGTTATGCCAGATAACAGTCTAACCCTAGGTGGATGCAAAAGGGTAAAATAGGGAATAAGGCCCCCACAGCTCTGCTGTTCTATGGCTTTCCTCACACCTTGCCTTCTCCAGGAGACATAAAAGAGGGGAACGCAAATCTCACCATCCTCTGCTTAATCCTAACAGAGGAAGAGAGTGAGGAAAAGGTGAAGCACGTTCTCAGTCTCTGCACTCCCACTGGATTGCACACCTGAGAAATACAATTGGTAATATACATGAACTGGGCATATTGCTCCCAGCAAGTGAGAGATAACAGATAAAAACAGTAATCTCTAAATCCCACATTCTTCCTCACAGATCCTTTGGGGATGATAAAGACACATCTAACTCCCAGTTCTGGTTTTCTACTTCTGCTTTTACTGTCCATAGAAGGAATGCCTCATCATCAGTCTGCTACTTATTCTTTTGTTTTATTTCGGCTTTCAGGACAAATAATTCCCTGATGTAAAACTACTGTCCAGTAGAGCAAAGCCCAAAATGGATATGGCCTTCTGTTTGCCTGTGCTTATTTTTGCTGGTATTGCCTTTGATGCTAACACTGTATCTTTCAATCTTCAAAGCACTTAGAACACTTTCTAGTGCCCACTTAAGAAATAGGAAATACTCATAAAACATTACTTGGGAGTAACAAAAAATGAGCTGTCCTACAGCCATGCATTCTGACCAAAAAAAAAAAAAAAAAGAGTTGATTACATTCAAGCTATACAGTTTAAGTGTTGCTATTTCAAATGTGAGCAACTACATACTTCATCTTGAGCTTGCTTTTCAAGGCAATAATGCCTTAGGAGGGTCTTTAGTCATAGTTCCTTCCTCATTTCAGAAGTTTCCCCATGCCAGTGCTATTATGCATAAGCATCCTTGGAAGCTGTGGCAGAAAGCAGATATTGGGCTTCTGCTATTAAGGCCAAAGGCTGCAGATAAATAAGGTTGTGGGGACCCAAGGGAACACATTGTATTCCTTCTAATTGCTTTTTTCATTTTCAATCTGAATGTACAGTGACAAAAGCCTACTGAAATTTCAGGGTAGGGGAAGGAAGAAGGGTGAGAACAGAACAGTAATCACTTTTTCAAGTTTCCTTAAGCCCTAAGGGAGATTCAGTGTGAAGTCAAAAAGTAGGTCCTGCTTTTCCATCCCAGTGATCAGAAAAAAAGAAATATGCTAAATTTGCCTGATAATGAAATTCTAAATGTACAAATGAGAAAAGCAAAAGCTGAGAGTTGGGAGAAAACTAAAGTACATTTGTAAGGATTTTAATGACAAAAGAAAATCCACCTTCTTTTCTTTCCTTTGACCCACTTATTATCAATTTCATTTAGATCTTGCTGTGGGTCATGGAAGCTCCAGTCCTCTCCTTTAAGCAGGTAGGGAGCTTTCTTGTAGGCTGAAGGCTGTATGGCACATGAAAAGGCTCCCCAAGATGTGGGGGCTTTTCAATCTCATTGATCCTTTTCTCCTCTCTCTATTCTGCATTTCCTTATGAGGCTTTGTTATGTTTCTGCCAACTCTGGAATTCTCATCCCTCCACCTTTTGTTTTTTTTCACTGGCATTTTTCTTTCCTTTCTCTTTTCTTTTATGAGAAGTCTCCCTAATATTTTATTACTTCACATCTTCCTTCATCGATTCCTTGTGGTGAAGGGATGCTGCATTCCCTGTTGCATTTAACTTGTCCCCAGGCAATGCTGGCATTTCTCTTCTCAAAGTACATCCCACTGCACGACTCAAAGCCAGAGCTGTTTGCAATAGCCTGGATCTGGTTTTCTGACAGAACTCCCAAGCACTGCTTAACTGCAAAGAGGTGTCCTCAGAGATGGCAATTCACATGCAGACAGCTCATCTCTGAAAAGCTCTTTGTACTCACCCTGAAGGAGAACTGGTGAAAGGAGGGGGGGAAGCTGTGTATCAGGCACTCCTTTCCTGGTTGGAATATTGTTCAGTAACTCTGAAACGACAGGCCAGTTTGCAAAGGTGGGGTCCAGCCAGGACGTGAAAGTGCAGATACAGATGCCAGCTGGAAGGCAGTGGCAGGGCAGAAGATGATCTATTGTTGGATCTTGACAAGCTGGCACCAAGTCCTACAAGCTGCTGAGTTAATGAGTCGTGAGAACAGGACAGGAAGGAAGACGTCCCTCAGGATAAGACTGACGTCCTTCAGATGTCCTCTGAACCAGAGGCCTTGGAGAGAGGCTGGGTCGAGAGGAGTTGCAGTTAATCAGCATCACCTCTTCTTGCTGCAAAGCACCCACAAACCCCTTTCTTTGTGAGTTACCAGCTTTGTACCTCAGAGACCTTTACAATACACCTTTCTCAAGCATCCTCAAGCAAAACAGATCCCACTCTGGGGTCCTTAACTACCACTCTATTTTCAGCTCACCAGTGTGTTACAGTGCTTTTTGTAACTCATGTGAGTCAAAGTAATACAGAGATTCGGCTTGCAGCAACGAAGTAAATACTAAATCTCCTTTTTAATTCACGTAAGGCTTATGCTGAGCCAATGTTTTTTACAGCATTGCTAAGTAACCAAATATTCTGCTTTTCCCTGCTTCTCTGGAAATATTATACACTTCTTACATAATTTATTAAAATAAATCATAATTAGTATAATATCTTCTGTTGATTCTTGCTATCTGTTACAATGAGATGAAAGAAAAAATAAAGAAGGTCATTTTAATTAGATGTTTTTTCATGATAGCATTCTTATCAGTACTCATTTCTTAACAAATGCAAGACAACCATGTAGTTTTAGGAAGCAAGCCTGGGAAATAATTACATCCTTAAATAAAATTCAAAAACTTCTTATGTTTTTCTTGTTGCTGGAAGGTGAGAAAACACATAAAAAATGCACAAAGGTACGGCTGCTCCAGTGCAGCTCCAAAGACTCCTACTTTTTGTAGGTCATTTTAACAACATATTTATGTGTCAAATCTAAAATGTCAATGCTTTGAAGTGCCAAGAAGGAAAGGAGAAGTAATACTGGGAATAAAAACCAGGGCCCATAGGGACATGTCAATTTATTATTTACAAAGCAAATTTTGGATTTTACTCTCTGATAAGGACTTCAGCTGTGAACTTTAGTGAGTCATTTTAAGACATATCTGAAAAGACTTCAGTTCCACAGTCCCGCTTAATTTCCATTTGAGCAATGCAGATCCAAATTACAGTCCTGATTATCACCATGCAGGTGACACTCCACAGACTCTTTACTGTTCTTTACCTGTCCTGTGTGCTCTCTACTCCACCTGTTGAGCTCTGCAAGGAAGTGTCTGGCTTCCCCCGTGCTTTTGATGGAGATGCCTGGTTTAGCTTAGGTCGCAATGTCCTGGATGAAGTGATTGTTATGAATGGATGTGGGGGTTTAGATAAGTCCCTGCCTTTTGCCCAGGCCTCTGGCAGCAGGCAGTAGCTTTATTGAGGTGGCCAACACCCGAAGACCCACTCTCATTTGCAAATTCTTTAATAATGGCTGATTCAGTCTATTATAGAATGAATTCTTTATTTAATAGACACAAAACTAACAGACATAAGACTTAAAACAGACTATTACTACACAGGAATAAGACAATAAGAGACAACTAGTGTTACACGCGGGGTTAAAGTTACCTTTCATTTTACAGCTAGTGAAGAAATAATATGACTTAGGATCCAATGTTTCTTCCCATTCAATTGCCAATGGAGCACACATCGAAATCCTTTCCCTCAATTCCCAGGAAAGTAACCACAAAGTCCACGTCCAAAGTCTCACACACTTTCAGGGTGCGTGGGTAGAAGGCTTCTGCCTCTGTGATAATTGTGTGGCTTTTATAGACATAAGAACCAGGTCTTTTGGTCAATAATATTTATTTTCTTTTATCTCTTCCCACATTTGTTCTCCAGACTAAGATGTTGATTCTTAGCTGGGGTCTGAGCCCTTTTGGCACCAGAGATGACCCCATGCTGGGCCAGTGACCGCCTGGGCTATCTCTTCCATATGCATCAACCATCTGTGGTAGAGAGGGGGTAGACACATCCTGCCACAGTGATGAGCAGTAATTTCAAAGCCAGTACAACTCAGTGGCAAAGCTAAGCTAAACTGTTGGGCCAGCACTGTTGGGACCCAGGCTTTGGGAACAGAATTCCAGGTTGATGCAAACACAGCCCCATCATTAGAGAAGGAAGAGCTGGAAACTGAACTGCTACAGGAACATGACCCCTAGAAATCGATGGGCCATGACAACATCCACCTGAGGGTGTTAAGAGAGTGGCTGCTGTCGTTGTGAGGCCATTCTCCATAATCTATGAGAAGTAATTAATGGCTAAAGAAGGAAACTGTTGTTGCTTTATTGCCACACTCCATGGAGACATTTATGCAGAGACAACCACTGCCTTACTGACTTCAGTAGCCACAGGACAGCTTAAGAGAGTGAAGAAAACAGTTTTAGAAGGCAGAAGCAATGGGTCCAGAGGGAAAAAGTTTGAAATATGATCCTCTGGTTTTACTCAGATACAGGTACCCTTCCTTTTAGCTGGGCCGCAAGGTGTATGCGAAATATTGACAGACAGAAGGAGAGAGTGTGTGTGTATAGGTAGCTAATGTGGAAGACCTTGTCCTATAAGAGTGTGTTGATAGATAATCTTCAAGAGGTGGAACACAAAAAAATTCCCACTAACATAATAGTAGCAGTTAATTAAGAACATAAAAAACTGGAATAATGTAGGGAAAGCAGAGAAAATTCAGAAGAAAGAAAACAGGCATATTCATCCATGCCCGGCCTGTAACAAACAGAAGGAACTCCATCAAAAAAGTTAAACTTCAGTGGGAAAAACAACCCCAAACCAACTTTAAATAAAAGTTTAAAAAGGAAGAAACAGAAAAGAAATGGCAATTTCACCTACAGATAAAAGCTCCTGAGAGAAAAAGAACGTACAGAATGTAAAAGGGTATTTTCTTTAAAAAATTATTTTACATATTTCAATTCTTGTGTTCCCCTTGGGGTTTGCATATTTCAGTCACATAGTTATCCAATTAAAATGAAAACTCTGCATTATCCTTTAGGCGAGGACAGCTGCCAGCTGCTAAGTTTTATAAAGTCTTTAATCTTGTCCATAAATATTTAACAAGAATTGGTTGGTACACAAGCCAAAGTAAAGTAAGAAATCAAAGGCATGAGCTCTGCAATAACCTCAGTATTGTCTGAATGGAGATGAACTACTTGAAAAAAATTATGACCTTTCCCTTTTTATGTTAAAATTTTTTATTAAAATGTATTCAGGCAACTTCTCTGATCATTTTCCCATTTTCTTCTCCTCATGTAATGTAGAAAAGAGAAGCGAAGAACTAAACATTTCAAAACTGAGATAAATCTCTCTTTTCCAAAGTGAGTTTACAGTACAGCAAAGTACCAATCTCTGCCCTTTTATCCTGTATGCTTTAGGTGTTAATTAGCTGATTTTTAAGCACAGCTTTCAATAAAGGGTAACATCCTCTCATGGGGCAGGTGCAATGAGTCTGCAGGTGTAGCCCACACCAGGTCTCTGCATCATCAGCGCCAGCACACCCTGGCACGTGCGATGTTGTGTAAAGCCCATGGCAGCAGCAGCAGCAGTACTCACAGCCTTCTCATTCCCACTGATATTTGCCAGTTTGACAGCCAAGCTGGCAGCCTAAGTCACACCCAGGAGCAAGGAGGAGCCCTGTGATCTCTTTGTTTCCATGGATTATGTGCGCAGGAACATACCTGGGAGGAGGGAGCCTCCAAAGACATGTTTGAGGAAAACAGTGATGCAGCAGCTGCATGCCAAGCCAGGGAAAATTGGCAGCTCTTGCTCAGATATTGAATATTCCAACAGCTGCTGAGCTGAAGGACTTGTACATTTATATTTTTAAGGCTACAGGCTTTACATAGCTTCATTTTCCCAAGAAGCAGAGGAAAAGTCCTGTTGGCTACAAGGAAACGGTATCCAACCCTCCCTGCCAGGCTCAGGCCTCTTCCCCAGTGTTCTGTGTGCCCTGCCCTGCAGCAGTACATTCATGGCAAACCCTCAGCAGAGTTACAGCATGTGGAGCAGCAGCATTACAGCACCAGCAGCTCTTGGGCTCAAGGGAAAAAAAATCAACAACCAGCTCCACATGTGGGCCTTGCAGGGTTGATCTCAGGTTTTCTGATACCTCTGCTGACCACCAAACCTCATTGCCATGGCCTGGACTGTCAGCTCTCCAGGATTTTACACCTATGGGTCTAGGGAGTACAGACAACATAAGGCACAAGCATGGAACTTCCAAGTCCTCTCTACCAGTGATGGACAATCCATGCCCGAGACAGAGAATGACTGCTGCTGACTCACACTTGTAGATCTCTTTTTTCCAAATATTTGCAAACAGAATAACATATTTTTGCGTCAAAGCAGATTTAGCCTGATTTCACGTTAACCTAAGGAATCATTGTAGTTGAATTTTTGCTTGGATTAAATGTATACAGTTAAGTATAATCAAAGTGAGAAAAATTCCTTTATCACAGCCTTCAAACAATAATTATTAGAGTGGCCAATTTCTTGCCCATTTAACTGTTGGGCCTGTAGAAATTCAGAATTGAGAAACAGCACAGTGAGCAGTCTGTCTAATAGAAAATACACAACAGCAAGCACTGCTCCTAATCCTATTGGTTTGAGAGTAGCTCTTCAAATATCACACTGTTTCAATGGGCAGAATATCAAAAACTGTAAGCAGAAGCTCTCCAAGAACAGGCTACTGAAGAAGAGGATCACCCAGACGGCCTTATGGCTCTATCCCTGTGCCAAAAGCAGGTGTCTGTCAGCTGCACCCAGCTCAGGTGAGTCAGAGAGATGCTCTTAAACTGATTGGTTTTTACTAAGGCAGCTGCAGCAGATATAAAAAAAAACTATTAGTTTTAATTTCCAGAAAGACCATATCACTTATAACACAATAAAATAACCCTCAGTGTCAGAAAGTCACCGTTGATGTAAATAGTTAGATATTGGAACTGCACTCAGAAAACCACAGCTGCATATGCCATAAATTGGTTATAAGGCACTCCCTGGCACAATGGAGCAAAGCATGCACTACAGCTTAATCTTCCTACTTTCTGAATCAATAGAAATATTCTTCTCAATTTAGCAGGATGGGATGAAAACACTAGAATCAGCTTCACAGAACTGGCAGAGTGAATTGTGAGGAATGCTGGAGATGAAATTAAATGAAAGGGGTCATTGCCAGGACCTTTGTGAATGACAGGTGCTTTTCAAAACTTTGCATTTTCAGTTTTAATCTGCAGCCTGGAAATAAGGGAGCCTGACTTTTCAAAACAAGATCTCTGACCAAGTTGTTTAGGTGGGAGACTGGGAGGAAGAAAGGCAAAAGAAAATGGTTCTTGCGAGATTTCTGGAAATTAAAGCCTTGATATATTCAAAATCACCAGTTATTAATGAAAAATATGACTCATTCTCCCATCTCTGTCACTGATGAGTCAAGAAAGCTTGAAAAATTATGGTAGGAAGCACGGGTGACTGCAAGTCTCTCTGAAGTTAATGAAAGCTGCAGAGACTAAGCACAGTAGGGAAACTCAGGTTATTAATACACCTGCACCAAAATTTCACATATTTAAAAGTAATTCTGAGGCACTATTGACTTACCTTCTTCAAGTAATTAAAATAAGGCCTTCAAAACACATCAAAAAAAAAAAAGCTTTAATTCTTCTGAAGACAGACTCAAAGTACAAAGCCTATGCCATATACCACCCAATCTGTGATTAAAATGCTATTTGAACTTTTGAGTCCTTCACAGGACTGTGAATAATTGAACAAAGGAATTCACTGCTATGGTCAAGGTGAGCAGAACTTGATAAATATTTTCATGGAAGAACTTATCCTCATAAGAAAATTTCATAGCAGAGATTCATCTCTGACATGTATTAATTATAGATGAGGGAGCTCAATGCAAAGATAAGCCAGGTTGGGTAGGTACCAGGAAAGAGTCAGAAAATTTGCACTTAGCCTATCGAGCAAACCCACTTTGGTCAAAGCAGAGCTCTTCAGGCTCACAAGCCCTTAGGGCAGAGCTAATTATAAAGTTCAGACAGAGCAGCAAGAAATGATGAGCTTGACAATTCCTCTGATGGAGAAAACAATCTGGGGGATACCAGTGGAGGGCTGAACATAATCAACCTGAGGTGAAACGTATCAAAACTGAGGAAGGCCGTATGAAAATCAGTGATATCTGGGTGAAAGAGCTGGGGTAAGCAGGAGGCAGTCCCATACTTTGCAGTAAGGGGCAGAGGAAAGCAAGAAGTTACTTCTTTTTCTTTCTATTCAATAAAAACTCCTTCAGCAAAAGCACGGCTTGTGTGCTGAAGGGCAGCATGACTAACTGTGCCTGAATCAGCTGCACAGAGCAATGTAACACTGTTGGATGAAGCCCTGGCTGCTGACACTGGCTGTGAGTGGATGAAAACCTGCAGTTCAGCTGTAGAGGCTGCCAGGGATGCAGGGTGGCTGCGAGCTGAAACGTGTCCCACAGCTACTATGGGACAGGGAGGAGAGGGGGAGCACTTCCCCTCCAAGGTGCTGAGCTGCCCAGCAGAGCAATATTTGTCTGCCAGAGAGAGGCACAGACACCACTCTCCCATTTTGGATCTCCCCTGTAGATAGAACAGATGAGACATTGTACAAGACATAAACAACTTGAAGTGCAGGACGTATTGGAATTCTATTTTTACCTGATGCTACACCGGAAAGGATTGCAATTAAGCAAATAGGAACTTCTAAAGCAGCATCAACTCCCTTTAACTGATACTATTACTTTAACTGATTCCTTCAGCAAATAGCCAGCAATTGCCTTTATTTTCTAGGTTCCTTCCCCAAAACAGTAATCGAATCCTTGTTAACAATTTTCAGGAGGAAATCTGAACAAACTAATCTCCGATAAAGCATCTCTGCTCACAGCTGTGCAAGCTGAAGTGTTTCTGAGAGAGAGAGATATATTAAGCCTTGAAATTCTTCCATTTACTATCCTCATGCCAATGAGAAAATGGAACATTTTAATTGACTTTTGAAAGAGTGTTTGCAAACTGCTGACCTAGAAGGAAAGCCCTGCAAATCATTTGCCATAGATTTCTTACACAACTAGTGAGAAATCTGTCAGGAAGCAAAACAGCCACAGCCACAGCAAGTGAGTAGTGCGTAAAGATCAAGGTAAACACTGTTTCTCATAAGACTCAGCCAGAGCTAAATGTAGCTTTGATTCAGCAGCAACTGAAGCATTATGCACCACAGTGTCATGCATGCCATTTCAGCTTTCCTTGAAAAGGGAAAACTCAGGAAAACCCAGGGAAATAGGAAAATATAAACAGATACAGATGATCTGGTTTATACTGTTTGCCTCTCAGGTAGAAATTCATATTGCTTAAGCAACTACCTGCCTGTTCTCTAATTTGGAGAAACTCTACACAAGTTATCATAGAACTTAGGAATAGAGTGGATATTCTCATCTCATTCTGATAAGAATTGATTCAGCATAATTCAACTGCCTTGAACAGGCCAGTGCAGCACATCACCATTAGGCAGCAGACATAGATCTGCTCTAATGTGAACTTTCTGGAGTAAATTATTTGGATTTCATTCTAAAACTTCTTTTTGGGTAATGAAATGTGCTCAGAGATGTTTACAGCTCTAAGCTCAGAGATGTTTACAGCTGCAGAGGAACACACACCAGATCTACCAGTAAGGAAAAGCATGGAATGATACAAGCCACACTCTTGCACCTCCAGACCAGGGGATTACATTTTGGGTTATCTTGACAGGCTGGATTGCAATACTTCATATTTTGGGCAGAGCATACTCATGACTAATAGTGATGTTTCCCTTCTACTCAGCCCTGATGAGACACATCTGGAGTCCTGTGTCCAGCCCTGGGTTCTCCAGGACAAGACGGACAGGCACTTGTGATCCTGTGAATCTGTGATATGGTGATCCAACAAATCATCACAAAGACTACTGAGGGCTTTTAGATACAAGTAGAAGCTGAGAGAGCCAGGGCTGTTCAGGCTGGAGAAAGGAATGCTCAGGGTGTTCTCAGCAATGCATAATAATGCCTGATGGGAGAGTAAAGAAAATGGACTCAGACTCTTCTCAGTAGTGCCCAGTGATCAGTCAAGAGGCAATGGCCACAAAGTGAAATATAAATAAATGTATAAATAAGAGAAAGCTTTTTGACTCAGAGGATTCTTGTACTCTGGTTTCCCAGAGAGGCTGTAAAGTGTCCATCCTTGGAGCTATTCCCAACCTGGCTGGACAGGATCCTGAGCAATCTGCTTTGGCTGACTGATTTCAGAAGGGCAGTTGGATTGGATTATTTCCTGAGTTGCCTTCCACCATCAACCATTCTGGGATTATTGAATCTACCATTTTGCTTAATTGTCTGCATATCTTTCAGTGAGGTAATTCAACAAAATTGTGAGATGTCTATTATTTAATTTAAGAAATGTGTGTATGCCACTAGGCAGGACACATTTGATGCTGTGTCTGACAGCTGCAGTCAGGGAAATGGTTTTGAAGTATACTTTACATTGCAGTGCATTAGTGTGACTGCTCCTACTGTCTAGTGACTGATATTAGGCAGAAGTACCTGAAAAAATGGATGCCATTGCTCTTTCCAAAGTAATGTGTGTATGAAAGAGTTCAGCCTCTTTGGTAATGCACAAAGAAACTGTAACTCATATTGTATATATTTTAAAGCTTCCATAATTCAAAGATACCAGCACTTACATGTTATTGATTATACTTACAGCTCCTAAGTCCTGGGACTTGTTTCTCAGAGCCAAGGATCACCTTTTTTTCCCTCTAATACATTCATATTTTTCATTGAAGAAGATCTGCTTTACCCACAGGCAAACACTTGTATTCTGTTGCTGCTTAATAGCAACCACTGCCTCTCTGTTTTTTCTCTTAGCTTTAGTATGATCTCAACAGCAATTCTGCACTGATAGATCTTACTTAAATATAGTGTATATATGGCTCAAATAGCACAAATATAGAGTTACAAAATGCCACCTTCCATTCTGGTGTTTCTTTGCCTCGGTTTCCTTTCTGAATCTGTTTGTCTCGTCTATAAACATTTTTGGATCAAGAAGCATTTCAACTAAGGCATGCAGGTGGACAGAAATAGTAGGAAATATGAACCATAAACCTCTCTTGCTGCATGCTGAAAGAAGGTCGTGGCTTCTCTCTGCATGTGTGTCTTCAGAAAACAGAGATGGCAGAAGACAGGAAGACTTTGCCATGGTGAGGAGGGAATATAATCAGGTAGGACTTGAATATATTAAAAAACAAACTAAAATGAAACAAAGTCCCATTTTCTCTAGAAAATTTAATATCATGACTAGCCTTTTCCATCGATTTCCTCCCTGCCAGAAGTATTAAATGCTGATATGGTGCCAATTTAGCTGGTCAATAGTGAGTGCCTGGGCTTGGGCTTGGTGTGGTCTCATCAGCATTCAGTATCACTACAGCATTCTGCAGCAGGGATGAGACAGGAAGGGGGAGGGAGAGGAGACAGAAGGAAAAAAGGATTAGGACAAATTTTATTTCTCAAATTACATGGTAGGTTTTCATGTTAATGGATATCCCCTTGCAGACTTCATGCTAAGTAAAGAAATTGGCTTAGAATGTACCAAAGACACAAGCATGATTATTTTTGGTGGTTATGCTTTGGCAGGAATTTTGGCAGCCTTACTCCAAACAGATATGTAAACAAATCCTTCACTCTGTAAAAAAGCTTCCATTACAGCCAGAACAACTTCTACTATTATGCTCTTTGCTGCTGAGAGAACACCAGCTTTTCTTAAAAAAGAATACATAGGGAATCGAAGGTCTTAACAGCACCCCAGGGCCAGACCTTTTTTTTTGGTGCTATCAGATTTTTTATAGATTATTTGTATTATGTTTTTGGGTTTTTTTTTGAGGATTATATATATTTATTTTCACCCTTAAAGCTTTTTCAACTGGGCCAAAAATTGGCAGTTTATGCTTTTAATGAAACAGTAACCTTTTCAAGCAAAAATCCACCTTGCTCAGCATGGTGCCTGGACTGTCACCATGAACAACCCCACGAAGGGCTGTCAAGCTATTTCCTCCTGTTCTTCTGGCATTCCAGTTGTCTAAAGCCTTCCCAGTCCCACCCTAACCAGCTGTGCTGGCTGCTGGGGTAGAATGTATTCACAATCCTAGTTGCACCTCCACAGACTCACACAAAATTTGGTAGGTGGGATTAACAGTGCAATTTCTGCTTAAGGATTTATGGCAAGTGCATTCACTGCAGAAGAAAGCAGAGGTAACTGTAATGAGGACAACAGTTTAGATAAAGTTCCAACTTGTATTTTCACATGGTGTTACTGTAAAAAGAAAAATCATTTCCATTTAAGTCTCCTCACTCACTAATATTGCTGGATGTATCAAGAGACTTCACTTTCAGATTTTATCAGTTAGCAATTTATAAACACACCTATATATGGCTCTAATTGATTACTTCTACTTGTCTCAAAGACCCTACCTGAAATTTTATAAAATGTAATTCCAGCAGTTTACTGCAGACCTATTAAAAGGGACCATAGATTTCTGATTCCCTAGAAGATATTGAAAATCAATAACTACTAGGCATAAGACAAGAGATTTGTTATTAAAATGGAAAATCAGGAGCCCACAAATTTAGGTTATATTTCTGGGTTGAGTCTAGGTGCCTGTGGGTCCAAGTATATAATTTCATTTTTGTGTATATAACTGCCTTTGTAAAATGAAGAACTTAATTTGGAGAACACTTGAAAAGGTAATGTATAACTTATAAAGCTCCTGAAGTCTCCTGGTGGAAGGGCAGCCTGGTGTCACCAGACTAGAAATAGGTGGCTAATAAGTTGAATAAAGAACCAGTGAAATGGGAAATATTGAGAACAAAGTTGGGCACAAGGCAATTAGTCAAGGCCAGTTCAGTTGCCCTGATTCCTTTCCCTTTTTGAACACTGAATAAGTACCCTGTGGAGAAATAAAATAGGGTGTTATAATTTAAGACACTGGACATATAGTTAATGTTGCATGGACAACCATAAATCTGGCAATTTTCAGCCTCAAAATACTTGACTTGCAGCCTAAGCAACTGTCTTAATGAACTGCATTGCTCCAAATAAAAGGAGACTGTTAATATAGACAAGCATCATTTTGAAATGAGAAGAAATATAAATAATATAACATCATATTTAATTTTTACCTGTCACAAGCTTACATCTCAGTAGTCATTTGTCAGTCATTTTGTGGACACACCTGCTAATCCCACAGCCCTGTGCCACAGGGGTCTGCTTGTGTTTGCCTGAAGATACTTCTGAATTTAGAGGGTATCACTGAGCCCTGAAAGACTCCCAACCCATGAGTAAAACAAGCATTTCCCAAAGAGATAAAACGGATATAAAAACTATTTACCACGCCCACATTCAGCTTTTGTGTCATCCCTGACTTTGCTTCTCCCTGAGTATCCTGGTATCCACATCCTATGCCACACCCCAGCCATTAGCACCTGGTAAAGTCCCAGAGACTGCATTTAATTCTTCTTTGAACTGAACCGTGCCTTTCTGTAAAATAACAGTCTTGCTATCTAGAAAGGCAGGGATATCTCAAGCTCACACTGGCTTGCTCCTTCTTGTACCACACTCTCATCAAGGGGGAGGCTGTGGAGGTCACAGGAGGTGCCTGGTTTCCCCGGTGTAACACCCTGGCTGTCAGTGTATTTGCACAGCTGTGACTTAGCAAATGGGTCTGATGCTGAAAGGCAGCAAGGAAAGAAGTGTTTTTCTTTGTGGTATTGGCTGAGCAAACCTCACAGGCACTCTGCTAACAGTGAAAAATCATTCTGAGGTGTCTCTTGTCATGCTAGTCAGTGAGTATTATTCTCTGAGTGCAGCCTTGTTGAGAAGGAAGAGGCAATCATTACATAGATACTTTTTGATCTACGGTGCATTTTAAGGTAGAAGTATGTATTTGAAAGCCAGAACACAAAGACCAGTCAGAGAAGAAATGCAGCTTCGTCTGGAATGAAACCAGCAATGGCAAAAAAGACAAGACTATCATGAAATACTTTATTTTATGTGAACAACCAGGTTCAGCATATGTCCTTCACAAAGCCTTGATGGCTGACCCAGACCCTACAGAAATGAACAGCAGATTTCCATACAGAACGTTGCTAGTTTCCTCCTGCTGTGACTGCAGGATATATTTATACATTTCTTGCAACAGACACAGTATTTTGTACCTACTGACAATCAGCCATTGATATCACCCACCCTGTGGGAGGCTGACTGCCTCCCATTATATATGCAAAATATATAGAACTAACTAGGCTGTGATCTGGCTACTTTTACCTACTTGTTTATCCTTGTGGAAGTGCTGTATGACTGACTGCAGACAAAGAACAGTGTAGGATCTTTCTGAAGTGTGTTTTTTGCCAGGTCTCCTCGTTACAATGGTGCAGCTGGACTACACATGGCCCACAAAAAAATGTATATGTGAATGTCCCCATAGCTCTCCAGAATGGGCTGTACCCAGCCTTGCCTTTTGGATTCACATTCAGATGTTAAAATAAGTGTTTCAGCTTCTTATTCTGGAGAGTTGCAGCAATCAGACAGGTGTCCCTCCTGAAGCAGCAGGAGTGAGTGGCAGAAAACCTTTTTAACCTCTGTTGGCATTATATATATTCTCTCTGAATTAAATGTAGAAACCAAATAAATGTCTGGAAAAGTACAGCTGCACTGAGCAGAACAGATGGACCTTCATTTCCCACAGTTGTGTCCCCTGTGCAGCCCAGTCTCATCTCCCCAGTGTCAAGGACAAAAAGAGCACTGGAGTTCCTATCTGTAACATGTAATTTTGCAGTTCACCAAAAGCAGATATTCAGACAATACACACAACATGTGGAAAGACACTACCAGCTGCTAATTCAGTTCATAGCTGTATTAGTTCTTTGCAGGGTTTTGCCTCCAAAAAAACTGGCATATTTTGAAGTTGTCTCAAGAAATATAGAGAGGAATCAACTGAGAAAAAAGGTAATTTCAGCCATTAAATTAAAAAAAAAAAGGTTGGGATTTAAAAAAGTTGTTTCAACATTAAATGAACTGAAAAAATATTTTTGCAACTTTTTACATGATTTTTGCAAAAATGTACTAGTTACTAGTTTGGTTTTTTTTATTCAAAAGAAGCAATTGATATGTGCCAAAATTTCCATGCCAATAGAGGGAGCATTTCATTCGTCATTTCAGTGCCTTCATTGTGGGGATTTTAGCTTGTGGCACTTCAATGAAACTTACTCCTTTTCAGTGCAAATACTGCTGTCAGATGGACACTCATCAATGAAAGCACCAACTAGCTCCTTTCTTTGGAAAGCCTGAGTCATACCTTTTTATATCAGAACTGAGC
The DNA here is from genome assembly GCF_017639235.1 of Corvus kubaryi. Classification (NCBI taxonomy): domain Eukaryota; kingdom Metazoa; phylum Chordata; class Aves; order Passeriformes; family Corvidae; genus Corvus; species Corvus kubaryi. The sequence goes on from NW_024581135.1 coordinate 8,189,853, forward strand.
TGCAGGAAAGTGGCTGTGTCACCTACCCCACTCTAAGAAAATGTTTGATTTATTACAAAAAATACCTGAAATGATGAGAACCCACTGTCCATGACAAGTACATGAAGGATGAAGGCACAGCCAGGGATGAGATGCACTCTGCTGTGCCCCGTGCTGAGATGCAGTGGGAGCTTTCTGGCTGTACAGTAAAAATCTGTAGGGGTGCTCGGGCTGCCTCTGCAGACTCTTTAGGGTCTAAGTCAAAAATCTCTTCTTAAGCTTGTTTCTGCAAATACAGATAAATCTAAGAAGGGATCAACAGACTACCTGTTTGAGAAATTGTCTTCTTTTCTATTTAAAAAGCAATGCATATTCAACATAAATATGAAGCCAGAGGAGGCTCTTTTTATTTACAATGTTCTGGTTAAGGTTGGTTTCTATGGCAGCAGAAAGGAAGGGGTTTATTTTTTCCCATGCACACCCTCCCAGAGGAACTATTCAACTATTGAATCTAGGAAGATTTATTTAGCTTATTAAAATTATTTTTTATTCTTTGATAATATGCAAAAATTGATAAAAGATAAGCTACTTGTTATCATATCCCACTTTTCATATTTCCTCCAATGTGTCTGCAACTGTACTTTCTTATTGCTGTTCTATGTTTCAAAAGAGGTGTTTGGAAATACAGCGAGGGCATTTGATTATCCAGCACCAGCCTAGGTCAGAAAATCACACTGAATAATGATACTAAGCTGAGGAGAGTCACAAAATTAATTGTAATTTACATCAGACCTTCAGAAGCAGATAGCTCTAGGTTCATAAGAATGACATTAGGGAATGGATTAACAGCTATACGGCTGAAGATAATTTCTCCAATTAAAAGTATATGCATTTACAATTTCTACTTTTGTGTCTGATAGCAAGAGCTATAATCATCAACTTACATTGCAGGTAAGTAAAGTTACACTCTAACATGTTTGGGTTAGATAAAAAAAGTTGCAGACAAAAGAGAGTCCACTTTAATTTTCCACCTTACAGCCAGGCCTTAGTGGGCAAGTTCAAAGGCTCAAAGACTGTGATCTTTTTACATTACAAGACCAATATATTCTCACATGGCATAATATGTAGATCCATGGCAAAAGAAGAAATACAGCCTGGCAATCAGCAGTGGTGAACTACTACAAGGGCAGATTTAGGATATCAGCTCAGGATTATTTAGACTGTTAGGCACTTGGAGATTGATCTTAACTCCACTGAAGTCAACAATTATGTTTCTCTTCACGTCCATAGTAGAGATCTGACACTTTGACTAAATAGTTTCCCCATTGTTTGACAGTCTTTTACAATAAATGTGTCAAGCTGCACAGCTTCCCAGCACCAGAGGTGTGTCTATATATAACTGACATCTGCTCAAACTTGTGCTCAGTCCAAACCTCTACTGTGTCCACATTGTGTGGACACAATTTGGGTTTAAATCTGCATAATCCCTTGATGTGTACTGAAAGAAGACAGTGGGAAAAGCTGGATCCCTGGTGTCCCCTTAGCACAAGTCCAACTGCATCAATATCCAGTGTTGATAGGACAGATATGCTACGTTTAAGCTGTCTGCTGCCACATATCCCACTTGCTCTTGTAGCAGTGGCTGAGATCAAGAAGACTTCTCATCTACAAGGTCTTTCCCAGGACCCTTTTATGCACATATGAACAAATATTGCAAGGACTCCTGCAAGTGCAGGCTATAGGCAACAATTTACACACGCACTATATGAATGGCTCAAGATTTACCTTCCTCTCATGGCAGAATCCCTTAAATTCACAGCACAAGCAGCTTTGATGCAGTGAAGATTATCTGTGCATATCCATCCCATGCTTTGCAGGACCTCTTCCACCTCCTCAGCAGCGCCATGATGCCTTAAGAGGCCTCCCAGAAACAGAGACTAGACAGGAGTAAGGGAATAAAAGTAGGTATTTGTTTGAAAGGCCTTCAAAGGTACACCCTGGGGAGCCTGAAGCTATTCTTAAAAATGGACCTCAAGATGGACCCCAGGTCATGAGTTCTTCATGTTTGAGTTCTTTATAGGTTTGGTTCATTTGCATAGCAGGGTTAATTGTGTAGTTAAAGCTTTAGTTTTCCCCTCAGCTTACCCCCCCCTTAGCGGCTCTCTGGTTTATACTTTTGGCCTAGGACAGTCTTGGTGTCCTTGGAGAGCAGGCCCAGAGAGGCTTTGTTATGTCTACCTAGCATGAGAGAGCAGAAATTAACAGGCTACAAGAAACTTCAAAATCACACACCAAGCAGTACAGAATTTGAAAAATATAAAGGTTAAAACCTAAGGCATCAACCAGACTAACTTCTGAAACAGAATAAGTAAATAAAGGCCATATAATATCTTTGGTGCTTTCAGGGGGATTCAGTCACATGGAAATATTGGCATTAGCATGGTCTTGAGTCAAAGACATTGTTAAATGGAATTTACACCCTGTACTCATGATGCTTTGCAAACCTGGCCTTATAGTCTTCAGTTCTGATGCCACAAATATTTACACTCACAAGAAGTTTCTGGGACAATCGAGTTTTGCTCAAAATGCAAAATCCCACATTTGAAACACAGTTCAGCTATCTACATATCTGTGTGAAAAGTGCTGTTCCATTTGGAGCACTGCCTTTACCACACCAATGCACTTAACATTTCTTTTTATTCCAGGATGCCATGTTGTTGAGATATGCTCTGAGAAATTCTGCTGGACAAACATTGTCCCATGAAGCCTTTCAGTTCTGTAACTGCTTCACTGCAAGGCTCTCCAGGCACAAAGAAGAGTGGCACCTCATCCCATTGACTGCACTATGAATTACACTTCATTCCTTTACAAACCTCTCTCCTCCCCCTCTGAAATGGAAACTGTTCAATTTCTGCTGGAGAGAGAAGAAAAAACCTGGATTAAAAAGCCATCAAAGTGGTGATTTGTCTTTTTCCCCATCTACTGAGAACTGTCCCAGAGATGTTCTCCTAAAGTCAGATGAAACTGAATAATATATTTTAATATCACTGAAGGCTAAGTTTGACCTTTAAATATTAGTATTTAAATATTAATGAAATAGCAGGAGAAAGCAGACTGACAGGTGTAATACAAGTCAGACAAAATAGCACCGTAAAATTATATCATGCATTGAAATTCTCATTAGAGATAATGAGAAATGCACCTGTAATCCGTGATCTGAAAATGTGCCCCAGAAAATCCTAGTAGAATAAATGATCGAAAAAAATTGCTTAAAGTAATTATTCTTATTTTATAACTTTGGGGGAAATTCTTTAAGAGAGGAATAGTCAGAAACCTGTACTTATCCATGTAAGTGGACTTTTTCTTTAAATTGGACCCTACTGAATTTGTTTCCTGAAATATTTTACTCAAGGGTCTATTTCCATTCCAATATGATAGGAAAATCTTAATCTTTATACAGTTCTTCACATTAGTTCACTAGACTGTTCTTTATTAATCAAAGTGTATCTCTCAAACACACCCTGAGTACTGCTTATGCCACTAAAGATGTCTGAGAATAGCAGAAAATTACATGCTGAAATTATAAACATTTTCCCATTAAGTGCAATATAACAAGAGGGAGGCAGAATTTTGAAGTAGGATCAGTCCTTCATTCTGCACCTTCACTGTTACATAAAAAGGCAAAATCAGAGAAGCCAGGTAGAGACACTGGGAGCTTACAAATCTTTCACACTTAAAATCATGTGAGTAGATCTACTGGATTATTTGAGTACGAAACTCAAAGAATCTGTCTTAAAATCAATGAAAACACACAATAATAATGAAGGAAAGATTAACTGCTGTCTCACAGGTCTATGTTTCTGCTAAAGCTGTGCTGTTTAATGGCAAGATAATAGGTTGTTGGAAATTACATAATTAAAAATTATTTACAAATAGTTTGTTTATTCTTCTTAAAGATAATTAACTACCTAGAAGGTGTAAAGTTGCAGAAGGTGTAAATGTGTAGAAATGCTCTGTGGAGATGAGGTTTAACTGCTGGAAGAAGTAAATATTCTGCACTAAAGTCAGTCTGGCCAGGGAATTCAATTTGATATATCTCCCAGTGTCTCTCAGCATCACCTCCTGTGCCAGACTTATTCAGTGCTTTATCTTCTGTCAGTACAAAAAAGTGAGTAACACTAGTTCTTTGGCTCAACACAAATGTCTTTACTTTTGCAGATAAATTCTTATCCCAAGTAATCAGACTCTGGAGAAAGCCTCATAGTGACCAACAAACAGCTGTGCAACATCAGCCAGAGTTAGAGTACTGCAAGATCATGTGGGTGGAATACAACTGAAAACTGTGTTTTCAAAGGGGATGTCTATTCTGAGGAGGCCAAGATTTGTGTGTGTCCTAAGTCTGGATTGCCAAAACATATCCCTGAGAGGCCAAGGGCTTAGCAGAAGGACACAGGAAAGCCCTGCAGACCCTGTCTCTGACAGTATCCAGGATGCCCTACATGCCCTGGACCTGGGTTAAGGATTTATAGTTACCATGGATAAACAAGCATAATGGTTACTGAACTGTATCCAAAGGGTATGAGCAACACTCTAGGGCAGTACAGCATTTGAATTCAACCAGGTAATGCTCATAACCTACAAACCCAGATACATCCAGCATGATTTCCCAAACTGCATGGAAGGAGTGTTCAGAGCCTCTTCACTCTGTACTCCCAACAGTCGATGAAGAGAGACAGACACCACTGTGGAGCTCCTTGAAGTGAAGGCTTTAATGCTCTGATACTGTCCATGGTTAGATGGCAGGAATGAGACCAAGAATGACTTATTTCAATCATGCAAGATGTCTGTGCCAGAGGTAGAAGCTCCACACGTATTTTCTGAGCCCCAGTCCCATAGCCGACATGAAAATAATTTGGTTATATTATTAATGTTGTTTCTTTACACCTATCAATTTACATGAGACTGTTTTAAGCTGTCAGAGAATGTGGGATTGTAGAAACTAGGCTGTATACCATGACTTTCTTTTTTGATTCATGCATATCCTCCAATAAGGCTCTGTAATTCTGATACCTGATGTACTGTTGCATACTTGGTACATGATCTGTGTTTTACCACTATGAAAGTAAAGACAGAACCTCTCTCTTTGAATGACTCGATGATTTAATAATTCTTAATGAGACATTATGCTTTTAAACATTTCTGGCAAATGATTAAGCTAAATGTTTGGCATGGCTTTTAGAGGCCTGTTGCATGATGCTGCTTAGCAACGGAAATGTCACATACACAGCTAAGGTAAACTCTTTCTGATATTTTGTGACACAGATAAAATAACAAACTTTGGTAAACACACTCAGTGTTATTCATACATCAAGGAGTTTTGCCACACCAAAGAGTTTTACACTTTCAGTGTATCCAAACTTTCAGTATTCCAAACCTGTACCCACATACTCCTTACCATGTACACAATTCTCACCTGCAGAATCCTGGCAGCTCCAGACATTTGCCTTTTAGATGTGAACAGCTCATCTTCCTGCATGCCAAGTTAAAAATAGGGCTCTTCTGGGAGAACCAGTCATCTGCAGGATGTCTACAGGCATGAATGCTCAGGAAAACAGTGCCAAGACATTGAGTTACGTGCACCAAAGTGAGCATGGCAAGCTTCAGAAGAGAGGTGTCATAGGTTAGCAAGCATAGTCCCAGAAGGGACATCCTTGCTAAGGGGTGCTTACAGTTTCCTCTGGGAACTGATAGAACCTATCAGCGGCCAGTTTGAATATGGACAATTCTCTAAGCCACTTAAAGTTGTGATCACCTCTGTGATCCACATTTAAGAATAGGCAAACTCCCCCTCCAAGCTCTCTCTCGTTTCCGGCGCTGGGACAGGTGGCTGCAGGCCCCGTGTGGGGGCCAGCGGGCCCGGCCAGGCCCTGCTCAGGCCAGGCCGGGCCGGGCCACAGCCATCCTGGAGCCATGGACCTGTTCCAGCCATGGAACCCCCCCACTGCCTTGCCGTGGGCAGCCGGAGCAGCTCGGCTCTCCCCCCTCTCCACTGCGATAAGAAACATTCAACATTCCAGCTGCAAAGCTGCAAGGCCGAGGTGAGATTAACCCTTTTTATTGCTGTGAAGAGCTGAAAACCTGAATGTGCTAGTTTGAAAACAAACCAGTGGGAGGCACCAAGTCAGAATAACAATTTAATGGAAATTAAAGAAAAGGGGAAAAAAAAAGGTAAAAGAAAACACTGTCAAACTGACAGAGTCAAGGTACAACCTGACACCCTGTTAGGCAGGGTGGTGGTAGCAGTCTGGTAGAATGGTGGCTGCAGTCCTCTGAAGCAGTAATCCTGTAGTAAAACAGTCTGCTCTTCCTCAGGAAGTCCAATGGTGGCTGTGTAGCTCCTGTCCTCTGGAAATCCAGTGGGAAGCCGATGTCTCTGGTGTTCAGCCTCAGATTATATCCACGATGGGATGCTTGGTTCCTCCCTCTGGGCGGAGCATCTCACAATGGGGTAACGAGTCATGAGGCAAAGTGTTGATTAGGCTCATTAACAGAAGATAGTCCGGAGGGAGTTATCTCTGAGTCAGGCGGCAGGACAATGATGGGCAATTAACAGCAAGATAGTCTGGGGGGAGGAGGCAAGGAAACACTGCCCCACCTGATTTTAACAGCTGATGGGGATGGTAATAGAATACACTGCAACCCAGGACACTGAGGGAAGAGAGAGAGGAGATGCTTAAAGCTGAAATTCTGTTGTGAAGCTATGATATATCAGAGCATCCTGTTGTAATTTCATGAAGATATGGGGGGTGGAGTGTTCAGCTCGTGAGCAGAAGCACCTGCGCTGAGATAGGCAGATGCTGATGCAGCTGTAATTTCATGAGAAGTTTGGACAGGGAGAGATGAACCTGATGAGGACTTTTGCTCCAAATGGGAAAGGAGAAAACCTCAGTTCCTAGAGATGAACCAGATGAGGACTTTTGCTCCAAATGGGAAAGGAGAAAACCTCAGTTCCTAGAGATGCTCCCAGGGATAGTCCTAACGATGAAGATGATGAAGACCCTTTGCTCCCAGGGAAGGAGAAGGGCCTCTGTTTTTGTTTCTGAACGGCTCAACCTTAAAATTGTACCCCAAAAAACTTCAAGAGTGGACCCTCGAAAGCAGTTGCGGGAAAAGCTGCAAGTCGGGGGAAAGGACTCACACGCAGGCAGAGAGACTCCTCTTCCTAAATGGACTGAACAATATTTGGAAGTGGGCGGCTGTCTCGTTGTGATAATGTTCTCATAGCATGAGCAAGAAGAGACTTCTCTCTCTAAATGGACTGAACAAGGTTATTATGGAAGTGGTAAACAGACTGAACATCTTAAGGGTTGTCTTTTCACATTGTCAGTGGGAGAAGGGAGGAAGGTGGGGGGAGGAGGAGAGTTCTGAAGGTGGTATAATTCTTTTTCCTTCTTCTTTTAGGTCTGTTAATAAACTTCTTTATATTCTTTCAAGTTTGGTGCCTGCTTTGCATTTCTCCTAATTCTTATCTCACAGCAGATAAACAGTAATGAGTATTTTGGACCAAACCACTACACTAAATTGGTGTTTCCGCCCGGGACAAACCGAACCCGCGACAAGAGGTTAAGGACCTTTACACAAAAATATGACCTGGAGGTCTGTTATCACTTACTTGAAAAACCAAAACCTTTCCCTTACAATACTGACAAATATGAGGAGTAAGAATATAGCTGGACATTTGGAGCAACGTACTGTTTTCCCTCTGCTTGGTTCTGCAACAAGCTCAGATAGCAATTAGAATACTTAATAAACTTCTATATCTGCTCATCTTATTTAACACTGTCTAAAAGAATGTATTCATTTTATTATTGTTAATATTTCTATTAGTCAGTTATGTGTTGTTTAAGAGAATTTGAACTATTTTTAAAGTGCAAAGCAAGAATTTGCCCCAGTGAAAGACAAAGTGTTGGTCCAAACAATGTATGAGCCTGATGTGGTTATGAATAACACATTCTCTTGGACTTCACACACTTGCCACTCCCATGCATTTTACTGCAGTTTAAGGGAAGCAGCGGTAATGCTGAGAGGCAGCTTTGGGAGTCCAAAGGCCATGATGACTGGGGAGGTACAAGATTATTAGCTTGTTAGAATTAAATCTGTCACAGGTTCTAGTAAATAATTGAAGGCAGATCATGGTTTTCCTAAGCTCTGTTTGAGTTTCACTGTGTCAATAAGGACAAAGACTTAATTTAAGCCACATTTGTGCCCTCCTGTGCCAATTTCTGGTGCTTACTCTACAGAAAATCATATAGAAAGGTAAGAAGTTTCTGTTCATGCTTGAAGCCAACGGCTCAAATAAACCTGGTATCTAATACTGCCATGCACCAATTTTTTCTCCAGTAAGAACAGACAAACACACACCAGGACAGTGTTATCCCACTGGGTTATAAACAGATATGACGGTGCCTTTTGTCAGATTACACAACAGAGATCAAAAGCACCACAGCCGCTTAAAACCATCTTGATCCCCTGAGGAAGCACTGAGCTGACCAAGAATGTTGACACATAAATTGAAGGACAAGTTAACAGAGAGACAGAGTAGGTTATACAGTCTCTGGATCACTACGGTTTTGCTGATTAAACATACATGAATGAACTGAGTTTTGTTTCTAAGCTAGTTTCTGTGAAATGGCCTGCCTTCAGATCAGGCTACTCATTGGCTTCTCCTGTGTTACCAGGGAACAGGGAACTGTAATGCAGGTAAGTTGAAACAGCCAGGTAAGAAAACTGCACTAAGGCCAAGAGTTCCCCTGGATTTATATGACAGTTCAAGATCTGACAAATGAAAGAAAAGCCTCTGGAAGACACCAAAGCATGCAATGGTTTTCTGTGCCAATAAGACAAGAAATGAAGCCCTTCCTTCACCTCATTTTAAATTTTTTGCCTATCCTGGGGCACAAGAACAGAAATTGTGGTCACCAACAGATTGAACTGCGATCCATTAAGAAAGACTGCCATCTCCTGGTTACTTCAACAAGAGTCTTCCTTGGGAAAAAAGAGTCAGTTTAGTTAAAGCTTACGGTTGATCATAAAGTCATGCTTGCTCTGAACCTTTAAGGGAAAATGTCACAGTTAATAAAGGACAGGCAAGTGAAAGCTGGAAAGGCTAATGCATTATGACTGCACGATATAGGTTAAGCCAACGTGTGCAATAATTATAACTATCACAGCTTGACACAGTTTATAAAGGCCTGAGCTGTAAAAGCTCAGAGCCCAATAATACAAGCTACTGAGCATTCTCTTCTGGAGTGCTGACTCTCCAAGCTTTTGCTGACTTTCAATCAGGAAAAGCAATATTACATAATGGTTGATAAGAATCAACTATACTCTTTCTCAGGGATATTAAATCTCCTTTAAATGGCAATCTGAAAGGGTCTTAGGAGTAAAAGTGACTTACACCAAGTTTAAGCACATGCAGAATTTTGTAGAGCAGAAGAGTAGTGTAAAACTATGGATTTAGGAGCACAATAATATTGGGCAAGGGAGGGGTGAGCCACTTCAACGAAAATGTGAGAATGAACTCTTTTGATATTTTCTTGAAGGTGTTTAAGAATGGGCTAAAATGACAGTCAGCTGGAGGTATCACAGAGTATTTGACAAGCTCTCTGTTCCCTATTTAGTTTTCTCCTCTGTCCAGGTTGATGAGAATTTGTTCCCACAAGAAGTATACTTTGCAATAAAATAGTATTTTACTATCACTTGCATATTTAAATTTTGGTGGTTAAGAGTAATATACTTTTGTTTAATCAATATTACAATAGTGCCCAGAGCTCCCTGACACACACAGGTCTTCTCTGTCCAATACAGACTCTGTCTCTATAGGTCCCATGCAAACATATTTCTTAAAATAGTTCTTTCTTCAAGGCCTTGCAATCTAAACACAAACAGGCAGCGGGAGTGAAGAAGTATGGCTATCCTCATCTTACTGATGAAGATATTCCCACTGTGTAGATACCATAAACAAAATGAGAACGACCTCTTAAGGTAATAGGAGCACCTACAACTCAACAAGACATTGAAGTCTGTCCTCACAAGTCCCACACTTTGGGTGTCTTCAAGGAAACAAACATTTAAAGCATAAATATCACTTTGAACATAGGCAAGCTGTCTGCATTACTGAATTCAGAGGCCTGAGCTCAAGGAGCTAAATTGTAATCAGAAGAATGCTGATACCATTGTTTAATCAATTATTTGTTAAATTTAAGATTTTAAACCCCTTCTTCCTCAAAATAAGAATTTTGTATTGTTCAGAGTAAAGTTAAATGAATTGTTACATGAAGAAAATATTACTCTTCAGCACAAAAATTTTAGGAAGACTAACAATTCAGGTCATGATGTTATCTGAGAGTTTTTTACAATACTTACCATTCCATTCTTCTATAAGCTTTTAGACTTCCAGGTAAATGTACAAAAATTAATGAGGAGCTTCTACTGAAGAAAACTCAGAAAAATACAGCACTCAGTTCTCCATCATCTTTTTCACTAACAGTGTAAGAAACATAGGGCTACTAATCAAGAAAGTAAAGTCTGATTCCAAATTTGAGAACCTACTTTAAAACAACAATTAAAAAACTGATAAATGGCATGACAGAATTTTCTTATAAATACTCAGCATGGTGGAGAAAATTTTGCAGTGAAACAGTGTTCCAGGATAGGTAAATGAAGGAACACATGCGATGGACAACTGAAACAAAAAAAAAAGGTAACCTCAATTCTTCGTTCTCTTTCCTCTCCAACTACAGGCATTTGTGTGTTGCAGCTCTCTCACAGCGAGGGTGACATCTTGTGTTCATTCCAGCCACAAACTACCGCTAATCAGCCTCCATCCAGCTGCCATGCACCCAGAATATCCCTCCCCTTCAAACTTTATCTTCAAAAGATTTGCAAAGAATTTTAGCTGACCCTGTATATGAGACCCTTAATGTCTCAGATTTCATAATCATGACTTTATATTGTTTGAACGGAGCTATTTTAAATGAAGATCTGTAAATGATAAAGCAATATAAAAGACACACTCCTTCTGAATGGGACACAGTAATATATTTACTGGGATTCTTTAAATTAATGAGAACACTGTAAAAGGAATGCCTTTTATGCCTGAGAAAACTGTTATTTTAAGGATTATGAACCTGTCAGTCTGTAAGTTATAAACCAGTTGCTACACCTGCAGTTTGATTAATCTACTAATAAACCACTTGATCCCACTTGTAGTCTTTGCAGCATCTTGAGAAACCTTCACTAAGATTTTTAAAAACAGGAAAACATCAAAAATTGGATCTTTGTATATAAAAAAAGAATATTGTGAGTTTACATGCTGTCTTAATAAAAGTGGCTGTATCTTACTGTCATGTGCCAAACAGGCTATTTATCAACACCTCCTAGGGTTTGTGGAACAGGGGAAGCAAACAACTGTAAAAAGCCTCCTAAAATAGAACAGAAAATGTTTGATTATTATTTCATCCAATTCAGAAAAGCAGCTTTTGAGGACCCCAAAAATATGCTGCAAGTTTAAGTTGTGAATGTCAGAAACAAACTGTAAATAAAAATAAAATAAAATAAAATAAAATAAAATAAAATAAAATAAAATAAAATAAATAGAATCTAAACTCTTCAGCTGTGTGCCATGCATAATTTTACACTACAGTTATCCTCATGGTACCCTCCTGCCTGACAGGGGTACATTTCAAACTGTGCACTGCTTTTGCATTACGAATTTTTTGTTCTGTCATTGCCTCTGTGAAGAGAAAAATGTATATGGCACCTGAAGATTTTTTGTTTGCAGTGTGTAGGTGTTAAATATAGAATTATCTCTTACTGCAAGGAAGAACTATAGCATTTCATACAGGGTGGCATTTCCTGGACTTTGGTCCTCTGTGTGTCAGAGAAGACCATGCACTAGAACACTTGCAATGGTTTCAGTTCCAGTTGTAAAATATGGGCTGAATGAGAAATTTCCTAAAAAAGTCACAGATATGACTTGAACCCAGCTCTATTGCCATGTCCAAAAGGTGTGGTGATGTCAGTTATAACTGAGACAAGATTTCCATATGGCACAAGGGAAATGTTATCTGAAAGCAGTATTAAACAAAACCCCTAAAAAGATGTGATTATGATGGCCTACCTTGCTTTTTCCAAACATGAATACCTTACTCTCCTTGTCTGCCACAGTCTAAATTCCCTCTCAGATTCAGTGCTATTCAGTGATACCCTACAAAGACATGATTTGTACCAGCAATTTCTAACTCACATTAACACTGACATGTTCTATAAATCAAATCATCTATTCCCTATGTGATATATCTGAATATATCTGTATCTATGCCATTTATATCAGTTCAGGTTTGGGTAACTTTTCTCTGTCAAAGTCCACATTTCAGAATTATATGTCTCCATTAAATCAGAAAATTGATTATTTCTGCAGATACCTTTGTATCTATCATTTGCATGTGTACACAGATTGGTAAGGTAGGACACATTTGAAAAAAAAATAAAAATCTGATTCTAAACCAAGTCCCTTTGTATTACTGTCTGACAGATAAATTTGCTCTAACTTAGAAAATTATAATCTGTTAAAAATGAAAAGACAGCTCTGAACAGTTTTCCAGTTTGTGGCTGCAAGCAATAGAAGCTTTAATTTTCTAGTTCAGAACTTTTAGCTGAATGGTGCAGATGTTCATAAATTACATCAGTGTTGATTTTCTTCGTGTCCAACCTAAGACATCAAGAATGCATTTTTTCAGAAATTCTGATTTCTGAAAATAAAACTTGTCTTCTTTAGTTCAGCTCTGTACCCAAACTCCTGTATTAAAAAATGACTACACACTTTTGCTTCGTGGTCTTTTCTAGATGGGATTTTGGTACATTTTGTATAAATTACCACCTTCTACCTGAAATGATACAACTGAAATCAATGACTACTCTGTGTTACATTTTAATCAACACAAGTTAGCTAACGGTAAGTAGGCACAAATATGTTTAATTTGGCTTTGAGGATGAATTAACTCTGGGAGATAAAATACTGACCTTGGCAGCCCATTAAAAACATTCATCTTTACAGACAAATTCAGAGTACCTCATATGAACTTAGTCAGTTCTATAAAGGCTTCACTAACACAAAACGTTTCCCTACAAACCTTCCTGCAAGATCATGTGCAGGAAATTTGAGGCATTTTGACAACAACTCAATAACCATTTGAGATAATCCTGTTGTTAGTAATGATTGCCTGCTAACTCAAGCAATTAGGAATGAATGTGTTGGACAGGAATGACACTTATACTAAGGGAGGATTCATACGCTCTCTAAGAAATGCCAAAATTCAGAGAAAAACTATTAACATCAGTTAGTGGTTTAAATTACTGTCTAGACAGGTCACAATAACATTATCATTATTATCTTCTGAGTCTTCTTCTTCTTTTTTTTTTTTTTTTTATGAATTCCCACAATTACAGCTTGAAAAAAACCAAATAGATTCTAGAAGAAGGAAGGTCAAAAACACATATTTTGAAATTTCCAAAGAAGCACATTTTTTTGTTAACCCTAAGTAACATGTTTTACAAGATATTGAGAGAAAGCAATTTTGGAGCCTATGATAATTTGCCACCTAAAAAAATCTGTAATTTCTGAATTCTTCTACATAATACCCTTACATCTGTGTACACAGATGCAAGACCATCTTTTGTCTATAAAGTTTTCCTTGTGTGCTATGCTGACTGTAGCCAACAGACACAGCCAATATATTCTGGTCGGTGGGATCTGATATAACTTTTCAGGACGGTTTATCGATGTGGGCCTTGTGCCACAGTAATGTGATTTCACAAAGACTTGCCAAGTCAGCCAGAACCCAGCATGGACACTGAGGTGAGTCCTTTATAAAGGCTTTTACTTGACCAGGGTTTCCAGGTCCTGATTCTTGACAGAGCTGGGGGTGTGATGACGTGGGTGAAAGCAAAGATAGTGAGATCCTGGCACTACTGGTTAAGATGGGAACATGAAGACCATGCCCTGCCCAAAGGACGTAACTTTGTCCTCCCTCAGTGTATTAGTGTCAGCTCCCTGCTGCCCAGATTTTTATACATTTTATCTGCACAATGACCATATTTCAGAAAGAAGCACCGCCCAGGTTAAATCTGGATCCAAATAGTAAACCTAGTCATGTCCATATAAATCAGTACAGAGTAGGAAGAGCAAACCCATGTCCACTTAAAAATACATTCTGTAAACGCAGTATAAGGTAGCCAGGAAGACAATATTCCCAGAATATAAATTACACTGAGCTGCAGTAAGGAACTTTCACCTGTTTAAAATTAAGCAGGTAAAACTGAGTTTCTCTGGAGTTTGTACCAAAAGCCTTTCTTGCTGAGGAGGGACCAGTTTAGTTTCAAATGCAGCTGATGGGAATGGAAATACTCATCCAGCTTAATAAAGCAGTGGCCAGACATGCTATCCAGCTAAAGTCCAGACAGGATCACATGGTTCAGAGTCTGAAGCTCTGGCAAGACAAATTTAATTTTCATCCTGGTGATCCAAATGACCTATGCAAGACAGTAAGTACAGATGGTGGAAAATTACTTTTGTTTCATCTCTAACATCAGTAGCTTTAAAAAAATAATAATAATTATGTTCAATAAACACTTGGAACTTAATATAGAAATAGTTCTGCAATTTATTCTGTGTTACAGCAAGGCACCGCGGGCTGAATCTCACGCCTAAGAAGGCGCTGGTTTCTGGTTCAGGTGGCAAAGCTGCGGCACATCCCTGTGCTGTCTGTGCCCTCTGCTGGTCAGGAAGCAGCCGATGGGGCCGCGTGCCAGCCTTCGGGAATTACTCCTTGGCAGGACCAGGGAAGTGACTCTTCCGCTGTGCTCGGCACTGGTGATGCCACACCTCGAGTGCTGTGTCCAGCTCTGGGGCGCTCAGACCCAGGACACTGAGGGAGGGGCTGGGGTGAGTGCAGAGTAAGGCAGTGAGGCTGGGGAAGGGACGGGAGCCCGAGTCTGATGAGGAGCAGCTGGGGGAGCTGGCGGTGTTTAGCCTGGAAAAAGGAGGCTCAGGGGGGACCTTCTACTCTCTACAACTCCCTGACAGGAGGGGGCAGCCGGAGAGGATCGGGCTCTGCTCCCAGGCTACAGTGACAGGACAAGAGCGCATAGCCACAAGCTGCGCTAGGGGAGGTTTAGGCTGGAGATCAGGAGCAGTTTCTTCACAGAGGGTGATTAAACACCGGAATGAACTGCCCGGGGAGGTGGTGGTCACCATCCCTGAAGGTATTTAAACAAAGACTGGTCGTGGCACTCAGTGCTGTGGGGTAGTCGACGTGGTGATTTCGGTCATAGGTGGGACTCGATCTTAGAGCTCTTTTCCAACCTAACTGATTCTTTCATTCTGTCTCTTTCTCCCGCTGAACACTTGTAACCATGGGTGGAGGCAGCACCACCGGGCAGAGGGGTGTTATGAGGAGGCTGCGGGTGGTTTGTGTGGGACACGCCGAGCCCCTCCTCTCAGGGAAACCCGGGGCGTGTTCCCCCTCCGCGGCCGAGACGGGGGCCGGGCCCCGCGCGGCGCTGCCTCCGCCGTGCCCCCAGAGGGCGCTGCCGGGCGCCCGTGAGGCCCCGCGGGCGGCGCTTCCGGCGGCTCCCGGACGCGGCCTCCCCACGTGTGCCGGGAGCGCCGAGTTCCCGCCGCCGCTGCCGCGATGTCGGTGCCGGCGGCTGCCAGCAACCTGCCCATGCGGCTGCTCCGCAGGAAGATCCACAAGCGCAACCTGAAGCTGCGGCAGCGCAACCTGAAGCTGCAGGCGGCCCAGGGGGCAGGTACGGGCGGGCGGCGCCGCGGAGCCTCTCCCCGGCAGAGCGCTGGCGGAGCTGTCGCTGACTTTGTGTTCTTTCCCCTCTGTCTCTCCGCCGTGCAGTACCCCCGCCCAGCGAGGCGGCCTCCCAGGGACCCCCGGAGGAGGAGGAGGTGGAGGAGGCGGCGGTCCCAGAGGTGGATGCGGCGGTCGAGGAGGGTGCAGAGTCTGCGGAGGCAGCCGGACCCCGCAGCGGGGAAAAGAAGAAAAAGAAGAAGAAAAAGAGGAAAGCGGTGGCCAATGGAGGAGATGGTGCGTGTTGTTAGCAAATACAGCGTGTCTCCCAGGGCTGAGTTAGTCTGGGAGACCCGAAAAGCGCCTCCTTTGGGTTCCCGCCGCGTCGGGGGAACTTTGAAGTGCCATGTGCCGGTCAGGTGTGCGCTTAAAGTCCCTGAGGTCTAAAGCTTTACCTCTTTCATTCCAGCTATGATATTTGAATTCTTAATTCATACTAGCAGCCAATTTAATTGTTTCACAAGATTCTGCTTTCTAACATTGATTGGATGTTTTTCTTGTTTATTATTCAAATACCTGCCCTGTGTTTCAGGGTAGAGCTCTGGCAGATGGGTGCTCTCTGTGCCTGGCTGTGCAGCCAATACAGCTTTTTCCAACATGTCCAGCGTTTGGCAACATCAATATGTTACAAAACTGAAGTATACTGGAAAACTACAGAAAAAAATAGCGCTTCACAAATATGCTAGATTTCCATATATTTTTTACATATATTCTTATAGATACATATACAGACATACATGAGGAATAGAAGCTTCCAAACTGTATTTGATTTTTGTGACACTCATCATGGTTATGCCAGTGAAGAGGTTGCTTTCCTCTCTGAGGATTCAGGTACCTAAAATGCAACATTTTACATATCCTGAGCACAAATGGTGGGGGAAATTTAGTGTCTGTATTGCAGATGGGAAAGAATTTTGTAACTCATTTAAGGACAGTTTATCTTGTTTCCACTCAAAATCTCACATGACATACATCAAGCTACATTGTTTCACTATGCGAAGCAGGCTGTGTGGAAGGAACTTGGGGATTTTTTGCTCTGTGCCTCAGAAAATTCCGTAGAAACTTTGCCTCTCCTCCAGCCCCCTTCCACCCCATTGAAAATTGTGATCTTTGTACGTGGTTTACAGACTAAAGGAAATTCATTCTGTGGAACAATGTTTTATGATAACCATGACCATAATAGTTCCATATTATTAACCATAACCATGATATTTCTAACTGACCTGTCTTCTGTAAAATAACACTCCAGATACAGAAGCCAAAAAAGCAAAAACTGAAGAAGATGAATCTGCAGAGGTAGAAGATGGAGATAAGCAGGACTCAGGAGAGAAAGAAGTGGAAGAGGAGGAGGATGAAGTGCCCAGTTTACCACTAGGTGTAACAGGTACCTTGTGTTCTCTTTTTCATGCATGTGCAAAATCCCATGGCCTAACACATTTCTTCCAGAGCAAATTGCAGTTTTCAAATGAGCTTTGCAAGTGAGGTGTTTGAGTACATGATGTGACACTGGCAGCTGTACAGTAACCCAGTTACTGTTCTTGGAAATTTGCATTATATACACACCTGTTGGTCCTAAAATTACTAGTGAAAGTGGTTTTTAAACCTATATATGCACATGCTTATCTGTAAAGGAAGAAATCCATGAAGAGCAAGCTGGAGATGTAGAACTAGTAAATTTGGCAGAAGAAACAATACATTCATCTTCATTCTTATTAACTATGTAGTTTTCTTATGAACTCATTAATGGAGTATTTTGCCAGTGTCTTTGGATTTTATGGTAGCGTGTGATAAGAAAAAGTCCTTTGATTTTTTTCATATAGGTCAATTTGAACTGGTTAATCTCAGATGGCAGATGAAATTGAAGAAATAAGATAAAATATTTTTCATTTTCCCCTTCAGGTGCTTTTGAAGACAATTCTTTTGCTTCCCTGGCTGGTTCTGTCAGTGAGAATACATTGAAAGGCATAAATGACATGGGGTTTACACACATGACCGAAATTCAGCATAAAAGTATTAAGCCACTTCTGGAAGGCAGGTAAGAAATAGGGCTTTTTAATCACTCTAATGACCCCAGATGTTTTGTAAATTTTGCTGGCAAGCTACACACATGAATCATAGAATTGAATCATGGAATTGTTAATGTTGGAAAAGACCTCCACAATCCAGCCTTTCACTGACCGATTGTTGTGACCTGCATCTGCCAGCAGGCTCTTAGTACCAGCTCCACTGGTCTTCTCTAAGCCATGTTAGGTTTTTACATTGTCAGCATTGATCAGAGTGGGATTGTTCTTTTCTCTTTTTCTATATGGTCAACTAAATACTTCTTTTTCTGACATTGCTGCTTGCAGGGATATTTTAGCAGCTGCAAAAACAGGCAGTGGAAAAACACTTGCGTTTCTCATTCCTGCAATAGAGCTCATCTACAAGCTGAAATTTATGCCGAGGAATGGTAAGGCTCTTTGTTTCACAGCTGGATTTTACTGTAGTGCAGCCATTTAGAGGGTTGTATGAGTTGTAACTGACTCCTGTCTGATTGATGTATTTTTAGGAACAGGTGTTATTATTCTTTCTCCTACTCGAGAGCTGGCTATGCAAACCTACGGAGTTCTTAAAGAACTTATGAATCATCATGTTCACACCTATGGTCTGATAATGGGGGGCAGTAACAGATCAGCAGAAGCACAGAAGCTTGGAAATGGAATCAACATCATTGTAGCAACACCAGGAAGACTACTGGATCATATGCAGGTAGATACAATATTGATGTCTAATCAGGTTATTAAAACATAATAAAACTCTTTTCCCTGTCTCACTGTGAATTTGTTAATCTTCTAGAACACTCCAGGTTTCATGTACAAGAACTTGCAGTGTTTGGTAATTGATGAGGCAGATCGAATCTTGGAGGTTGGATTTGAAGAAGAAATGAAACAGATCATAAAACTTTTACCAAGTAAGAAAAAAAAAAATCTATCTTTCCTGGAAATCACTTGACTAACATGATGTCTTCTTTCTGACTCAATTATTATAAGAGAAGTCATTAATTTTTATAGTTCTGTAAATGAACTTCATAGTGGTTGTCTTACTCTGTCCCTTTTTTCTGCTACCCAGCATATATTACTTGTTCAGCATAATTTGTCTGAAGAACAGAGTTTTCATATGCTCTTTAGAGATACAATTCTGTTCATATAAAATCCTTTTAGTTTAACATCTACATTTTCTCATTCATTTTTCTCTGCCTGTGTGTTTCCTGGAATTCATTATTTCCTAATAAGGTTTAAATATAAGGAAAAAGGTCTTTGACTTGCAGTTCAATATTTTTTCATACCTCCAAGACCAGTATTTTAAAGAAGTTTAAGTATTTACCTTAAATTTTTCTTTTCCTATTTTTTCATTCAGCTGTTCCTTGTAATTGATGCATTAAACACAATCTCAGAGTTGTTTTTCTTAAACAAAAATATTACAGTATTCACAGAAATTAATTTATAGTTAGAAATACAATGTTGGTCTCTGTTTAAGTCATTGTTTTGCGTCTAAATTGGATTGCAGCTGAGTATTAACATTTTTACAGAGAGACAGTACTGTGTTTTGATAGCTGTTAGGATTTTGAGGGTGGGGACAGCTGAAATAAACATCGTGTACACCCCATAATACAACTACAGCCCTTTGTAGGCTATGTTTATAGCACTATGTTTGAATTAGAATTGAAAAAATGTAGAGGACTTGTCCAGGAAGGTTTGCAGTTAGAGATTTTATGGACTCGCTATTTAAATTCTTCTTTAAAACGTGAGGCTGTCTTTCCAATGTTTTTGCAGAGCGCAGACAGACGATGCTTTTCTCTGCCACACAAACCAGAAAGGTTGAAGACCTGGCAAAGATCTCTCTGAAGAAAGAGCCACTGTATGTTGGGGTTGATGATAACAAGGAGACAGCAACAGTAGATGGTCTTGAACAGGTAAGACACAAATGTTAGTGGGTGTGTTTTGTGAACACCAAGCCCTGCGTGGTTTTTCCTTGGGATGCTTCAGATGTATTTCACTGTTTAATTATTTGGTGTGGGGTTTTTTCACAAAGTAATCTTTTCCTGATGTAATTGTGTTACTGAAACAGAAGTTTGCTCCTTGCTACTTTTATTTAACAATGTTTAAAAATTTTGCAGGGCTATGTAGTGTGTCCATCTGAAAAAAGATTCCTTCTGCTCTTCACATTCCTCAAGAAGAACCGGAAGAAGAAACTGATGGTATTTTTTTCTTCATGTATGTCAGTGAAGTACCACTATGAATTACTCAACTACATTGATCTGCCTGTTTTGGCCATTCATGTAAGTGTCTTATTCATTGATTTATTTTTAATTAATCTGATAGTACCTGTTAACTCTTACTGACTTTACATTTACCTTGTTTGTTTCAGTCCAGTTTCTAATAAGCAAGACACCCTGCTCACAAAACTGATCATGGTCTTGATTAGTCTGTAGAGAATGGAGATAAAGCAAAGATTATGTAATAACAACACTTCAGTAATCAGACTTGCTATTTTTCGAACCAGGGCTGAACGTTGATATTAATTTATGCTCTGTATCTAGCAACATTGCTGTTTTCTTCCAAGGGTTTGCCTTTCACAAGCACTGAAACTCAATATGTGGAGCAAAGCTCTTCTCAGAGAAATCCAAAATCTCTGATCCCTGAAGTGTTTGTTGCTTTTCCTAAGGGCAGGGTGATGTCTGGATTTACTATGCCAATTCTTACCATTTGGACGAATATTGTAAATTTTTTGTCAAAACCACAAAATGCATAGTTTAGAACAAAGAATTGACTGAAAGTCTATCAAACTACTACTAACCACAGTAGTAGTTACAACTAACCACAGATGTCCTTTTCTATTTTGTTTTGGGGGGACATTTTTTGCTATTCTTCAATAGAACTGTGACAAGTATCTGTTTTGTTTGGTTGCTTGCTTTTTTAACCTGTGATCTGTCTAACATATTGCTAGACTTGCAAATGTCCTTTTTCTGAACTTGAAACATACATGTTGTCCTCATGAGAGGAATGTCTATTCAATTTTTAATATTTTGGGAGATACAGGGTAACCTCTGAGAGATGCCACTTCATGTAACCCTGTGCCATTTATTTTTTTCTTTGTTTCTTCACTGCAAAATAGTCCTGCTTGGTCTGTACAAGACCATGATTTGGAAAGATGTCTCAAACCATTTTTTTAGTTGCTATGTCATCCCCAGTGTGTTTGTTTCCTTTTAGGGGAAGCAGAAACAGACCAAACGTACTACAACGTTTTTCCAGTTCTGTAATGCCGAGTCTGGAATACTGCTGTGCACTGACGTAGCTGCCAGAGGATTAGATATTCCTGAGGTTGACTGGATTGTCCAGTATGACCCTCCAGATGATCCAAAGGTAAGTTAAGGAAGCAGACAAGAGTCACAGCAAGAAATCAATCTACAAACTGAGTTGCAGAGAAAAGCTGGAACTGCTGCTTGACAGAGGTCAGGATTCAGCCATAGTCATATCCAGCTGCTGCTTTCTTTCACCTCCTTCACCAGCTCCTAGGAAATGCTGTTCCTAGCCAAGACCTTTGTTGCCTTCTTAAGAATTGCTTTTTAAAATATTGTTTGTGCTGTGAAATTAAAATCTAATCAGCTAAACAACAAAACACTTCTCAAGAGGAGTGTGAGTTTACAAATGCATGCCAGAGCTTTTCCAGTTGAAATTTGCTTTTTGTTTAAAGATAATATTCTTATTTGAATAAATGTCTACTGTAAACAAGCAAAATTCAAAAAACTCAGAAGTTTTGACACATAGACCAAAATCAAGATTTAAATTTCAGTTACAGCAGACTAAGATTTTTTTCTTCAGTGAAAGATAAAATACTTCAGTCAGGGGCTCTGTCTCAGCCTGATGTTGCTTTGCACCTTCAGCGCTTGCTTTCCCTCATCCACTGTCAGTGCCAAGAAAAAATCTTACCAAATGAATGATGCATTACATTATACTGAGGTTCACTTCAGTGTATTTTTTGTTGATTATTGAGACGGCCTGACCTTGTTGCTTGTTACTCTTTCCAAAAGGAATACATCCATCGTGTTGGTAGGACTGCCAGAGGAATAAACGGTAGAGGACACGCTCTGCTCATTTTACGACCAGAAGAATTGGGCTTTCTTCGTTACCTAAAACAAGCCAGGGTAAACTTCTGTCTACATTTATGTTTTTTTACTGTGCATCTGGTTTTTAAAGGCAAAACCTGGTGGTTTGGTTTGTTTCTTCAAAGCTCAGTTTCATTTTGTTTAATTCCAGAAGAAGCACAGCCTTCTTCTAAAGGTAATCATTTTAATAGAACTGCACAGAGTTTCTTGGTTGCTCTCCTTATGGACTTGTTTTGTGACTTGTGACTAAAGTGGTTTAACTTCTAAAACAAAAGTGGTAAAAAATGGTGTCATACTGAGTGTCTCTATTACTCTAGCTTAAAGGAAGTGATAATACTGTCATATTGATGTAAAGGCACTTTACAGATACAGCTGTGGTATTAAAAAAAATCTGTTATCTAGCAGGTTGTTTTCTATTTGTCCTTGGTCTTAAACACATTCACTGTATTTACACAGTGTAAATAATTTTGATACTTCATTTCTTCTTTTGTTTTTAAGGTACCACTAAGTGAATTTGAGTTTTCTTGGTCAAAAATTTCGGACATCCAGTCTCAGGTATGACATGGCTTTATACTTCAAATGCTTTTGTTATTTTATTATAATTTACATGGAGAATGTTACAGTCTATAATGACTGCAGGTCACAAATATGTGTGCTTGTTTAGGAATGTTAGTAAATAGTCCATGTGTATTTTTAATTAGATGGTGTTAATAAAGCTCAGCATCAGCTAAACCTCTTTAGTGCTCCTCTGCTACAAAAATAGCCAAGGAGCACAGAGTTGAGTGGAATAGCATAGATAATTCTGAAGATGTGAATTTCTATTGTTGATTACCTCTGTGAATCATTCTTTTGATAAGAGCTCTGTAAAGTTTCTTTTCAGTAACTGGAATTTAAAATAACAGGTGCAAGAAGCAGTGAAGACAGTCCTTACAGAGAGAGGTTCCTAATTAAGTATAATCAGGAAGAAATGACGCCTAATGTAGCTTATTTTTAGTATGCTGAATTAATGTATGTTAAACATCAAATGAGACACTGGGATCTAATGAGTACTGGGAATTGGGCCCACATCAAATAAAATGTCTCAGTCTACATTGGTGTACCTGCATTTTGGTTTAGAATTAATAGTGCTGGTTTCACAACACATTTTCACCACAATAGATCAGACTGTGCACAGAATTGCATGGAATCCCACAGTTCAGATGTCAGGCTGGAAATTCTCATGCACATGGTTTCATGTCCTTCTTGATTCACTTGTTTGGGACAACCCAGTTTAATATTTCTGTAAATTTTCATGTTGCTGCGACTTTGCACTGTACTGCACTGTAATTCAGTTTCAGGCTCTTTTGTCCTTCTCCTTGTTTATAAAAGCATTTTTACACCTGTATGTGCAGGTTGATGTCACAGGGCAGTTTTGCTGAAGCAAAGAGTGAATGTCATTGCCACTCACACAGTAAATAATCTTTTAAATATAATTTAGAGCCTTTTAACAGCTGTGATTGTTTATGTCTCTTACGGGGTTTTTTCCCCTCACCAGCTGGAAAAACTGATAGAGAAGAACTACTTCCTTCACAAGTCAGCCCAGGAGGCATACAAAGCTTACATCAGAGCTTACGACTCCCACTCTCTGAAGCAGATCTATGATGTCAACAACTTGGATCTTCCCAAAGTCAGCCTTTCGTTTGGTTTTAAAGTTCCTCCGTTTGTTGACCTCAGTATCCTTTTACTGCAGTGGTTCAAAGCTGAATTCCTGCATTATAAATGTTCATTGCTAAATTCCTATGGTACCTCAAATTCTGCTGTTTTGTTATGGGGGTTGGGGTTTTTTGCTATTAATCATAAAAATGAATCATGCTCCAGCAGTACTTTATCAAAGGAAATGTAAATATTGCAGACATTATAACTGCAAAATTGCCTACAAACATCTAGTTTAGCACATGTCCATGCTATACAGGCTTTAGTTGCTCTTGGGCAGATTCTGGAATGCACACATATTCCGAAGTATTGTTCTCCTCCATGGAAAATTATGTTCATTGAAATCTGCTTGCTCAAGTTTTGTAGTCATGGAATATTGACATAGAGGGGCAAGAGCAGGAAATAGAAGACTGTATCTAAATTACTGTCAAACCTGACAGTGGATGGAATTTGAAGCAGTAGTACTTTGGACCGTTTAATTGGACAGCTGGAGGAGTATTTAGAACCACAGGCATAAAGTTCTGGGTTTCTCTGTAATTAGGCAGCTCAGCTTTTTGTGTAACTATTTTTTCTCATGTCAATAACCCTTACTAAACCCAAATGCAATATTTCAAATTACTCCTTTTAAAGTTCTTTAACCAATAAAATTTCAGATGTGAACAGCAACCATGGCAGAAGACTACAGAAAAGAGGTGGAGGTGGGGGATTTGGCTACCAGAAATCAAAGAACGTCCACAAAGCGAAAATCTTCAAGCACATCAGCAAGAAATCTGACAATCGGCAGTTTTCTCGTTAATTATGGTCACTGAAATGCCTTGGGGCCTTGGGATAGCCTACCTTGATCAAAACCATCTGGCAGCTGCTGCCAATTTAAACAGCTCCTTTCACATTTTTAGGTCTCTTTAAGGATTTTTTTTTTTTTCTTGGAACATCTTTTATTTTTCACTTCAGGAAGACTCTTTGGAACTGAGGCTAAAGGAGAATATGGGCAGCTAATTTTGCCATACTTGTAAGGAAGAAGATCATTTAAATTACCTTAAGTCAATACTACAGAGATTTTTATTAAAGAAAGGGAGAATACTTTTAGGTTTTATAGAAAAATTTGCTTTACATTTACCCTTCTTTCTATGCATACCTCTGAAAATTGTTAGAGTGGACAACATAAGGACATTGTGAGATAAAAAGGTTTTGCTCACATGAATAATTGCAAGGGATTTTAATGCTACAGAACTCTACTCTGGCCATCAAATAATGCTGAAGAATATAGGAAGATTCCTTTAGAACTGAACCATGGATGAATAATTAAGGCTGTATGAGCTTGTGATTAATTTCAGCCATGGTATCTGTATAACAAGTACAGTGTACAAAATAAAAAACATCTCTTACACCATTATGGGACATGATTAATACTGGTTTAATGTTGTGATATAATGGGAGCACTCTGACAAAAATATTTGGTTTTCCATCACACTCAGTTTAAATCTGAATTTATTCATCTAGTGATGTCTAGTGTATTTGGCAAAGAATTAAGGAAAGCAGATGACATAAATTGAAGCATTCAACCCAGGCAGTGTTTTCTAAGATGCTCCATAACCTTGATGAAGTAAGAAGTTCTGCAATTGTATCTTGTACATTGCAAAAGTGTATTGCTTTTTGGTTTTAATACACCAGATCAGTGATGGGCAAAGTCAAAGATACTGCCACAGGACTGAGGGGGTGGAGAGACTCAATAAAAGAAAAAGTGAAATGGGGTATAAATATACTAGAAGGGTATTTTGAAGGAAGAATGTGAAAGACTGAACTGGAAGAGGGAGGAATACACATCACAGACAGGAAAAAATGTGGAGACTTCAGCACAAGAAGAATACACAGGTTGGGTAAGAGAGTAATTGTATTACATATATTATTTCCATCTCTCTGCCATTGAAGCAGTAGGTAACTGCTCTTATGGGGCTACAGTGGTGGTGGGAAGTGTTTAAAAAGTGTTCATGCATTAGTGAAAGACTAAAATGTCACAGCATCCAGAAATGTGGGCCACATGCAATTACAGTAAAACAGCTTTTGATGTATATTTAAAACGTAACCCAGGAGCAGTTACGAATACAATTGCATAAGTAATTATTCCAATATAAATTGGAATGTTATTTCTTAGGTCTTCTAAAGTAGCATGTTAGATTTAAAACTGATACATGCATTGAAGTATTTAAAAAAAAATCAGTGAACTTTCTTTTCCTCCTTGGAGAAACCAGATCGTTTGCGGGGGGGAGAAATAATAGGACCATTCTGTTGCCAGTGCTTCCACCATTCAGAACTGAGCATTGCCTGGTTTTCCCTCTTTTATGAAATGGCTGACTTTAGACCCTAGTGGGCTTTTCAAGAGTTTTAATGTCACAATAATTTTGTTACTAGAATTTGAATGTCTTGTGCTTCTAAG
The DNA here is from genome assembly GCF_017639235.1 of Corvus kubaryi. Taxonomy (NCBI): domain Eukaryota; kingdom Metazoa; phylum Chordata; class Aves; order Passeriformes; family Corvidae; genus Corvus; species Corvus kubaryi. Next base: position 8,216,023 of record NW_024581135.1, read on the forward strand.
CTTGCAATGAAATAGCAAAATCTCCTCTGAAGGGTAAACAGTGCTAAACATGATGCTTGTCTCATTGAGTTCTAATCTTTGATTCTGGGTTTTCTTATAAATTTATAAATAATAGATGTCAAAGTAATTCTCATGTCTTTATTAACAGCACATCTTAGGAGTTGTCTCTCAGATCTACATCATCATACAGTTTAAGGCTTCTGTTTATACCTGCCAGCTGTGCAGTTACTGTATGGGAATTAAATTTCATTAAAGCAAAAGAAACACTGAGGGACTCATTAGATGAACTGCAAAATTAATTACTTGGAAAGAGAGGTAAGCAGAGCTGCAGTAAACCACTGTGAAGATCAGAGTGTGGTTATGTGGGCACAAGCAGTGGCTGCAGTGGTATGGAGTATTTGTTTGGAACAGGAAAAGAGCTGGGATGTGGAGTCAGTGACCACCTTTCTGACCATGTGCTCATGGCCAGGACTGGTTGGGCTTAAAAGTGCATCAAAATTGCTGCCACTTCTCTATATAGGCAAAGGCCTGTCTCACAGAGAGCTGCTTCTGCCTGTCACTGTTTTGGGGACAGCAGGCTAACTGCTTTCCCAGCAGTTTCAATACTCCGGCTTCACCTAATTTTTTCTTTGGAAGAGCTGAGGCACTGTCAGCTTCTAAAGTCTGATACGTGGAAAACTGACAAAACAGGGCTTGGCAAGAGCCTGCACAACTCCTCCCTATGATATTTGGTTTGGTTTTTCTTAATTTCTGAATTTTCTAATAGGAGGAAATCTTTGAAACAGTCTTACCTAGGAGATAGACTGGATGGTATTGCTCTAGAGTAATAGTAGCTTACACTGAAGAAAAAAAGTTAATACTGTTACTTAAATGTAGATGTGCAATGGGTGCACCTTGCCTGTAGTAGCTACCTAGTCAGCTCTAATTTCCTGATTAAGTGGAAGAGAAATTCATGACCTAAGTGGGAATTAAAAGCTTCCTGTCTTGTGCAGATGCAATTACCTTTGCTTTGTTTATGAAATCATAAATGACAAATAGTTTCTGATGAAATATCTGCGTATTGGGCAGCATCTATTCCACTGGCATTGCAAGAAGTGCAAAAGATTGTCAAACTGATTGGAAATCTAACGTTTCCTTTGCAGCTTCCCCTGTCATCAATCTTGTGAGCAGTTAATAGACCTCAGCCATCAGGCTCTCAAGGCTTGTCTCATAACACTGACCGATCGGTTGGGGACTAATATTGTGTGCCTTGAGAAATTGCTTTCTTCCTCTGAGGACCTTGACAAAGAAATTGGACTCTTTAAACCACTTAAGGGGGTGATCAAAACTGTCCTGCTTGGACTGGGAGATGTTTTTGACAGTTCTTGGAACAGGCCCATAAAGGAGAACTCTGCTGCCGAGTTACTGCTCATAATCATGAAAAATCTTGTCATGATCCAAGTTTCCTGTGCCATAAAGCTGCCGAGTTATAGACAAGCACAATGCTGGTCAGAAAGTGTTGCCATCAAATTTTTTCAGGGTGAATGTCACAGGTGGAGGGTACCTTTATTGACACTGTAGAGCAAGAATAGTTGAGGACTGGGTAAGGTATTATCTACCGAGGTCTGCTGTAAATAAGAAGCATGTTTCTATTTTGGCAGTAATTAGCCTTTTTGTTTGATGTATGATTTGATGACTCAATTTAAGTAAGCTACCAAAGCTTTAGATACCCAGATGATTTGCTTTCGAGCCAGTGACCTGAGACTCAGGGAAAGCAAGCTCTCACAGGAAGGGTGAAAAGGACTATGTGATTTTTAAAAGTAACATTTTAGTAGAGGAAGAGAGGGTGCTGACAGGATACTGCACAGGTCTGTGACTTTTGGTTTTAGCTCTACCATTGCCCTGTTTAAGAGATCATTGTCCAGTTACTTCAACTGCCCAAAACTTTACAGAGCACTGAAAAGAGCCAGTAAAGAACCATCATTAGCCCTTGAAAGGTGAGTTGATGGTTTGGTTTGGGTTTTTTTCAAACTAAAGTAATGCTGAAAGAAGCCTATAATCAAGGGGGCTAGGCATACAGAATAAAGTCTATCACTGCTCCTGGCTTTTGCTGTTAGTTTGATTTTCTTGGGATTTTAGCTGACAGGAGAATTCATGCAACACTTTCTGAGGCTTTCGTTTGTCCAACGCTTTTAGATTTATAGAAGATGTTGAGCCCTGACAATAAGAATCCACCCTCTTGAACTGGAATGCTCTTAGCTGCTGAAAAATCTGCTCGCTTGCATCAAAGTCGTAAATACCATGATGTTGCTTCTGTCAAATCTCTTTATTGCACAGCTGCTTGGGGAAGAGATTACACTTTTTTTGCTCCTCTTAGCCACCACAATAAACTTTTGATAGGGAGTTGTGAGGAGAGGTAGAGGGAAGATCCCATTAGAAGAAGCGAAGAGAAATGGAAAATTGGGATCCTGTCTAGAACCACATGCACTTTGCTATATAGGTGTCATCCAGCTTAAGAACTGCATTCACTTTTCAAAAAAAGTCCCCAAAACCTTAGCATACTCTCCAATAGCAGTCCATCTTCCCAAACACTTTTGTAAGCTGCAACACTGAAAAACATAACCATCTACTATTTATTCCCAGTTGGTCAGAATTTAAAATTAAAAAAAAAGGAAAATTGTAGGCTCTGCAAAATCCTGTAAAACAGTTACAAAACTTCCAAACTCTCTTCTATTTTGGCTGTCAGCTGAAGATGTTGAGCCACCTAGGGCTTTCTGGGCTCTTCTATGAGCATTGGCAATCACCTATGAATGTTATTATTATTAATAAAATCAATACTAGCAGGCATTTATGTGACATCTAGATTCTCCATCACATTTTCAATCATAAAAGTATGGAACCAGCTGTCAAAGGACTTTGGAAGGTTTGTTTTTTGTCTTGAGCTGAAATTCTCTATGTATTTCTCAAATTAATTGGAGGATTTATATAACTGACTTTTCTAAAAAATGCTTTGGAAAGGAAGCTGGTTTTCTATTAAAGAGGATGGAATAAAAGTGCATCTGCTAGAAGCTTTCATAGTACTTTTGGATCTAAAACAAAAAATGGAATATAAGCAAAGACATTCAAGTTCAGTGTACTCCCTTTATAATGATCTAAAAATAATCTCTCTCTAAAAGATAAAACCAAACTTCGGGACAATGTAACATTAAATTATATGTATTTGCTATAAAAATACAGCATCACTTCATGGGTTGAAATTCTGTTATCTGGATGAATCATCATCCTCCAGAGCTGTTCCTAAGCTGCATGCTGTCCTTGGAAGTGCTTGGAAACAGGGCGCTGTAACAAAGCTGGCCTGGGCAACTGCTCTGTGGGGAGGACAGACACCTCCTCAGCACAGCTGAGCAACGGGGAGCATGGACAGGAATTACAAGGATGCAGCGAGGGTTAAGACAAGAACTTTCAGACTTACAGAAAAACGTATTACGACAAGACTGGGTCTGAAAAGATTCAGTTAAAGAGAGTCCTGAAGTGATGTTTGGTAAAGTGATGAGGACTAAGAAACACGTTTTGCAATTCCTCACCTCTGTCACAAGTCCTTTTCTCATCAATTCTCAGGTGAATAGGGAAAAGTGAGAACGGGTGCAAAGAAGATGTGAAGTAATTAGACTTACAAGAGATGCCTATTTTCCACCCTTTTGTGTTTTGCATCCCTCCGACTTCTCAGCCCACAAAGCGCCAAATATCCAAATGGAAAGATGACATTCTCTTGTATTCACTGTCAATTCTATTGTCCATGTCCAAGCCCTTGGTCCCATATTTGACTGCTTATTTTAAGAGCAATGAAATGGTTGGTGGGAGCACTGAGGGAACATGGCAGGACAGGGTCGTGAGGAGAAAGGGGTGTCCTGTAGCCTCATGGGGAGAAGGGGGTGTCTCGTCACCACCTGGGTCTGTAGGACACAGACTACTGCTGTCTACTTGGCCCTGGTGAGGCCACATCTGAGCACCGTGTCCACTTCTGGGCTCCTCAGTACAGGAAAGACAAGGAGCTACTGGAGAGGGTCCAGCAGAGGCCACAAAGGTGATGAGGGGTCTGGAGCATCTCTCTTATGAGAAGAGACTGCAGGAGCTGGGCCTGTTTAGTCTGGAGAAGACTGAGAGGGGTTCTCATTAACGCACATTAAGATCTCAAAGACAGGTGCCAAGAGGATGGTGCCAGACTGTTTTCCGTGGTGCCCAGCGACAGGACGAGGAGTAATAGCCATAAACTAAAACACAAAAAATTTCACCTCAATATGAGGAAGAACTTCTTTACACTGAGCACTGGAAAAGCTGCCCAGGGAGGGCGTGGAGTCTTCCTCTGTGGAGATGTTCCAAACCCACCTGAAGGTGTTCCTGTGACACCTGCCCGGGGTGACCCTGCCCGGGGAGGGCGGTGGGACGGGATGATCTCGAGAGGTCCCTTCCAGCCCCGGCGGTTCCGTGATTCCGTGAGCAGCGGGTGTCCCGCCCCTGACGGGGCCGCGGACAGCAGCCGGGGAGGCGCCGCCTCCCGCCGCCCCACAC